>NC_083650.1:20500493-20850493 GCF_963576545.1 Limanda limanda | reverse complement strand
GTTAAAACAGACACTGAGCAGGATCCAGGGCCGGTGTGTCTTGACGGCTTAAACAGGAGTTACAAAGGGAAATAAAGAAGAAACCTGTGGTGGATGTATCAGTTTAACAATGGCAAAAAAAATCTGCAGCTCACTGAGAATCTGTTGTGTTTGGATGATGAGTGGCCTGCGAGTCTCACTGAAGTAGAACACCAGGGATGGATCTAATGCGGCCAGCAGGATCTTTCCATCTTTCACCATCCACACATACAGTGCGCTCAGACTCCCCGAGCACTTGTTGTTCTGCTAATTTAGCTGACTGTGCACAAAAAAGTCTGGGAAAACTCCCCGGGCCAAGGACGAGAGGACTTTGAGAGTCATTATTGCCGCCACATCTGCTGGTTTCACTCAAGTTAAGATTCCCCCGAGCACTAATACCTGTTAGATAACTTCATTGCACTGAGAGACTGAGAGAGAGAGAGAAGGCAGACAGGGGGAGGAGACGAGGTGTGGGACATGGCAGCACTAGGGGGCAGTCTAACACAAAGCAAGGGGAGAGCATCCTCCTGAATCCCTTGCATTCTGGTGACACTGAGTGGAGTTCTGGTTGATCACACACAGGCATGTAGCTGGAAGCAACAGCACAGGCCAGAATCTGGAACAAACAGCCCTCTTTTTGTTTATACAGATGATCATCACTTTGTAATCGCCCAATTTTTCAACCAGCTTTAAACACACACAGTCATTTGGTCAATAATGGGCCTGTTAGGCACTCATTAAGCCATTAGAAAGTGCAGAGCCGCTGAAGGGCTGCACAGGAGCGTTCACCCAGTGAGACAAAAGGCCCAGAACAGGCGGCTTTATTCTGTCTCTGGCCTCCACTATCCTCTGTTCATCAATATTCTCCACTCTTCTTCTCTTCACGGTTACATAAACAGCATCTGAGATCGCCAGCCACATCCTCCACACCAGATTCCATTGAATCTGCACATAATGGCTGTGGTGTGGCTGTGCTGCTGCGGGGTGGAGGTCTCTCTCTCTGTTTCTCTAGGTTGGTGGGACCCGGCGGCGGTGCTGCTCAAGCGTCTGTTTAGCAGGGAAGCCAGCGCTGCTTGATGTGGCTTCAGAGGAATGAGAGCCGCGGCCGCAGAAGGAGCTGCATGGAGCTGCTCCACCGAGCTGTAATATGAGTCACAGAACAACATCAGGCACCTCCAGCCATGCTCCCTCACTGTGTGTTTGCTTATTCTGTGTGTGTGTGTTTGTGTGTGTGTGTGTGTGTGTGTGTTTGTGTTCGTTGTGTGTGCACACTTCTGAATGAGTGTGATAGCAAACCGTATACCTGTGTGGGTCATGTGCTCACACTATCGAGAACACTACATTTGTATTTACCGTTACTCTGTGTGCACGTGTAGTATGAATGCTAAGGTGGTCTTTGTGTGCTCCCCATTATTGTTTATGCGTTATTATGTGGTGTATGTCAGTATATGTTCATGGATTTTTGTGTGGTGTGTGTCTGTGAGTGTGATGTGTGTGTGTGTGTGTGTGTGTGTCTGTGTGGTGTTTGTGTGTCTGTGAGTGTCATGTCTGTGCCTGTGCTGTGTGTGTCTGTGTGTGTCATGAATGTGCCTGTGTGTGTAGTGTGTCTGTATGTGTCATGGATGTGCCCCTGTTGTGTGTGTCTGTCATGTATACGTGTGGTTTGCGTGTGTCTGTGTATGCTGATGTGTGTGGTTAAGATAAGATGAATGCCATTGATCCCTGACAGGAAACGCTTGTGCACACAGTATTTGTCAGTTTTATTGTGTGTGTGAGTAAGTGCGTGTCTGTATGTGTGTGTGTGTGTGTGTGTGTGTGTGTGTCTGTATGTGTGTCTGTGTCTGGGTATGTGTGCAGAGAAGTGTATGTGTGCATGTGCGTGTTCGTCTTTGTGTGTCTTTGTGCGTGTTTGTGTGTGTGTGTGTGTGTGTGTGTGTGTGTGTGTGTGTGTGTGTGTGTGTGTGTGCAGCTTAATGTACAGTGTATGTGTGGTATCTGATTTGTGGTAGGTAATGAGTTGAGGTGTGTGTTAATTGTGTTGACTGATGACAAGAACATTCTGTTCATTCAGTACATTAAGTGCGATGATGGTGATTAATAGAACTCCATTGCATAATACTACACAACGTTGCAAAACGGTGAGTTCAAGGTCTGTGGGCTTGGTCTGCAACATTCAAAAACCATTATGGTGATAAATTCAAAGATTCCTCCCACAATGTTATCAACTCTTTTCATTCAAGTTACACTTAATGCAGAGACCATGGAGGACTATTGTTTCTGCTGTGTGTTGGAAATAACCACAGAACATTGTGAGTGCAGCGGCCTGTTGATGTTGGCTCGCAGTCACGGAGGAATTACTCAAATTCCTGACTCCGTACCCAAACAACGATATAATCTCTTCTGAAATTGAAAGTGAGTGAGTTCTACTTTGATCAGTAAATGTATCATCAGCTAAATGTGCCAAATTATAGTTGCTGATTGATGTATTGAAAGATATGTTATTATTATATTGTTAATACATGTATACATCGATTAATTATTAACTTCCCCCTCCTCTTGTGGTTAAATGGAACATCCCACCTTAGACTATACCAAGTACAATGTATAGGGGCTTAAGGTTGGCTGGAATATCAAACCACACCATTACACAAAGCTGTTTGGAGGATGAACAGTGATGAGGTAATGTAATCATAATGCTCATTCTGATCTCATCCATCTTGTTTGGAAGAGACCTGGAGTTGGCGAGGAACAGACTTGAGAGAGCAGAGGTTACATGAAGTTCTTCAGTGTAAACGTTGGGTGAAGTGTTTATGGGATTGTCTCTTCTCCTCTCATCCTGAGAAGCTTTTCAACAGAACTCATTACCCGACGAGAGTGTTGGAGGAGCGGCCCGCTCCCTGTAGCAATTATTGCTGGGACATCATTTAAACTTTAATAGCGACTATACAATGTAGTAATAGTTATACAGTAGGAATTCTAATGCAATATGGTTTTTTTTGGGAGCCACAAAATCTTGTCAGCAGGCTAGGAAAACTTCTGCGGTGTGTGCAACCCTGATTTATTGCTCTGACGATGAATTTGTCCAAAAATGTAATGTAAAAAAAAATTGCTTTAAACTGATTTCAGTCAGACAACTCACGTTTAGACATTTGTTGCAGGTTTAGTGTTTTGCGTCTAGGCTCCAGCTTCATCACTCCCCCATATGATTACACAGGAATGATGGGAGTAATGAGCAGATAATTGTGACCCCCCATTGGAGCCTACAGGTGGATGCTGGGGTGGTGGAGGGGCAGAAGCAACTGGTGGCAATACTGCAGCAGTGCTACGAGCAAAGGGGATGATGGGAAATTTCTCTCTGATTAAATAGAGCACCTGATTAAGTGGGTGTGTATTATAGATGGTTGTGGAGAGTGAGATATGTCACATGATTGGAGCAGCACAGCTCGAGTGGATTCTGGATTTGTCTGAAACAGATCCACAGACAGAGCATCTTTGACTTTTTTTTAAAGGGAACCCTAAATATTTTGTACAAATTTAATTTGTTTATTATTTGTATTCTTTTCATTTTGAACAATAGAAAAGAAAGTCATTTTCGGACGGAGACTACCCAAAGTGTTTGCCAAACATAACATCACGTGTTTGGCTATGGACAGCTGTGGTCCACCAACCAGAGGGTTGATGGTTCGATCACCGGCTCCTCTGTTCCATGTGCTACAGTGTCCTCCGATAAAATGTTAAAGAGCTGTGAGCTTTTATCAGAACCACCATAACCATTACTGACGTGTTTACTTCTCCAAATCCAACACAGTGGATGCGCTCGATGTGAACAGATGTTCCTGTACAAATTACATAGTTTATAGTATACAGTGATGATCAGTTATTAGCTAAACACAATTTTTAAACTGCTTCCGTGCCCACACTCTCTTTAAACCTGGTCCACACCAACACTTATATTTTGTAAAAAGAAATTTTCCTCAATGTTTGAGCCTCTCCTCCACAAGCAAACTGCATTTTCAGTCACTAAAGTTTTAAATGCCAAACAAAACCTCCAATTTCTGTTTATACATATAAAACGGAACATTTGGGAAACGGAAATTATGTCACAGTTTACTTTGGGCATGCCCACTGTTGCTTTGTGTGTGTCAGAACTTTATGCTGTGTATGAGAGAGGTCTTGGACAAGGTGAAGAAACATATGTCAAATAATTATTAAGAGGGAAATAACTATGAGTTTCAATTAGATAGGTTTTGAAGTCCCTACTGCCAAAGGAGAATAAGCTCACTGAGCGTGATCATAATCTTGTTTTCTGGTATTTGTTGGAACGTTAATACGGACTTTATCACCACCTACTGGCCTGGCATGCTTGTTTGAGGGTTAGCAGTTGTTTTTGGGATCTCGTCTGGACGAGAATGTTTTTGGAAAAGATCGTGTGGATGTATTTTATTAAAATGAAGGGGGAAACATCTGCTCCAAAAAAAAATCATAGTGTAGTAGAGAAGGCTTTAGTTTGATGCTCATTCAGTGAGAACACTGACAGTGATTACTGATTCTAATGGAGTAATGTAAGTGGCTGGCTCCATGCAGTTTTTCATCCTACCCTCCTCAATGCCTTGTTTTCAAACTGTAGCCCCTATTGTCAATATGGTAAAGTCAGTTTTAAAGATGCTCATTAATTTTACTGTCCGTGGTAGAAAGGGTTAAATAAAGCAGCCGGGCTACAGAGTGGGGGATTTTGGGGGAGAATTTAGGTTCCATTGTACTGTCTCTTTCTTTAGTGGGATACTCAGTTTGGAAAGTCCCGGCGTTCACCTGCTGCTGTATCCCTTTCTGGGAAGAATAAACCTCAAGAAATTCCCTCAATCTAACTCTGTTCTTTTTCCAGAGCGTCTCTCCTGTGTGCTTGGTGACTGAGGTGGGGTCTGCAGTGGGCAGGATAGGGTGTCTGCATAAGTATGCGTGTGAGAGATTTAAAACACACCTGCCCAAGATATACAGTGTCCTACAGTCAACAACAAAATCACCTCAATGGAGGATCCCTAGTTGCTCACAGGACTGACTGCATAGCCATGTGTGTGTGAGTCAGTGTGTGTGTGTGTGTGTGTGTGTGTGGATATGTTCCCATGCGTGCAGGGGAAGCGTTCAGCAACTGGTGTGAAGGAATCCAACTCCAGTGGCGGTGACTGCCCCCCCCCTACTCCACCTCTCCTTTCCTCTTTTTCCTCCCTTCTCTTCTCTTCTCTTTCACCCTCTTCATCATATCACCCCTGCACCTCCTGCCCCGAAGAGACAGCTGCGGAAGACATTATGTTATGCTGTGTGTGTGTGTGTGTGTGTGTGGGTGTGTGTGTGTGTGTGTGTGTGTGTGTGTGTGTGTGTGTGTGTGTGTGTGTGTTAGTGTATGTGACAGGGAAAGATTTTTTCGAAAAGAGGGAGAATAAAAGGATGAGGAGGGAGTGTGACAGTTGAAGAAAGAGAGCATTGGACACAGTGGCAGCAGAAGGCACACTGAACTTTTGCCGACATACATGTCCGTGTTTTTGCAGTCCCTTCTCAAAAACATTTGCATCTGGTTCGAAAACAACCCCTATGTAGCCCCTTCAACATATGTCCTGCAGATTTACATCAGTTGGATAAAGTGAATGTGAGCATATGGAGTGGGAGACGGTTGGGGGGGAGAGGGGGGGTCTTTCTGTGCTCATTCAAAGGGACAGTCATTCTTACACATCTGAACATTCGACCAAAGTTTAGGGAATCTTGGAGTTCCTGTGCTCTGTGGGTGGTGGGCTGACAGCTGATGGCTGCAGTTCAACCCTGATGTTAGTCTTTATGGTCATTTCACCACAATCTAAGGGGTCATTTCACCCACAATTTCAAAATTGCCTATTCATCATCGAAAATTGCATTTCACGGAAAAGGAAAGGGGGGGAAAAAACAAACGTTCATATTCACTTTGTCTTTAAGATTCAGGTCCATTAGAACTGTGTTCTCCTGCCAGCATCAAAGCCGTCTCCTCCAATCTTCTGTATTATTGTGGGCACGGAGGCATGATATCTGGGATTTGATTTATATGCAAACATGTCAGGTCCATCAGCTTCATGTGAGCACACATGTTTTCTGATATGTGTTTGTTTTATGTATAGACAGATGGTTGCATTTGCATGAATTTCATATAATCTCGGTCAATCTCATTTAAGAGATGGTGCAAAGACTTGCTGGTGATGCGCTTAGGAAAATATGTTATATAAAGATACTATGTGAGGTGAAAAAGTAAATGGAGTAAATTGTCTTTCTAATTGATCACTCAAATCAGTAAACAGTTTTTTTTTCACCCATTTATACAAACATGGATACAGCTCTTCTATACACAGCACATTTTCTATCACACACCCTCCAGACACTGTATGAACAGCAGGGGCTATTTTAGGTTCAGTATCTTGCCCAAAGACAGTTTGCCCGGTATTGAACCACAGACGTGTTGTTCAGTGGACAACCCGCTGTACCTCTTGAGCCACAGCAGGTGCATGCAGGTGTTAAAGAAACCGAAACGCGAGGGTACCGGAAATTTGCAATTTCAATTTCTAATCAACAGTTTCAATTAAACCCTTGACACCTGATTGCTGCAGTTTGTGTAAAAATCTGAATAAAAATCTCTGATCATCATAAATAAAACACTTTCAATGATCAATATATATCATATATATAGACCTGTTGTTATTGTTTATTTATATATAAGCAGTCTATTTTATTTCCAAGTGTCTAATTTTTTCCTCCAACTTAATCTTTTCACACTGTCTAGTCAATAATAATGATAGTAACAAAGAGTTAAAAAAGTGTAATTGTGATTTTCAAGCCTCATTTAATGGAGAATTATGAGTAAAAACTCAAAAACAACAATGTCAAACCTAAAGCCTGTGTGGTGTCAGAGGCAACACTGCAGGTTCAGCCTGGTATCCAGCCATCAGGAAACCTGCAAGCAGATTAACTTGTTATTGATAGTGATAAAATAATGATTTTTAAATAACCTGTCTCTGCTTATTCACAAGCTGGTTGGCATAATCGCAGGAAATGATGAGTTAAGACCCATATTGTAATAAATAAGACTCATCCCTTAAATCCTCATCTTTGTGTGTCAGCCTTGACTTTGAATGAGGGTCTTACTGTGTGTGTTGTGTTGGCACGTCCACATGTGTGTACACGCTCGTGTCAGTTAGCTGTGGTACTGTCCGAGTGGGTTTGCAGTGTATTAATCATAGTGTGAGTCAGTGTGTAGTTTGTGGCAGGACTCTGGATGTGGCTCCTTCATTAAAATGTTAACCAGGCCACACGGACAATGGACGCACTGTTCGTCCTGCTGTCCTCTTCACGCTCAACTATGTGTCTCTCTCTTTCTGCTTCCCTCTCTCTCTCTCTCTCTCTCTCTCTCTACCTCTGTCTGTATCTCTCTCCCCCTTCATCTCCCTCTTTATCTTCAGAAACATGCATTGGTCTTGACTGTCGTCGAAACCACAAACCCCAAAACACAGACCCAGTATTTGGTTATACCGTCAATCTCGCGCTGTATTTTCTCTTCTGTTATTCTCCTTTGTGTCTGTTTCTATTCCTCTGCGCTGTGGTTGCTTTTATCAGTCCTCTTTAGTTTCAACCTGAACACATTTCAACTCTGTATGAACCAAGCAGTCATAAATCTGATTATGTTCAGGCACGCTAATGTTACTGAATTACCTTTAAATAAGTTTGCATGTGTGTGTGTGTGTGTGTGTACGTGTTTCACATACTGTCGGTATTTGTTCGACCAGGATGCAGTCGTAAAAATCTCTGTGTGTTTATACAGTATGCAGAATATCTTGGAGCAAGATCTTCATCATAAAAACAAAAATCATCATCAGTGCTGACCTGTCTAAGACTAGTTTTGTTAAAAAGAAAGAAAATAAAAGATGCATGTTTTTTTAACTATGATCTGAAGTTTACATTTTAATCACTTTCTTTCTTTGCTGTTTTTATGCATCATCATATTTTATATTATATATATTATTATATATCTATTATTCTTTCTCTGATATTTGAAATAACATACACAGCAGTTGTAAAGAAGTGACACATGGAGGGCCACCGCTGTTTTTTTCTCTATAAGAGTTTGTTATTGCCAAATACCAGGGAAAATCAAAGTCCAAATGAAATGAATATATTTTCCAAAGTCTGTTATACTCATGGTTATGTCCATTTGAATGAGATTATTTGGCACAACATGGCGTTGAGGAGATGCTGCTATGGTTACACACAGTATAATATACTTGGCTCACTCATTTAAGTGGCTATGTTGTAATGTTTTATGATGGTCACAATAGGAGGATATTGGAGATGCTGCTCCCCCAAACTGACAAATACACCTTAAATTAAGTTGTCAAGAAAATTGTCTACTTATGTCAGCTTCTACATAAACAATATTGTCTTTCACTGATTCATGCATAACATGTTTATATTATGGACGGTGAGTTGGTACGAACATGACACGTCAGATTTCACAAACAGCTCCAACTTCAGATAAGTATGTGAAAGACATGAAAATGACATCAAACACTAATTTCATAGAGTATAGAGCTTGATTTACAGACTGATATATACATATATATAATGTGTGTGCGTGTCTGGTGTGTAGACATGAGAGAGGTAATAATAGTTATCATCTAACTCAGAGTGAATAGTTATTCTCCAGAAATGCCTAACTCTTCCCTCAATTGATACATAAGTGTGTACCTCTTTTGCATAAACAGAGTTTGTGTACTTTGGCGTGTATCTCCATCATGTGGAACTGTTATGATCAGTGCAGTTCAACCGTGAGACCCTCCATGTTTCTCCAGGCCTCTCTAGTTCATCTGTCCCCCGAGGATCAGCACTCTAGGGCAGAGTCTAGGGGTAAGGGGGGTGGGGGGTGGTCTGTGGTGTGGAGAGGGGATATGGTTCCCCCTCCAGAGACCCATACTCCACATGTAGGGCCATAACATGGATCAAAGTGGCCCTGACACCGTGGGTCCCGTGGGCCGTGTAGCCCGGAATCCCACTGCCGGCCCCGGACTGCCAAGCATCAAAGCAGCTATCGATCATTACAGAGAAACAGGTGTGTGTGTATGTGTGTGTGTGTGTGTGTGTGTGTGTGTGTTTTGAGCCGCCTGTCTTTCAGCACCACAGCTGGCCAGCTATCTTCTGGCTGCTGCCACGATAAAAATGAGGAGACACTTCCTTATTTCTAACCACAGTTTCCTCTTAGGGAAAAGTCAAAGTAACTTCTGTTCCACACTCACACACACACACACACACACACACACACACACACACACACACACACACCCACACACACACACACACACACTCACACATTCACACATTCACAAGACGCTGAGAGAAAAACTCCTTTGACATTGTCGCTACAGCAACACGATAAAGACTTTAATTATAAAACCAAAGACACCATCAGCAGCTCGTGAGGGACGACATTTCCCAATTCCCAGACCACAGGAAATAGAGGGGGATTCAAGAGGAAATGATGTCGTGACTCACTGTCATGTTGCCAGTGTTTGTAATGATAGAGTTAGTGGAAAGTGCATCGAGTCACGTGAGGATTAAAAGATAAAGGAAGAAGGAAAACCTGTCTGAAATCTCCCTCTCTCTATCTCTCTCCCTCTCTTTCTCTGTCTCTACTCTCTCTCTGTCACACACATACACACACACGCACAAAAAACACTCACATAGACAAATTCCTTAGTCACCTACATTTCCACTTTGCAAATTACAGCCTGAATTATGGCCCCCACCAATCAAAGCATGCATCTGTCACCAGCCCGCCAATCATGAGACTCCGGGGTAGTCGTCGCCATCCAGGGCGGTCGAGGCAAGCTTAAGGTGGTCATTTTCTGCTGAAGCCTGTAGTTAGAGTCCATGGGAACAGGAGGTCGGCCATTTTGGCGCCCTGCAGACCCTTGCAGGACTGGCAGGGGCGGTAAAGTTTCAAAAATGTAAATACTGAATTCGGCCTGTGTCATAAAACTCCACCATCTCATTTTGCTGAATGGATTCTGAGAAACTCGTCACTCACAGGTTTTATAGCAGCTTATTCTGCAAAATGTTTAAGTGGCAGATGTCGGATTTGACATTGGATCTCTCAAATAGATCATTTTGCAAACCAGCTATGTGTGTGTGTTACTTCAGCCACAAACTATGAGGGAGTTTTTCCAACTGTGGGGAGTGTCCAGGGCACAAGAGTGTACATGAGACCGGATTACAGTCATGTTGTTCTATGGCAAGAATGAGAAATATAATTATCTTATATATAATAAGATAATAACCCTGTTTAAATGTTCTTTGTAAAGTACCATTTAAAAGAGGTGTGGACTTATGAGTCTGACAGGTGAACTCTACTTGAACTTGACATGTGTGAGACCGGACGACCAAACTTGAAATCTCCGCATGACCTGTGACAAATCTAAAAAGTGAGGATCCGTATCAAACATTTGCATGTTTTAGTGGTATTGGGACTCAATGCTTTGACAATTCATTGACATCTGATGTTGACTTGTCACAACTGTCCCGAGGTTTGCCTTGGACTGATCTGTGACTCGACTTGCCCCCAGATGACCCACAACCAAACCAGGTCATACAGCGTGTACACAGAATGTCAATAATTCTGACTGATGATGACACTAGCGAGGCAGATTGTTTGCAAATGTGTTGCATGATACCATTTTGAGTTGAACTTCCCTGACCTTAAGTGTATGACACATCCAAAAAGGAATGTGTGTGTGTGTGTGTGTGTGTGTGTGTGTGAGTGTGTGTGTTGGGATGACTTCCCCTTTATAATCTCCCTTGAGCGTGAATAACCATCCATCATCATGACTTACCTCACAAGCACAGTGCTCACAGCTCTCAGTTCACTCTCAAGAAATTAGAGAGCATCTAGAGATGTGTGTGTGTGTGTGTGTCTGTGTGTGTGTCTGTGTGCGTGCGTGCATGCATGCATGTGTGTATGTGTGAGATTTCACAGGAGTCCAAGAGTAGGACTAAGTGTGTTTCAGTTTTCGTGTGACTGGGGTTTCTGATTAATTGAGTGTCTGCCTGGGAGCAGAGTAAATACTGTGGAGTTTATTTGAGTGCAAATGTATGTGTGTGCGTGTGTGTGTGTGTGTGTGTGTTTGGTTGATCACAGGCCTTAATGAAAACCTAGCCAAACTGACGAACAACCACACACACACACACTAACAGCATGGACATGCACGCATGTTCGGACAAACACATATGTTTTGTCATGCACACTCTCACTAGTTCACATTATCATCCTAGTGTGCATACAATTACACACACTTACCAGCTTGTCCAGGTCGCACAAATACAGTACCCATAGGAACCCATGAGGAACATGCATCGATGCATGAAGACACACACACACACACACACAAATGTTCTCATACAGTCATCTTTCTTGTTTGTTTCCACACAAGCAGATACACACAGAAACACACACTTCAATGTTGGTGGGATTGAGCAGCTGCAAACAGCCAACGTGGGGCTATTGTGTGTGTTACAGAGAGTTGTCTTTCCTGAGATTAGTAACCTAAAGTAAGGCTAATTAGAGAGCTTTTATGTCACTGCTGTTGAAAGGCAGTTGGTTGTGAGAGCCAATGACAGACTAGGATCCTCCTGGGTGTCTTGAGGAGGGCCCCGTTATGATAGGGATGTGGTGCGCTTTGTGTACGGCCCTCGCTGTCATGTGGCCCATGTCGGGGAAACACTGTGTGTGTACGTGTATGTGTGGGTGGATTCTTCTGTGTGTGTGGTGGACAGTTGTGTACAGAGTTGTGGACAGAAGTTAGAAAGAGCTTGTTTGTGCCCTGTCTGTCCCGGAGGAGGAGATCACACACAGTATGAAAATATGTCGGATACATTGGGTATAAACAAGAACAGACACATTTAGCTGAATCTGTAAGAAGTAATGCATCATCTAAGGATGAAAGCCACTCATTACTCATAGGAAACACCCTTTTCTGCAGTTTTTCTTTCCTTTAGTGTTACATGTAAAACGTCTGCAAAGTTCCAAAAGGCCCAAAGCTCCTGAAACGCCTCATAGAAGTCCAGCCAATACTGGGAATCATGAAGTGACATCACAATGCCCAACATTTTCATAATGCCTAGCACCTCGTCTGGCAGGCCCCTTACAATGTCATGTAAAATGACAGTAGAGGACAACATTTCATACACATGCTGGAAACGGTTGACCAATCACAACAGAGTGGGACAACTGGCCAACCAGAGCAGCATTAAAGAGCCTTAAAGAGACAGGAGTTACAACCAAGTGATGTGATTTATGAACAATAGATTATAAACCCGTACAAGTAATCACCCCAGTTTAAAACTATGAACCTGAATATGGGCATAATGTGTCTCCTTTAAAACCAGTCATGGTGTTTTCCCATTTGTATTCAAATTAAGTTTGCATCTCCTGACAACCACATTCCACATAGATTTTGGTACATTGGATCATGTTACATTACATAACATAACATTACCTATCATTTAGTTGATGGTTTTATCCAAAGCGACTTATAAAAAGTGCATTCAACCCTGAGGGTACAAACCTTCAAAACTACCCTGAAACTACAAGTGCTGAATGTAAGTGCCAAATATAACTGCAACTAAACTTAATTATTCTTTTTTTGTGTCTAAAATCTGCAGACGATAGACCAGTGGAGCTGCTGCCTTCTGGATGAGCTGCAGAGGTCGGATGGCACTAGCAGGTCGACCTGCCAGGAGGGAGTTACAGTAGTCTAGGTGTGAGATGACCAGAGCCTGGTCCAGAACCTGTGCTGCCTTCTGAGTGAGAAGGGAACGCATTCTCCTGATGTTGTGCATCATGTATCTACACAAGCCTGTAGTTGCAGCAATGTTGGCTGTAAGGCAGAGTTGATTGTTGAGTGTCACACACAGGTTCCTAGCAGTCTGGGTGGGGGCTACCACGGAGTGGTCAAAGCTAATAGTCAGGTCGTGGGTAGGAGAGCGTTTCCCTGGAAGGAAAAGTAGTTCGGTCTTTCCTTCTTCACCTACAAATAGGTTGAACCCTAAAGACAACACATATACATAAGTGAAAGCCCAAACAAGGGAAAAAAACACTACATATACACTTTTATGGGAGAAAATGACCATAATCAAACCCGTGGCAGACACATTGGGGCATTGTGCCACTTACGTCCACTGTAGAATTCCAGTATGTTTATACTTTCTGACATGTTATCCATGAAAAGTGATATACTCTTACCTTTTTAATATAAGACCAACACCAAGAATGAATTAGTTTGTTTGTCATTAGTGTCCAAATTCCTTTGGTACTCTGGTTTGGGACATGCAGGGCCGTCCCAAACCTTTATTTCCCTTCAATGCGACAGATACAACTTTACACATCTACAGATGTCTTAGCTAGCCACCCTGTTAACACAACATTGCATCGTTTTATATTTACAATTGATATAATGTAACGTATCAAAAAAGTTGGGGTCCATCAAGTGTCCACTAGGTTCCTAAGCAGGGTCTTTGTTCCCTTATGTCTATGGCCAGCCCGGTGCTCGGTTGGTCCTTCTGGACTTCAATCTTGAGCAAAAAATATCTGTTTATACTTTGTTGCTGACCCTGTTGTGTTTGCAAACAGCTGTTTTGCTGTTAAATTCTGCATTTTACAATGACAATAACTGCTTATGTGTAGGAGGTAAGCTATGTTTTGAGAAATCTGAATAAAATTCCTGTGTGGACAGAGAACGTTTATATCTAAAAAAGGCATTTTCAAACTAAAACGTAGTAGGATCGATGTAGCCTGAGTACCGAGTTCCACAGTACATTGTAATGATGGAACATGTCCCAAGCAGTCAAAATGCATTTGAACTTGAAATATCTTCTGAGTGGAACAGTATGATCTCCCATTTCCATCGTCATTTGTTTAATTGACCACAGTATGATGACATTGGTTGCACAGGGGGAAGTCCAGGTGGTCTGGGAGAGTGATAAGAACGCCACCGTGAGTGAGGCATTGCTCTGCGTGAGCTAGGAGGAGAGGCGATGGAATACCTCACTCGTGTTTTGCAGTGTGCCGGGGGTGAGGGTGAGGTCAGGGGTGAGGCACTTGGAGTGTTTGCATTAGGGGAGAGTCTGGGTGAGGTTAGAGGTTGGACCGTGAGGTAAAGGGAGTCGGAGCAGCCAGAACAGGGTGTTGTTTGATGTTTGAAGACATGTGCGTCTTTGGGAATCAGTGGGAGGGGAGGTGTGTGTATCTGTGCATGACTGATGCTGAAGGTGGATTGTTGTGTTTCATATACATACAGACAAATGGAAGCACTATGAGAAACAATAAAGGGAATACACATGTGAAGCGTGTGTGTGTGTTGCTGTCAGCAGATCAGCAAGGGAACCTCTGGCCTCCTGTCAGACCCCACCAAGTGGCTGATCTGTCACTCCAACCTGCAAGCCCCGCCCACCCCTATCAACACTACAGGCTGGGAGTGTTGAGTCGTCAGGCGTCTGGATAATATCACACACAGACACACACACACACACACACACACACATTTATGATCAGACACACTTTACACACTGAGTTTTCTTTCAGTTATAACGTCCACTGGTTTTTTCCCCCTTCACTGAACCTGAAACCTTTCACCCAGCCGTTCCTCAGATATCACGTCGGAATCTGAAAATAGGTCAGTCGCTGCTCCAATTCTTTATCCTCCTCATCTTCTCTGACTTTCTGATTAGATCCTCTTCCCTTCCTTCACGTCAGCAGGGCTGCTCCTCTTGGATTACGTTCAAACAGCCATCCTCGCACCTGAGAGATACGCAGCACCAACCACCACCCTGTACCTCTGAGCTCTGACACCGCAATACTGGCTATAGAAATCTAATCTCTGATCTTGAGCCCTGGGTTCCACTAATAAAATCCTCTCTGCGACCATCATTATCTCGACGGTGCGCCGCTCTGCCTGGATGTGTTTTCGATCAGATTCCGTCTCCTTCCTTGACGTCAGCACGGCTGCTTCCCTGCCCGGTTGTTTATTTTCATACTGATCCCAGTGTGATGAGAGTTTATATCACCGTGATATGGAACAAATGAGAGCTGAGGAGCTCCACAGGCCAGGGGAAAGGAAGCAGAGGTTTAGAGGCCTCCAGATACCTGCTGTCCAACCTTTGCATGACCAACTCCTCCAAAACAGATGTGCACAGCGTCTGCTGGACGACAACTATTTTTAGAAAAATAAAAGTTATCATAGAGTCTTGGCTTCTCTCATTTTTTGCATTAGTCTGAACGAATTTCAGTTTCATTTAACATTAACACTAACAAATGGTTTTTTTCTTGATATACTTTGTAATGAAATACATAAAAGCAATAACCAGTCAACATGAGGCGAAATCTGCCAGGGAACAAAAACACACAACATACTGTTTACACACTATATACATAGTCTAATTGATTACATGCTATATAATATGATACAACATGTCTGGTTTGTACCATTTGTATGATTGAAGGATTTAGGTAAAGAAAAAAAAAATATATACACATATATATACGTAGCTGGATGTGTATGTTACTCTGTTTGGAAAAAGGATTCACTCGTGTTTTAAGAACCTTTTGTTTTTAATTATTGATCCGAAGAGTCCAAAACTGTAAATATCTTTTTCGACTTCACTGCAGTCAACTAACTCCTGTATACTATCAATTCCTTAAAGAAAAATAATAAGTTGAAATGCATTGTGGTCTGACAGATATCACATGCCCACGAGAAACTTTCTGGTGCACACCAGAAAGTTATAAGTAGTCGTTTTGTTTTGATTTATTTTTTGCATCTGTCGGGAGTCAGAAATGTCATCAACACACCCACACGTTTGCTGTGAATCCTGCGGCTCATTCACACATTCTCCATTTTTTTGTATTTACTGAGAGGCTGGAAGGCAAAACTCCGGAGAAAGTCCTTTCATTTGAACATTTGCATTCTCCCATACCGCCAGTAGCCTTCAGTAACTCATGCTTCTTGTTTAGGAATATTTAGTCAGCCAAACCATGATCCAGCAGTCCACACACGTGCACACACGCACACACACACAAACACACACACACACACACACAGCACTAAGCCATGACGTAGATCTTCTTTTGAATAGCCAAACACACAGAGTGCCACACAGATTTATACAGCACTTTGCACTGTTATTTCTGTATCCTGCCTGGTGCCACTGGAATGATTTACAGCCTCTGTCCTTTATCTAACAACACAGCTGAGAATCCCTCCCTGAGATTGAGATGTCACATTCAACTCATACCTGCTCCATAAAAGGAACGTAACTGGTTATACTCACCTGTCCATCTCAAAGGTCACTTCATTTCTGACCTCCAAATGAAGACACCTTAACATTGCCACAGTGGATGCAGAAAAATCATCTCCTTAGTGTATCTGACGAGCTAATACCCACGCTGGACAATCATGATGAAGACTTTTGAATTGGCGTTCAACGATATGCAGCCGGCACATGTCAGGCCTTCACTACGAGTCACGAGTGGCTGATAAATAAACTGATATACCGAGAAATAAGCAGCAGATCAATTAGGTCAACGTCCTCATTGAAGGGTTTAAATTTTGACCTGGATATAACATCCTGGTGCTAACTGCTATGCTAACGGCTTAACCCAAATGCACACATCAGCATGCTAACCTGCTTATAGTGATAATGACCACAAGATGATGTTTAACGTAATGTCTACCATGTTCATTGAGTACGTTGTACACTGCCACATGATGTGAATGTCATGAGTTTTATAGATATTTTATAATAAACCAGTGTATGGAAAAAATGAAATGTTGGCAATAGATGAAAGGTCAGGAGATAAAACGTATTCCACTTAAACCTCTGGTGAACAGATGTGTGCGCAAACTTTCACAGCTACTCATTCAACATTTGTCAAGATACCTAAAGAAAAAATAAAATCACCCTCATGGTGGCGCTATTTGAAATGTCAGAGGGTCACTAAAATCGGCAGGATACATTATCTTGCCGCCATGGATATCGCTACCAAATATTGTGCCATTCACTGCAGTCGGTGTTAAATACTGGAAGTGTGAAAGCACCGGTGATGTTGGCCCTGGAAGAAAGATATGGGCATTTGCCAAACTGCTGCTTGTGACAAAAAATGCTGAAATATAAACACACCAGTGGAATTATGATGCTTATAAAGACTAACATGTAGTTCACAGAAGAATGTGCATATAGAAATTGCACATTGACTCTTCATTGCTGATGCAGATTTTGCATCAATACTGGTCCACCGACTTTAGAGTGATGCAACTACAAGATGGTGCGTTTTCCACTAAGTACTCTGTGGGCCAGTACTTTCTTATGTAAACTGTCACTTGGAACAGTTGATTTGCAACTGACAGTGTAGACCAGGTGTTTCAAGTGTCTACACCAGGGGTGTCAAACTCAAATACACAGTGGGCCGAAATCAAAAAATTGCTTAAAGTCGAGGGCCACATGGGTTCAACGTTTATTGAAAACTTATTGAAAGAACCTTAGTGCACATATTGAACCTGGAACTAACAAGGCCTATAGAGTATTGCCGATAAAACAACATTAATTATGAAATGAATGAAATACAAATAATAAATAATACATAAATAAATATAAAAGTAATAAAATCAGTTTCATTAATTGCTTTCTGGCTTTATCTGCAGTATTTCCAGAGTAATTTCCAGTGAAAACATTTTCTACAGGCAAACAACAGACAAAAATAATTGACTTCAAAGAAAAATCAAATGTCCTGTAGTAGCAAGAGAAAAAACTGTTTTCCTGCAGCATCTGCGTCTCCCACAGGCAGCTTGGTTTTAAAGCCCTCACTGTAGCGTACATGTCAGTGATGTCACGGCGCCCCCCCCCCTTTGCTTTCAATAAACTCACAGATCTCCTCACGCAACTGGAACAATCTTTCCAGCACCTTTCCCTGGTTCAGCCATCGCACCTGTGTGTGATAGTCACCATATTCTGGACTTAACTCCTCCAGAAAAGACTTGAACTGGCGGTGATTTAAACCTTTGGCTCTGATAAAGTTAACCGCTAATGTTATGATGCTCATCACATGTTAATTTTCAAGGTTTTGCCACACAACGACTCCTGGTGTATGATGCAGTGATAAGCTGTCAACTCACTTTTTCCTCACTTTTTTCCTCCTTCATCTTTTCTCGGTTCCACCCTTTACATCAGCGAACGTATACTGTTCCTCCCACCTGTCTTGAAAGCTCCTGTTTTCAAATGCCACCTTTCGTTTAGACATTTTTGGGGAGCGGGATGGTTGAAAGTTGTCACAAGTGATATGTGATACAGACTGTGGCGCGTTCGCGGGACCGTGATTGAATGCCGACACACGGGCAGTGCATTGTGGGATCTGTCATTCACCATTGACCCGCCCACTCGTCAGCTAATGAGAGCCTGCCATTGGTCTAGAACTGACACGTGCCCCATCCCGACGTGTTCACTGACCCTCAGGAATTCTCAGTACTTATTTTGTATTGAGAACTTGCAAAACACTGCCGGCGGGCCAGCTCTAATAGTAAATAGATTTTATCATGCGGGCCACATATAATTCATTCGCGGGCCACATGTGGCCCGCGGGCCTTGTGTTTGACACAAGTGGTCTACACAATAGGCTGATTGAAAAATAAGTGCATATATGCCGTATACCTGTGTATTTCTTGCATTAAACCGTTGCTTAATACATTCGATCATATTGCCACTGTGACATCTGATGCAGTTTTAACTACTGTGAAAGTTGACTACGGGAGCTTTCACATCTACCTTCTGGTACGCAACTTTGGACTTCTCAGATAAGTCCAAAATAAAATAACAGGTGTGAAAGGTGCCTCGGACCCCAGTTTGGATCAACGGACCCAAATTTAGTCTGACCAAAAGGGGTGGCCATGGATCAGATCAAATAAATCATGGTTCGGATCATTTGGAAAAAGAAGCAGAAGCAGGTAATGATGACAGGACGTCCGCATGGCATTTAACGTTTTTTAGTCTGCTCCCTTAATAACAATGTGAAACTAAAACTAATGACCCAAAACTGGATGAAATGTAAACAGCAACAAAGACATGAGCCTTTAGCCTTTCAAGCATGAAAATGCCCTGAAGCTGTCCCCCTCCACAAAGTAGCTAAAAACCCTTCAGAGTTGCCTATCAAGCTAAAAAGTGTCAAGCATTAGGTATTAGATAATAAACATTTCGATGAAGTCCTCACTGTCAGAAGTTATTTTACTCTCTATTGGGGAAACCATCTATTTGTCTGGATAAAAATCACTTATTTTAAAAGATTTTAACATCTTGGAACTTGTATACTATGATACGAAGTCCTTATATATGGACCTGTGCTATTTTTTTAATTATCTCAAAGCTTGACGCAAGCCAGAAAAAGCCAGAGCTAGCTGAACTGAATATTCGACTTGCTCCCTGTCCAGTCATGACGAGGTTCTGCAGAGATGAGAGCAGAGCTGCAGTTTGATTGGATGCATGTGTATAATTTAGCCAGTGTGTCTAAAGGTCATCAGATCAAGGTGTGTTTCGAGGCCGTTCTTTCAGCTTTGTTTACATGCAGTCCTGTCTACTCCGCACAACGATGCTGTTACATTACGCAAAACCACAGCTGATTGGATCACTTGGCAGAAGACTTCAGCCACAACTTTGACTAAACAAATGAGGACGACTGCCCTGGCGAAGCCTGTAAAGCCCAGACACACACAGGATTTACATGAATGCATACGTCTGTCTTCTTCTATCTCCCTCTCTAACATGCTCACTCTTTCTCTTCCGCTCTTAATTCAAGGACCCTCACCCCCTATGGCACTCAGTGACTCAGCCAGGCCCAACAGTTGTGGTGATTGATGACTTCAGCCAGGGCCAGGCTGCAACCACAGACACACACAAACACACATTACTCACCCCAAAGATAAGCAAATGGTCCACAAGCCGCCAATGGCCCTAAGTGCTCCGCAAACACAGGTAACACTGGCCTCGTTTCAAAAGGCTTCATTACCTAACCACAGCTGGCTACCTCTACGGAGCAGAAAGAAGAGAGGCGGGGGCTGGAGGGTTAATATGCTGGTCTGCTTTCATCTCCTCATCTGGTCGCATGAGGCCAGATCAAATCGCTGGCTCTGTTTCCAGCAGCGTCTCTGGGATGCCCCCGGCTTTGACGTTCGTTCTGATGAATAATAACTCTCTGCTACATATGAAACTTTCTGGGTGCATTGCCTGAGAGATCCGCCTGAGCTGCTGGAGCTGTGAGTTCAGTGAAGGTGAGGTGGAAAACGTACAGACCCTGTAACCTAGTACATTCACCAGGGGTTACCTTAAACAACTGACTGCACAGTTCAGGACAGGTGGTGTATCAACATTCAAAAGCTACATGCAAGCTCTTTGCACATCAAATCTGTATTTTACATTTTTAAAGAATCAATGCGACCCCACATGGGCGTGGCCTGGCTTTTCCCTCTAGGGCTATAGCCAGTCGCCACTTTCAGCAGTGAATGCACATGTGGGACAAGGAATGTTTTGCTTTTTATCTCAGCGCCCATGTAATTAGATTACAGTATCCACACTGCTTGCAGAATCTCCTGGTGTATTGAAAAAAACAACTAACTTTTCACCATGGCTGTTCCTCGTTGGTATTATTTTCTGTTACTTAGCAACCAACTGGAGAGTAGACAATCTTCTTCCAATCTCTAAAAGTGTTTGCACCATTTTGCTGCACTTCCTGGGCTGACATATTGAATTTAACTAGACCTGACACTGTCAGATAAAGGCTAGTTAACTGTAGTTAAGGTTTTAAAGTAAATATAGTTGTTATTTTTTTAAGCACTATGACACCATTCGATCAGTTATACTGAAGCAGCTGTGTAAGGAGCAAGTGAAGCGACAGTTAAATTATATTAACATTATAAACTGCTTTATATACAGGGACATTACATATAATGTGAGAGCTTGTTTCTGTCTTTGATTTGTGGTGAGTTACTGGATCATTACAGCCTTTGAGAACTTCATAGAGAAAAAAATTATGACAAAATAAATAAGAAATTGCTTTTTAAGAAGCTAAACATGTTCAAAACCACTGGTTTATTCTTTACCAATGGGTTTTAACAGCTGTTTTAAATATTCATTTTAAAAGTAACCAAAGCTGTGACTATAACATACACAAATGTTCTCACTGATACGTAGATCAGAGTAGAAGTACAAAGTCACATAAAGTGTAAATACTAGAGTACAAGTACCTAAAATTGTGTTGAGTGAAAATAAACATTTGGCAGTATTTGTGATATTGTGTAGTGTAACTGTCCAGCCTGCACAACTGGAGCAATCATACTGTATTTCTTATGTGGTGCCTGGATGAATTGGATGTTCTCTCAACTAAGGGTAAAAAATAGGCTTGTTTATTTTATCAGTAAGTTTATTAATACAATAACTAGCAACTAGGGGCAAAATATTGAAATCTACATTGGATAAACTCAGTGCACCCGGGCTCTGAGCTCAGCCCCGGATGTGTCACAGTGCAGCTGACGCCCCAGCGACCCCATGTTGTGTCGATCACGTCTACACATCGACTCCGAAACTTTTGTCCATCGTGAATTTGTCAAAAGCATTCCAGAGTTGTTTGAACACTCAGAGCCAGACACAAAACAAGCATATCTGGTATTTGATTAAGATATTTCACATTTTTTGTGTTTCTTTTGCCCAGTTGCTTTGATAATGGCTGATTAAATACAGGCCAAGTGTGTGTGTGTATGTTTGTGTGTGTGTGTGTGTGTGTGTGTGTGTGTGTGTGTGTGTGTGTGTGTGTGTGTCTCTGCTTGGGATCAATTGCATATTTTGAAGGTGCTTGCTAGTGCTATTGGTTGCAAAGTGTTGCTAATTGTATATTAAACCTGACCACTGACAGACCTGAAATAGACTTGGAGGAGATTCAGATGATCGCACAGCTCCTTGAACAGAAAATGATATTATTGGTTTTCTTGTTATTTTTCCAAGAAGTGAGAAGAGCACAAAATGATCCTCACTGTGTGTGACACATCATATCACATATGTTACATGTCAAAATATTAAGTGAAATAGCCTTCTAGTGGCTACACTGGGAGCCAAAGGGAAAGTCGGTGACCGATGAATTTGGTCAGGTTAGATAGTTATAATTTAAGTTAGATAATATAAAAGGAGTGTTTGTTCCCCCTTTTCAAAATAATGAAAAGGACGTCCACCATCATTCTGTAACCTTAACCATATGTTTGTCATTGTAACCACATTAAAGTAATTTTAATCAAAACCACTTTCCATAGCCTGAGCAAATTATTTATTTAAACCAAATATGATCTTTGCCATAACCAAATCTTAAATATGACCAAAGCGCTGTCGCATCATAAAACAGATTTATTTTTCTTAAGTGATGTTATTATTTTTGATGGCACAGAGCTATGCTGTCATCTTGCTTGGAGTCAGATCAGAAAACATGCCACTTCAAACAATGTATTTGGCTTTTGTTTATGTGAGACTTGCTTCAGTGAATACGTAAATAACGAGTGGATTAGGCTGCAAAAGAGTTGAGAGGAGTTTAATGTAAATTCAGATTTTTTTCTGCCCTGATTCTGGGTTGCCACTGAAAGCCATTTGAACTGGTGTGAATTGAGCTGGATACACTTGCTGCCAGCCACAAACTCTTGGAAGCAACAGTACTATCCAGGCCGAGAGAGTTTGATTTGTTACTGAAGTGAGAGATTTCAGTGACGTACTTCTTTATTCTGAGGTACAACTTTATTCCCAGGTCTATATTCAGATGATTAACACCCAGGACGGCATCTTCTCCGTCCCCTTCTTGTGCAACCGGCCAGAGAAGGCAGATGAAAGAATGGTCCACAGCGGGTCCTGGCTCCAGCCCCCCTCCATCCATCACAATCAACGCTAGCAGTTGGCCCAATTAGGGCCCGGAACACTCAGGGCCACAGCCTGATTGTTAACACTGTGAAAACAAGGAGAGAAGGATGGAGCAGAGGGGGCTGATGTGGGGCGATGACGGGATGCTGAGAGCTTAGAGGGAGTTTGGGGAGAGATGGAGGAGAAAAGGGGGGAGGAAGGTCAGATAGCTGGCGGCCCCATTTCCTCTCTAATGGCCTCCAAACGAGGGTATATGAGGGAATGTTACCCCTTAAAGCAGTTGACCCGTAGGAGAGGAGGGCAGCCACACCCACCTCCGAGTCCTGTAATTTGACTTACAGGACACACATGCACACACATCTACACAAGTCATTAAAAAAAAGAAATGGATGGTCATGCATGAGCATAATTATGCATAAAAAGAACGTAAAACGTGCACACAAATGAACGCCATAAACACAAATTACGAGCAAAAGTACGCCAAGGGGAGGTCGTTCCTAAATATAACCATGCATCTAACACACACACACACACACACACAAACTTGTAGAGTTGTTTCCCAGCATTCCCAAAACCCCAATTACCACTAATCTCTAATTCGTCTCAGTTCCTTCATTGAGAAGTCATTAAGTGCTGCGGCGCACATAGCTGTGCTTCTCAGCCTGATCAACTTTCCGTCCGTGGTGGAACTACAAGTAAACAACAAAAAGTAACACCTGGATCGGGTTGTCACAGCAAACCATTACTAACGTGCGTAAGTCCTTAACCACTAGCGGGCTTTAAAAAGTATTTACAAAATTAGGTGGCACTATTACTGTTCAAGACGTGTTGCCAGTAAAGTAAAATGTAAAAAACATGCACATCATTTGCTGGGAAATCTCTGTGAGTCCGTCCAACACAAAGCCATTAACAAAAAAGAAAGTCTCTGTAGCATCAAGAGCTATAATAGATCTTCCAAATGCAACAGCTTTAGAGGCCAAACCAAACATCCAACGGGTAAAAAACAAAACAAGTTGTGGTTTTTTGGGAGGGAGGTGGTCTCTTGGAGGGTACTGCACCAAGCCAAGAAATAGTCCTGCCCATACAGCCTGTACTGTAAAAAGTGAGTCTCAGTGAGTATCAGAGGTGCTGGTAGTGGGTCTCTGTTTCATGTTTACCCTTTTTTTTATACCCTTAATGCTAGGCTACGCTAACCGGCTGCTTCTCACTCTTAGCAGGAAAGCAACCAAGCATAACTGTCTAATAATTCCAGAAATCTCTGTGTGTATGTTGAGGGCGAATCTGAAGAAATGTTCATCTTATCTCCTTCACACTTGGCATGTATGTTGTCAGTGGCCAAAGGAAGTGCACTGTTGAATCCGGTGGTTGGATACACAGGACACACATGCACACACATGTTGTCATTGTTGTCAATATTAACAATGACAACTGATTGTCCAGTTCAGGGTTCTGCGTATTGAGTTGAGCTTCTTAGAACTTTGAATGAACAAGTTACCAGCTCTTAGTGCAGCAGCCGCTCTAGGACTAAGTCCTGCAGTTACATTTACAGTTTCAGAAAAAAAGCTGCATCAACACTGACAAAGCAAACAGCCTATATTCCAAACAGTCAGGTTTCAGATGTAAAACTATTTTGTACATTACAACCCTGTAGGTATGACTTTGATTTCCAACAGGTTCCTGGATCGACTGTTGTGTACAGCCCGCTCTGATGAAGGGATCATCATTACTTTTTCGAATCATCACTGACACTGCCAACAACTCCAGCCAGCAGGTAGAACTCCAAAAAACATTTAACATTACAGTAAGGCACTTCAATCTATTCCTTCTCCTCCCCACAGAATTTTGCCTAAAAACTCACGTAGCTTGACCCCTCCTGCGCTGTACGTTCTTGTGGATTTGGTCGATTCTGATGAAATGGAGTGTATGAGTTGTGACACACTGCTCTCTGGTTAGCTCATTGACTGACTCAAGGTCTGTTTTGTACCGTTTGTCTCTGCCGTCCTTGCTGTATGGGCCAAGCTCTAAGCAGAACCTGCTGTTCCCACCATTTCTGGTAATACAATCTCAATTCATTTGGATTAATAAGTGAAACCAACTGGGCTCGGTCTCTTTTTTTCTCTGCTTGTGTGAGTGGGTTGGAGCTGGCATGCAGTTCATACAGTACAATAGAAACAAATATTATTGTTGATATGATGCTTTATGTGAATATGCCCTGTGTGCACATCACACTCAGCAGGGATTCCAGTGGAGATATTGGTGTTTCGTAGTCTAAATGCAGCTTTAGATGTTTTTCCAGAAAATGAAAAAATGTGGTACAAACATTGACTTGGATGTGTGTTTTTGTCTTTGCATGTGTGTTTGTGTTTTTTATAAATACCGACCACATCTGCTAATTCTAATCCAGATGTTCATTCTAAAGTGAAGACAACACTCTGTTGCAGAGGCCTGTGTTTGTCTGAGGGCCGGAAGCGGGTGGTAGTGGTCCGTACTGTTTTGTGTGTAGCTCAAATTCATCTCTCTGCATTAGTCTCCTCCTCTGTCATCCCCCTCCTCCTCCTCATCTGGAGCTGAAAGGCTTTTTTTTTCTTGAAGGAGGGTCAGAGGTGGCAGGGGAGGGTTGAGGCCTGCTTGTAGAGAGGGGGGATGTGACGGATGAGAGAACCTGTTTGGTGGAACGGAGAATGGATGGGTGAGCTTATACCCCTATCCTCAATACAATACAGCGTAACCAGCCCCTGCCTAGCCCATATCCATGGACAGCCGTGTCTGACGGGCCTGACATCAACACTAAAGGTGTGGAATTGCGATTGTGAGGGGGGATTTTTCCCCCTTCACGCACCCTGTGCATGAGGCCGAGCACTGACAGCAGGGTTTGTGTGTGTACGTGTTCAGAAAGCTTGTTAGAAAGCTTGCATGTGTCTTAACATGTGATTTAATGTTGTTTCGGAGAGGACTCTGCTCTTAAAGTGCCATTAAACTTACTGTAACAAACGTATATAATCAAACCAGATGTATAGCTCTATTTGGCAGGCTGCCACACAGTTATGGGAAACCTCCTCCACATGTACACACACACACACACCCACACACACCCCCACACACATACATACACAGGTCATACTATGCCGTATGCATGGAGGAAGACTGACATATCACGCTAAGGGGTTAAAGGGGGATAATGACTTGCTATTAGAGCAAGAGGAGGGCATGCAAACAGAGTTCCCAGGGAGACTCTCCTGGTTTCTGCTCCACGTTGTGTGTGTGTGTGTGTGTGTGTCTGTGTATGTGTGTCCTTCTTCATAAATTCCTTGACATTCCTGGGGATCAGTGTTAGGAAGCTCAGTGTCCTGCCAGCTGTGGCTAGATTTAATGTGTCTGCCACTCACTGCAGAAGTACTGCACAGTAATGTGGTTCCAGCGCTTCCTCTGGTTTTTCCTCATTGCACCTGGAGCTCGCACACATTGAACCTCATGCTCAAGGGCACTTCATCGGGGCCCTAAGGTTGATGCGATCTGATTCAGAGTATCCTTCGGCTTTTACTCTGTGTGTGGTCATACATGTGTGCGTGCAAATTATGCAGAAAGTTGATGCCAACAAACCGCAGGGGAGAGCTGAAACATAATGAAGCATATGATGCTGTGGTTGGGGGGGGGGGACAGCTTGCCACAACACACACCTCAGGTGTGAATCTCCCTCTTGAACAAGTGAGCAGCACACTAATTATTGGTTGGGGTTCGAATAATTGAGGTGCAGCCATTTGCAGCCGTGTTGAAGGCGGTAAAACCTTCACCAGCAGGCTGATTTCCTCTGGAGGAGAGGGGGTCCACACGCACACCATCAGGGGAAATCCACGCTATAAAATCATTTGCGTGTAACTGCAACCACGCCAGCAAGCTCACATTGTTCAATCCAGATGTGTGAGCATGACAACCCCAGTTATAAAAAAAAGGACTGACGTTACACGAAAGTAATACAAAATATTGTTGTAATGAATCATAAAAAAGCTTGAAGGCACTTTCCTGAATACACCGTAGTCTGTGGATGTTGTAAGAATGGAAATCACCAGGTATCATGATAAATAATATATCCATGCTACAGTATGGTACCTGGGGATATTGTTCATAGACATTTTGGCAAGGTTCATGAGGCCTAAATGAGCACAGTGAATTCGCTCTAGGCAGCTGGACCTGACATATGAAAGTTGATTTTCCCACTGATGGTGTTTTTTTGGAACCAAAAAGTCAGTTTTGGATGCTTCTTGTGGCTCTAAGAAAGTCTCAAGAAGTCCCCTCTGTCCAAGAAAACCACATGAACATCTTAAACTCATTTGAAATACTGTGAGTTTGCAGAAGATTTTATCAATAAAATGTTTTGAATTGTTGGAAAAAATCTACAGCACAAACTAAACTCAGTTCACCAGCCCAGTATCGCACCAAAAGAACTCCATTAATATGGTTGTAGACAGTCACTGGGACATCTCACTCCACAGCGGAGGGAGAGGAAGTTGACCTCTGACCTCTCACCTTTGTCCCACCATGAGTATAGCTGGGGTCGTCTCAGGGGTTTTTCAAAATTGAATCACTGAATAAGTTTGAGCAATTTATCCCAGATTCAGCACCCGTAGGCTGTACTTTCCAAATGTTCTTTGCTGGGAACAATCAAAAGTCGAAAAATTGAACACATGCTTACATTTTCAGGAAAAATACAATTTCCTAGAAAAAGAAGAGTAAATGTTCAGCAACAAGTCCTAAATAAATCTTGATGGGCCGTATTCTCCTCATGAACTTCGAAGCATGTTCCTTAATTGAATAGGAAATCATGCATTAGTGGGAAAATTTAATTTGCATCAATGGAAGGTATTGATGTCAACATTAATGGCTGGCCGGACAGTTGTAACCCAGTTTGTGACGCAGGGGAAGGAATGGTGGTTGTGGTGGTGGTGGGTAGGAGTCAGCGCAGTCTAGAGGCTCTTTGTCTGGGATGGACTACAGAGATGTGAAGCCTGGCCTGGCTCTGGGACCTGGAGGTCAGCCAGGGCTGGAGGGGGAGCCAAGAGAGCAGAAGTGGCCGACTGGTCCCATACTGACACAAAGAGGCCTTTCTCTGGACCACAGGTCTGCAGTGGCCCGGGACTCGCACTGGAGACGTCAGACGACAAAAGGGATGTTGGCACACACACACACACACACACACACACACACACACACACACACATACACACAAAGGCAGACATGAGCATGTTGCTGTTCCATGTTCTAAAACGTTGCTGATCCATGTTCTAAACGTCTGTTTCCTTTCAAGTTTCTTTAATTTATGTCATAATTTCTGTATTTGTTAAGTGATGCTGATTTTGATCAAATACATAAAATAATATTAATAATCATCTGGATCAGAAAACAACATTTTACTGGGAAATCCTTGATCATCTCTGCCTCCTGCTGCGCCCTCCTTCCTCCGAACCCCAAACCCTAGTCCTCCTGCAGCTTGTAAATGGGCCTGGGTAAAGCACAACCCCCCCCCCCCCGAGGTCTGTTAATGAAGTTTAATTAGCTTTGATTAAAGCCTAATTAGGAGCTGGGGGTAAAGAGAGACTAGCCCCTGTGAAGATGATCTTTCACCTTTGAGCTTTAGCCCCCTTCCCCTTAGATCAGAGCAACCTTGGAGGAGGGACTTAAAAGAGCCAGACGGCTGTATATGTGTACGTGTGCGTGTGAGTGTGTGAAGGTAGGTGGACCGGTAGTGATTGTGTCTTGTTGACATAGAGCAGCCTTGGCCCCCCTGCTGTTTTAAGACGAAGACAAAGCTCTCTCCCACACACACACTCACACACTTTTACGCTCACACATACCACTTACCAACACTTTACTTTTGGTCGTGTATGCTAACCTCTCAGCTCATAAGAGAACATTTAGGATCATTCAGTTGAAGAGTTTCCATGTGTTACTTATACGACGCAGTCCAATCGCTCTACGGAACGTGAAAAACTCCCCCGACCACAGAAATTTGGTTTTAAAGCTTAGTTTGAAGCTTATATTTGTATTTCTGATATGGTGTCCCCGTATATCTACATCTGTCTACTTTTCTTACATTAAATTACATGTCTTCAATGTTCTTGGCAAGGCAAGCGTATCAAACAGCAATCTGACCATGGGACAAAATACTTACATTCGGATAAGACCAACTTTAACCAACTTTCCCATTGGAAAATTGTGCTACTGCAGCATGGAATAGTAAAGGATTGTAAAAACATATGTACGTGGGAATTCAGCCAGTAATGCTAAATAAATTCAATTGACTGACAAATTCAACTGGGAACATGTGCAGTGGATGAAATACTGTATGGATAGATAAATCAACAGAGTTAGAAGAGAGAGAGAGAGAGGCCAATGTGCTGCAACTTCTGGAAACACAAGCAGATGCAAAGATATTCTACAGTTTGAAAAAAGAATCATCAGGCATCTTTTAGAAGAGTGACACAAATACAGAAATGAGTGAGAAGTGAGATCATAACCTAACAGGCTATCTCCAGGATAGATCTGATTCATACTGTATCAATGTCACAACTCACTGGTTGTGTAGCTTGTGTTTTCATGTTATTTTACTCCATTACTTATTACAGTCATATCATCATGATTGATTTAATATCCCTCTTTTTACAGTAGAATATTGTTGACAGCTGCAGTGAAGCAAACATACATTGTAAATTGAGAAAGGCTCATTGTACTATAAGGGTGCAGTGGAGGTGGATGGCTTTGTTGTGCTTTTAAAGCAATCCTGCTTTACATAAAACTGTTTCCATCCAAGAGCTGTTGAGATATTTCATCTGTGACCTGGTCAGTGGGGAAGACCAATGCTGCCATAAATATATCTTAGAAATTAAAGAATAATTAATCTTTCTGGAAATTATCTGGATAATCTCTCAACTGGTTTTACTGAGACCACAAAATTCACAGAGGCAGGATATTTTGTAGCACAGTAATACTATAGCATTGGAATTAACAATATAAAAAAAGAATCACATTAAAAAATCATGTGTGAAATGTTGCACAAAACTCCCTGTTGACAATAAGTGCACAGATGCACTCGAACATAATGTCCTTTTTAATTTAAAAATGTGATTCTATCATTTGTTTATTAAATTATGCGGAATTGAGTATCACTCGTAAAAGCAACAATCCCACAGTACAGCCTAGTGTGTGTGTGCGTGTGTGTGTGCGTGTACATCAGCAGAGGCTGAGGTCAGACTGGCCTGGAGGTGATCTGTAAAGTGACAGCTGAACCTCTCCACCTGGTGTGTGTCTGTGTCTGAGTGTATGTGTTTTATAGCCTGTGAAATGATGAGTGGGGGGTGGGGGAGGTGGATGGGGTAAGGTGATGCAGGGAGGGTGGGACAGGGTCATGAGATAATCAACCCCTGATCAACTCCGCTCGCCAACACATACCCATACACAGCCAGTCACACACGCACACATACACATAGACACACACACGCAGGGTCTCTTGGGCTTGAGATAACTGAGTCAAGGACCTGGGGGTCAGAGGTCAGGGCCCTGGCTCATAGGGAACACATGGAAGGGATAAAGAGGCTCTGGATTCCATAAAGACTGAGCTGGGACGGACTTATTTATGGCTGCACGGAAAACATCACAACCCAATCCCTCTTCTCCTGTCCAGTCCACTCCCTTGCTGATGGAAAAGGGGAAATAGAAAGAAAGAGAGCGAGAGAGAGAGAGCTGGAAGGGGAGAAAAAAAAAACACTAGTTCTCTCTAGGACTCGCTGTCCAATCGGTTTCATCTCAAAGGGTCTCTGAAGGGGGCTCAAACATCCCCTCCAACAGTCGAACAGTGACGGCACAAACTGGACGAGTAAAGAAAAGCCATGTGAGAGAACATTAAACCAGCAGGATAGTGTGACCAGCAGTGGTTTTGATTTAGACCACAGAAACTAATGGCACCCTGTTTGCTTGCTAAAAGGCACATGGCAGCTCTGTGTTTGGTACACATTAGTTGGATGGATGAACGCACACACACACACACACACTCACACACACACTAACACAAAATACCCTCAAACACTCAATCAATCCTGCCTTCTCCACTTTTATTGTATTGTATTGGGGCACAGACACAAGGCTGTACACTTCTTTACAGTCTGACCGTGGAATATGTCAATGATAATGCACAATGAGATGTTCTGATGTTTGGTGCTAGTGTTAAGAAAGCTTTTAGAGCTTTTGTCAGCACCTGGAAACGATGCTGATACGAGCAATGAGACTAACCTGGGTCCAAGGACCAAAACAAAAAGCCCAAAGACACCAACATAGTCAAGCTAAAGGGTTTGCCATTTCCATGTTCCCTGTATATGCTGAGAGGTGCGTCGTAGTTCTAGCCACACACACATGCCCATGGTTCCATTCTTACTAAAATAAGGGTCTGCGTCGGTCTGGTGTTCCTTGCATGTGGACTGGATTGGTTATTTCATTTCATCCCAGTAGGTGGATGTATTGTACCTGGAGCATGCACATTCTGCACAAATTTTGGGCTCAGCTGCACACAAACGTCTGAATAGGGATCTGTGCTTAACATAGCAGACATTGATGGATGAAGTAGTTTCCAATAAGGACCATAGAGGAATATGACAATTTGCCTCAAGTTTCTCTCAGTCTGTTAGCAGGATTACTCAAGATCTACTCAACCAATTTTCATGGCATTTTTGTCACCTCCACCAATGTTTTCAAGTGCGTTTGTTTCTTTATCATTCAGCAAGATAACGTAAAAGCTACTCGACATTTTACAACAAAACTTGGTGGAAGGATGTGGTTTGGGTCAGGGAAGAACTCATTCAATATTGTTGTGGATCTGGATCAGTGGACGGATCCAGGAATTTTCACTTTCTTTAACATTTAACAGAAGGAGGAGAGATCAAAATCTGGATCTGGTAAAAATTAAATGTGGTTTCAGAAGGGGACTTGGTGTAGCGATATGCTATCTAGTTGTATATGTTATCATTATAACAAATATCGATTTGAGCTGCTTCAAAAGCTATATTTTTAAAAGTTTAGAGCTTCCACTTATGGAAGAGGTTTCAGTTTTTCCCTCAGCAGAGGCAGCTTTTTCCCATTTACCCAGTTTGAAGTTCATTTTTGAAGTTCAAACTTTGACAGTGGAAAATGTCTGATTTGTGCACACAAAGGATTAAAACTGTGAGGAAATCATGTGCTGATTCTGTGTTGGCCTAAGCAAAAGACAGAAGGGTTTTGGTCACTTAGTCGGAAGCTGAGAGGATTTAAAGCTGTGACGGAAACAAAAACAGAGAAGTTTAAGAAAGAAAGATGTACAACGAGAGAAGAATGACTTGACAGTGACCATCTGGCCCGTTTTGGCCTTTTTACTGTAGCTCAGCCACGGGTGGTCAACACACACACGCACACACAAACACACACACACACACACAACAGGGACGGGACGACTGAAAAGAATAGTAATGACCATGACGTGTGTGTGTGTGTCCATGGGTGTTATCTAGTGGTTGTGCTCATCACCTAAGGGTCCTGAGACAATAGCGGTGAGATAATGAAGTCAGGAGCCAGTAACGGAGGCTGATGGAGAACAATGCAGCGGTAATGGCTCTGGCACAGTCAGTGAAGTTTACTGGTCCTCACTGGGACGCTTCCTTCCTGTCTTGTGTTATCAACACACAGGAAAGAAAACAACAAATCCTCCTCCTCCTCCTCTCTTTACTCTGAATGACTGGATTGTCGTTCCTTTCCTCCTTGCCCCACTCTCCTTTCGCTCTCACCTTCTCCGCAGCCATGTGGATGCCAGGTGTTAACGTAGCTAAAGCGTGTTTTAAAAAGTTAAAATGTGTAAGTGTGGAATGTAGCCTTGAAGTCAAAATGTTGTAGGAGGTGTTGAGTTCTCTTCATCACGATGCAAGGGAAAGAGGTGGAAACCTCTGACATGACTCTCGCTGTGCTGATAGAATGTGGACATGGATGTTATGCTGAACTGTTCAAGACAGAGGGTAAACATGAATGAAGTTTTAAGTTTGAATTAAGTTGATCTTAAGTAAAAGCCTTGATCTCAGTGTAATTATGGAACATAACGGCCCAGGCCACTAACACCCTTTTACAATGGTCCAACATTATGAACACCAACTTCATCTAAATTTGACTTGCAAACGGGATAAATACAATCAACAACCACTCCCGGGTAAAATGACTCTACAGTTTATGTATAGTACAATATCCAATCCGGCTCCAATGAGCAACTGGGCACCTGAGTAAACGCCTTAATTTCGTCTTCCTCTTCTTTATTTTGGCAGTACAGACTCTGACCTGCACCTTTTTTGATGCAACATAGCGTGATACATTGGATTTCCGGGCATTGACATGTAAATAGCCATTAACGTTAATGTTCTTATTGTTATTTAACATCTTTGGAGCAACTTTCAACCGCAATTCTTCCTTTAAATTGTGCAAGAGGAGATAGATTATGCATGTTGCTTCTAACATGTTGGTTTGCATCAAATTCAGGATATTTTGAAACATGTTGTCAGCTAACTAGCTTAGCTGAGATGCCCTTTAGATTGTCTTCACATTAGTGTATATAATCTTTTTCCAGAAGGTTGCAGAAAGACTCATCCAAAAGTTCATTATGCAGCTCACATAGCTGTTACTGTTACACACTGTGCAGCCCTCAAACCTCCCGTTTCTCCCAACTTCAGTGTTTCTGTAGTTCTGTTTGCCTTAATTTTGCTCTCTATAGTATACCCCTGTTTTCCTAATTTCCATTTTATTTTTCTGTCTTGCTCCTCCTGTCCTTTTAGTCTCTTTTTTCTCTTTCTCTCCACTTTTTCCTGCCCACAGGAAGAAGATGGTGTTGTTTCCTCCCTGTTTTCCCTTATCATTGTGTTTTCTTTCTCTGGGGGGAGGAGGGAGACCTCTTCGATTTGGGATGCTGCATGCTGTTTGTGTCTGTCCCTCCTACTTGCTCTTCCTCTTTATCCGTTGTTTATCTATGCTTACCCTCCCTCTCTCATTTCAAAGCACCCTGAGGTGGGCTGCGTGGGGAGTGGAGGGAGGAAGGCCTCTCTGGGGTTACCATAATAACTCGGCTCCCTTCTAATTCATGAGCTTTGCTGCCTGTTTTACTCGAGGCTGACAGTGTGTGTGTGTGTGTGTGTGTGTGTGTGTGTGTGTGTACAAACGTGACCCTTTTTCATCCCCATAGTATAAAACATTGTCTGATACTTCAAAGAGGATGGGGTTGTTGCCTTTACACCCTCTGGGGAGACGGAGACAGTCACACAAAGTCACAGAGAGCTGGGCAGAGCAGAGACTCTCAGGATGTTGTGTTTGCCGAGGACAGGAGGTACCGGCAGTGAAGCGCAGAGGAGAAGAAGGACAGGGGGGTGGGGGGGTGGTGTGGTGGAGGAGGTATTTTTCCTGTCTTTGCTGCCTTCATTGTCTCTCTTGCACGCCTCTACAGTCATGAATAGAAATATGAAATATGACCCAAAGTACCTCATGGCAGCAGCAGTTTGAGAGGGAGAAAGTTTACTTTATGGAACATCACTGTAAAATTGAATCGGTTAAATCACCATTGTCTTGCATGAGTGATGGAACCAAAAGTGACTCGACTCGACTTAAAAACCCATCTCAAGAGAAAACCAAACGTATACTATTAATACCTCATATACTCAAATTAATACCATTGCTAATGAATTCAATAGATTTCCCCTCTGTTCATCCAGGTCCTGGTCACAGTGGCCGTTTTCATAAACTCTGGAAATTGTCAGGATAATACGGATACATTACGGCTACAGAGACATTTTCCAGAGTTTGCCTTTCACTCATGAAGAACGCAGTTGGAGATTGACCGAGTCAGGTACAGTTACAGTCAGCCTCTAACGCAAAAAAGCTCTTGAATCTCAATGTCCCTCAAAGTTGATGTCTTCATGAGCACGTTCTACGTGTATGCTCCCCTTTTACACCCTGAGATATTCGTATTCTTTCTGTTTCGCAGTTTCGAAACGTCATTAACATGTTCACACACTCACTGGGAATATTGCAGCATTTTCCTGCTGTATTCTCACATGGACTGGGGACCTTGTACTCCTGGTCTGGCAGGAAGAGTTCCAGAAACTTCCAGCTTCTCCAGAGCATTTCAGGAAAATGTCCAGAGTTCAGTGTGTGTCTGAAAGCCGCAAGTGGCGAAGCAGGGTAGAGGTGTTTTATTCACCCCAGTGTCTCGCCCAATGACATCACACTGTGGTAAAAGGTTGGCTATATGTCCAGTTTTTTATGCGGAGAGCGCTGGTGCACTGTCACTGTGACTGTGACTGACGAATGACGAATCCAACTGACCACAGTTTAGGGGTGAACCGAGCCCTTAAGAGACTTCAGCCGTTAGAATTCCACATCTCATTATTTCCCCCCCTAACCAACTGGACATTTTAAAGGGTTGTAACATGAAATGATCTGCAAGTCGGAAGCTTCGCCCTAAATCTCAGCACCACTCATGCTGACACTACACAATTTTTCCTGTTCACGCTATCTCCATGTTCCCCCAAACCAGACACTGTTCACATGCTGGCTTTGTCTGTCTGAGATTCTGTTCACAGACGTTAACAATCAAACCAGAGAAAAGGCACCGTATACCCCACAGTATCAAATCTTCCTTTTTTGTTGTACTTAGGCTGATCCTAGTTTATTTTTTACCGAACCTTTTCTGATCACCAGGGTTTCACTGGCCCTGGCATGATTAACAAGCATCTTGTGTGACTTGATCCCAAGAGCACAGCTGTAAGTGCAGGTAAGAATGCATCCGAGATTTGAGATCCATTCACTCATTCAGACATCTCAGACGCATGTGGCCAAAATAACAGTCCTCTAATGCTTATACATTGATTTATTTGTGGCAATGCACCACCACAGTATCAATAGTGACAGCCACATTTAGTATTTCATTTTTTCCCTACTATTTTAAAGCCCCCTCTGCCCTCCACCACACACTTTCTCTCTGTCTCTCTCACACACACACAAAAATACAAATACATACTGAAACCTGACCTGTATGTCATGGTCAGACCGGCTAAAAACATCATCATATGGTCTTTGTGAAAATAAATGATGTACGTGGTTATTTGCACACAGACGATCTGATCGAAAGTCATCACTCCAGACGCACGTGGAGACACATTCTAATGAGGGTGTGAACCGACAAACTTAGATCTTCACTTGTGATCGGATCACTTGAGACGGATGTTAATACCAGGTGTGAACTTGGCCTTATCACCACGACACATGTGAACACCCAGCTTCAGCATGGTTTGCTGCAGGGAGTCTAACCTGGAATTGTGTTAATGCCACACTGCACCCAGGAAGGCATACAGGCCCCATAAACATATGGACTAGTGGAGGGACGGACAGATGGATGGACGGAAGGTTACATGTTGGACAGTCACTCATTTAGTGAGGGAATCAGTCCATGTGATACTGTTTCAGGAAGAAGACGTGTTTTGAAGACAAACACATTCTTCATGTCAGTCCTTTTCTTCACTTCCACTCGGTGCGACCGGTTGATTGGATGGATCCTAACTGGCGGCAGTGGACAATGACTGTGGACTATAGTGGCATCCGATCTTGATGGTGGATCATGATCTTGCTGGCTGCTGACCATAAACTATGATCGCAGCAGGACTACTCTACATATAGTATTGAAGTTATCCTTCAAAATGTTTACCCTCATCATTGCTGCTAAAACCTTTATCTTGATGATGTTTTCCTACAGTTGACATCTGTTGCACTTCTGTCAGTCCTGGGAGAGGGATTCCTCACATGTGTCTCTCTGAGGTTTCTACATATTTTTACCTAAAAAGGGTTTTTAGTAGTTTATCCTTACTCTTGCTGAGGGTTAAGGACAGAGGATGTCTCACAATATTAAAGCCCTATGAGACAAATTGTGATTTGTGAATATGGGCTATACAAATCAAATTTGATTGATTGATTGATTGATAGCTGAAAAAAAATGATTTTGTTAAAGTTTAAACCAACATGCAGTGTTGCTACTGCTTTCATCATGGGTGACACACATACACACACACTCACATGTTCACACAAGAGCGTAGTGTGCTAATCTCTTTAGCATCTCCATGGAGACGATGGTGTGAAGGCTCTGTGGGGGTTTAGCAGTGCCCTGTCCTCAGACTACTGAGGCTGGGACTGTGGGGGAGAGTTAGGCAGTGGGCCATGAAAGTGTGTGTGTGCATGCATACGTGCATTTGTGCATGACTGCCTGTGTGCCCTTTTGCATTTTCATGAAGTTAATCCCAGCTCGGCCAAGCAAGTCTGGCTGTGCATAAATAATCACTTTAGGAGAAGTTCAAACAGCATCAGTATGCATGACCCTCCATCTCCCTGACACTACACTAGCAACAGGGACAAAAGACCTCTGAGCCACCGTTATCCTCTCGACCAACACATGTCTGCTGGCTGTTCCACTACTGGTGTTACTCCTCATGAGGAGGAGGGAATGAGAAGGTAAGACGACAGGAAAGACAACCCAGGCATAGTGTTGGAAATATGAATAACTAAGTGACGCATGGCATTACGATCAGCTATAAGGGCTCATCAGCAACTTTTTTAACACCAGGAAAGAAAGAAGGAAAGATTTTTGGGTTTAGAGGAAGACACTTCTCTCTGGCCTCTCACCATTGGCCCATGGTTCGCTCCAATGATCTAAGCCTGACTCCCCAGCTTGGTCCCAATTGGACCGCCATGGGTCAAATTAGCTCCAATACGAGAGCTTAGTTGGGCTTGAAGAAACAGCTGGCACCGTGTGGGGCCTTGTGGATCCAAAATGGCCGGCTGGTAACAACAGTAAGGCTGAAGCATTCCTCTCCCACAGACTTGGCTTAGTTGGGCCCAAAGTGGGATATTCGAAACGTAAACATGGAAATGTTTTTCTTTACCTAAATGGGTGAAACTGTTTCCCATGGTGAGGCTCTCTGAATCGGATGACGGTCAGTTTGTTGGTTCGCAGACCTTGAGAATGTCTGGCCAGGTCTTATTCTTACTGTTTTGGAAGACACAAAGTAAATGTAGAAACAATAAGTGCGTCTCTTTATGTGAGGCCTCTGCTATTAAAAGCTGTTTAACATGTGAACATAAGTTGGTGGAATTCTTAGCAGCAGTAGCAGCATGGTGCTGGGGATGTAGGTCAGTCCACTATGGCCTTGATTGAAATATTTCAACGGCTACTATATGGTTAGCCACCAAATTACATACATAATTCAGATCCTGTAGGGGCTGAATTCCCTGAATTTGGTGATCCCTTGTATATTTATATGTACTTATTTAATCATTTTTTGGTTCAGAGTGAAACCAAGTCTCTGGGGAAAAACTGTTTAATATTTTTGATTATCCTCAAACACTATGAGGTCAAAAATTCAAGTATCTTGACATTTCCCCTTGAGGATAGTTAAAAATGTATGTTCACCCTGATTCTACTTTGATTGTAGTGTGAATTAGCTACATTTAGCATAATGACATGCTAATAAACTACAAGTATATGAACATTACAGTAAAAAAAGTTACTGCTTAACATCAGGATGTTTGCTTTGTCAGTTTGAGCCATAAACTGTAAAAAGAGATTGATGACACATCTCGACTTCTTCCCATTATCAGAATCAGAATCAGGTTTATTGGCCAAGTAAATTTGCACAAACAGGGAATTTGACTCGGTAAAGTGTCTCTCAGTGTGCTTACACAGAATACAAATCACAAAACAAAACAGTACAATACAAACAGTCACAAAAACAATACCAAAATACAAACAGTGTGACAGTCTAAGAAAAGAAGTGCAGGGATAATTATTAAACGGTATGTGTATTACGGTTATACAGTGAGGATGAAATAAAATAACCATAATTAAATATAATTATAATATATATTATATATAATATAATATAATTTTCCATACATTATCCATACATAAATATGAAATGTTCTGGATACAAATGCTACCATCTGCCACTGATCAGTAGTGATCTGTTGATGGAGCCGCGGCTGCCGATCCATGCTCTCGACCAATCATCAGTCTCTGCTGTCAATCACATTACAAATAAAACCAAACTTATTGGGAAAACATAAACCTGTGCATTTAGATCTGCCTGAATGATGGACACGGTTTTGTTATTTGACATGTATTTTGATATTTTTGTTTGGCCCATGTCCTGTTTTCTAACATGGAGGAGGCTGGGTGTATGACCTATACTGCAGCCAGCCACCAGGGAGCGATTGAGATGCTTTGTCATGTCATTCATCTTTATACAGAGTTTATTGTTTGAGCATGTTCATATGCTGATGTTAGCATTTAGTAAAAGTGTAGCCTCACAGAGTAACCAGAACTGCCAGCGTGACTGTAGACTCGTATTATTAGCATGCATTTATCGTCATCATTTGTCTTCATAATTGTTCCAGTGAATTTCCTTTCGTCCCAAATGACCTCATTTTTAAGAATCCATGTGGCACTAAAAATGTATTTCCAATTCTGTTATTTTTGTTCTCATTTGTAGCGTTTAGACAAGTACATCATATCCACTTTAGTACATCATTTGCTTCCAAGTCTGATGTCATTTGATATTGTGCATTTTCCAAAGAAGAATTTTATTTTAATTTGAAATATTTTTGGAACCGCAACTGGACTCCGCAGTTCCAAACCTCTCTCTGCTTAATCCAACGGTGACAAGATGTGAGCTGTGACAATTTACATGTCTCGTATGTGCTGCGATGCTAATATTTATGTGGATCCAGCTTTCATTCCTAGAAAAATATAGTCTACTGTGATTTGACATGCACACAGTATTTTCCTACGTCTTTTCTGACTGCTTAACACTTCCCTGTAATCTTTACAGGATCCAGCGTCACGTTACGCACACAGCTGCCAGCAAAATCTAACATAACAAACTAAATTTGCCAAAACGGCCGTGTGTGGAGGCTGAAATCAACAACTGGCCGAAGAGAAAGCAACAGATGGAGGGATGATAGATAGAAAAAGAGAGAAATAGAGGAAGAGGAAGGAGACACAGGAAAGAGACAGAGAGTGAAAGGAGTCGGAGAACATGTGCTCCTGTCAGTCTGTCTTTAATCCCCTTGGATTTTTTCTGCCTCCCTTTCCCACGTTCTCAGTGTTAATTGATAAACACAGGGAGGGAATGGGACCCCGTGACTAATCATTCTGGCTGCTGATGTGTTTTGCTGCTGCTGTGTGTGTGTGTGTGAGTGTGTGTGTGAGAGTGTGTGTTTCTACAGGTCACTGAAGTCTGCAGGCCTCACTGGAGTGGCACTAGCAAGGAACTGGCAGCGTCACCAGTCTGCTGCTGTTTGATGCCAGCACCATGTTGTCTGGTTTTTCCCTAAAGCAGAAACACTTGAGCATACCATGAGCCAAAATACAGTTCGTTCCATGACTCACTGAAAACTTCATCTGCTTTGACCATCACTGTGATTAAACAAATATACGGAACATATATAAGCACTCTCTTGTCTCCACTTGCATCGGAGCAATCTGAAATATGTATACTTTAGAACACATGCGTCTTTGGTTCAAATACCAGGACATGAGGAACATGATATGTACTTGGAATCTTTGCTAAAATCGACTTTCTTCAGCAACAAAAGATATCTGTGGGATCCTGGATTTCTAACATGTGTGCACCTGTGTAGACGTGCAGGCCTAAATCAAAGTGAAGGGCAGCATTCAACAGATGCAGAAAATGACCTTAAATTACAAGTGTACAAGAACAACGCTTTTGTGCGTGAGTCTTCAGAAGAAAACATTGCGATTTGGCAGATTTTTCCTGCTGGCTCCTGCACACAGTAAAACTCAGGTCAGCTCTATAAAAATGGTCATATTCTGTCAGAGCTCTAAAAACTGGTAAGACGATATGCTGAAAAACACATGCTCAAACATGGTTGTTAGCGGGGTCTTCCACTGAAAACGTGGTATACCTTAAAGGAAAATATGAACACATCAAATAAAAATAAAAAGGATATCATCAAAAAGGAAAATAAATCATTTCTTTATGATTTTGCTCCAAACTTATTGTAGAAAGTGACACTTTTCACATTTATTTTTGGATTATAATGCAGATATGGACACAAAAAAAACCCCACTGTGAACTGCACACAGCATGTACTCAGAGACTGACTTAAAACGAGCCGTCAGGATGTCTGTGACTTTGGTCCAACATTTTCATTCATCTTCCTAAGCCACACCCCCAGTTCCGCCCACCCAGACCCACCATTCAAATCTACAGAATTGGATTCCTCTCAGTGTAAACCTGACATCACACAATACTTTAATTCGATCTCTGTTATCACGATTAACTTTTACCTTTAACTGTTTTAATATTCCCATTATATTAATCCTGGTGTTTTACTGATTATTATATCAAATGCAAACTTGCCACAGCTAGGGACAACAAAAGGAAACAAAACTTGGTGGCTTTGTCGTTTGTTCCTGCCATAACACAAGAGATCCCCACAATGTAACCGTCTGATGTTTCAGCCAAATCCACCAGTATAATTTTTAATCTGTGTTTGACATCTCTGTTAGGCTCATTGTGACTGATTTTTCCAATAGCAAATATTTTCTAAAGCTTATAGGAACAACCGCTTTACATTTTGTAGATATTTTAAGTTATAGATCTAATGTGTTTTTGAGATTGAGAAGTATTAATGGGTGGATTTTGTCACATTTGGATACAACAGACTGGCTTTTATCCTCTGTTTTAGTCTTTAAGCTGAACTAAGCCAAACATCCTCCATCAGTAGCATCATATTCAACAAGCTCAGTATGAGAAGAGCAACTTTCATCTAACTCTCAGCAAAAAAATAACTAATAATGGAATTTTCCAAAACATCAAAGTCTCCTTTGAAACCCCTAACCCATCTGATTTTCTGTAAGGAATTAAAAATTCTTCATCTGTTACATGAAGGACATTGAACAAACACTAATGTCATTTGGCTGAAGGTATAATCGGATTTTGTTGTGGTCAGTGCCTGCACAGTCTCTGGCTCTGCCAAGAAAACTGGCCAATCACACGTTGCTGTCTCAAACACACCCCTTCCTCGCTCACCCTCGTCTCGCTCTCTCACTCGTACACACGCACACACACACACACACACATGCTCAGAGTCATATAAGTTGCCCCTTAGTCATACTCCCAACCACAGGGCTCACACCCACATGTACCGCTCCCACTCACTCACACCCACACACACACACCGGCCACGACACTGACTCACTCACATAGTGTCACTGTTGACTCATAATCAGGAAATTAGTGGACGAGTTGGATCAAACAGGACAATGGTTCATTCAGTTGTTGAGCAGTGAAACTTGAACAAAACTTCAGTAAATGTTGTTTTCTTCCCCTTTCCGCTTCCCTCGTGGTCTGTCTCCTCTTGTCTTCTTCAGCAATAAAAAACCCTCCGGCCACCAAGAACAAAAAGAAACCCCCCGAAAGGGAAGGAATTTAATATTCTATCATGCTTCTTTAACTTGTCCTATGTTGACATGAGGACAGATAATTGAAGGATGTTCTCTTGAAGTTATGACAAAGTGTGGTGAGCGGTTGGATAACGAGAAAACATAAAAACGGCTCCGTTCGGATTAGTCAGCACAGATGTTTGGAGCGACATGAAGCCTGGACGGAGAAAAAGAAACTGCCAAGCGTACAAGTGGACCGTTGGAAGACAGAAAGCAAGAGTCAGTGAAAAGGACAGGCAGACTGGTAGTAACTGCACTGTGTGACATCAAAGGGAGGCTGGATTTGATTTGCCATCACTTCACTTGCGGGAAATCGCGTAAAAGACTTCAGTGGCCTGCATCACTCTTTGGATTCCTCCTATGCTTCGAGCTGCCTCCGTGTCTGCACACCAGCAAACAGCACGCACACGTTGTCACAGCACAAAACCGAGAAACTGCTTTTCAAACCGTTGTTTTCACAAATTTCATTCTTTAGTTTCAGTTTCATGTTTAGATTTGACCAAACCACAAGGATGTCTGCACCCTTTTCTGCTCGGAGCGTCACTTGACCCAAATTGCATTAGGATTTCTTAAACTCATCTGTGGTGGAATCCGCCCATGTGTATTTTCGGGTACTTTATGCTGAGGTTTTAAGATATCTCTCTTTGAGTGTGCTGAAATAAATGGGGGGAAAGGGAATTTCTCTCCACAGTGCGTATCCCAGTTATTCTGCATCAAACTGTTTAGTGGATTATCGGTTTTCCACTTTTTTTGTAAACCCCAGAAATCTTCAAGAGACAGAGACATTACTGAAACTGAGATGGACAGACACACAGGCAGTTAGAGGCCTGGTCCTATGCTCCTTTACAGCTAATTGGACCAATCATAATAAAAGGCCAGTAAATCCCCACCATTAGCCCGTTAAGGACAGGAAACAGAGGCTGGCTTTTAGCACTGCTTCTACCCACTGCTGGTCATACCTGCGGCTATGTGTCAACATACACACATACTGTATACACACACACACACACACACACATACACATACAGCTATATAAACCCATATTTCCTTTCCTGGCTGTTGGGCTGCTCGGTCTATTTTTAGTTTCATGTGTGTTTTTTTCATTACCGCATAGTAAACAGTACCTCTACTCGTAACTAAAAGGGAAATAAAGATTTCTACTTTCAAACAGGATGGGCAGTGCCAGGGCGCTGTTGCCCCAGTAATGATCCTCTCACTGGGGGCTGGATTGGGCTCCCTGGGGGCCTCACTGACTGGATGCCAGTTTTGTGGAAAACACAGAACTCCGTACAGGCTGATAGAGGCCTGCTGGTAGAAAGTCGCCTCTTTCTTCTTCTCTTACTCCTCTCTCCCGCCTCTGTTTGACCTGTCATTCCTATACTTGAAGGGGGAATTCCCTTATTCTGTGGCCACGGTAGCTGGCTCTGAATGCGCCCGGCTGGGATGAGAGTGCTGGCTGGAGGTTGTGTGTGTGTGTGTGTGTGAGTGTGTGCGTGTTTGTGTGTGTGATTGGGGGGGTAGTAATGTTTGAGTGAAAGGCTCTTTTGTAAGACTCCTGCTGTTTGACAGTGGGGCTATCCTCCCAGGAATCATCTTCGGCCCCGCCACACCCACCCAGCCTTTCATATGGTAAGGTATCCTAATGGCTTTAACACTGGCCCCGATAGCCATGGCACTCCCAAGCAACCAACGGGCTTTCCCCCAGCAACCAACAGGGGGCTACCCACCCTGCCCTGCTCCACCCCCTCCTCCCATGGTAACCAACCACCACCACTGCTGCCCCGGCAACTGCTTCTGCCCCACTGAACCTGCCCCAGCAACTGCTTTTGACTCTCAATCAGTTCAGGTTCATTTCTGACTCTCTTGCCGGAGGGGCTGGGAGGGATGTGCACGTGTGGGTGTGCATGTTACAGGGTACATCTCCCACCTGTTACAACGTACACAAATCACAAGTTGAAATATTGATGGTGGAATATCTGCTGAAAAGAAAGTAAACGTGAACTTTGAAGGCCAACAGCAGTCTGTCGCTGTTTTCTTGCGTCCAATAAGAAGTAGATGCATATTTATGCATGGCCACGAGCACACAAACACACACACACACACGAGCACACACAAACACACACACAAGCGTGGAGAATGAAGTGTTCCTGTCAGTTGGGGGTAGTATACACACATAGGGACTTGGCTAAATGAAGGTCGGCCTTTCCACCGGGTGCTAGGGGCTGGATTTGCATTTGAATCCAATTGTGAGTGCCTAGATTTATGCCTCTGTGAGTGATGCCCAGCAGTGCTTTTTTCTGGCTTTCTCTCTCTACCCCATTCTCTTTCTCATCTTCCCTCAGTGTGTTGCACTGCTTATTGATCCCCTATTTTTCCTCCTCACACTTGTCCCACACAGAAACCCTCCTCCTCTTTATCTTGTTTGCCAGGGCAGGACACACATTTGATCCGCTTCCCACGAATGTTCTTGGTCATTATTCTGGTAATACTTCTGTGAATGTATTTATTCTGCTCAACAAAGAAAGAATGTGTATCTAAACTGCAAACTTGCCAAAGAATACCCACATGGAATTATAATGCACTCATACTGTCTCATCCTTGAATCTATTAATCTATACAACAGTGTTACCTTACAAAAACAGCTTTTAAATCACTGTGATCCTGCCTCTTTCATTCCCCACCTTGTGTCCAGTTAACCTGTTCATACCACTATGGAAGCTTTCACACATGCACTGACGTCTGAACATTTTCCTTAAACTTTTTTGGAACGGTTGTATGTGAGAATGCAGCCGAGAAACTGCCATGTAAGTAGGAGACACTAACGAAGATGTCAACTTGGTAAGACAAGTTATGAGAGCTTTTGGCGCTTAGGGCTGACACCGACTGACACATTTTCTATAAACTGAAAAAAAAAGATTTCTGCTTCTTTCCCTCTGTTTAGAACCTTTCTCTCCTTCATCATCTGGCGATGCTCAAGCGTGCATTCCTTTTTAATTATTTGTAACTCAAACCCTCTGTTCTACTATTTACCTCAAAACCATCCACGAGAGATAAAATGATTGCTGCTGTGTTACTTTCCAGGGAAGATAAATCACTGTGTAAACGATTGGGCAGTGTTTTGGAATGATAAGCCCTCAAACCTTCAGGTCTGCTGTGCGCTCCAGCCTCCATGAATGTTAGTTATTAGTCTCACCAGTGCCCGGACATGGCTCCACTATCACAGGGAGGTGCGCTAGATGAAGCAACATCTGAGTTATTTGGGTTTTAATCTCTTGTAATTATCCAGAAAGTGTTGCATGTAAGAGCATAAATGTCTCAGTTGCTGCTGACATGGGCTAAAATCCATCTCACCCCTTCTCCCCACCCCTCCGTTTTGTGCATTTTTCCCAGAATGCCTTGCAAATCACCAGCAAGATAGCTGCAAAAGCAACTTGAGACACCAGCAGATGTAGAATTTTCTCCATTAATAGGGATTTAAAAGTTACGATAATAATTATTATAGCTTAGTTTGATATTGTTTCAATGTATTATGGTCATTTATTTTTAAACAACCTTTTAAAAAAGCACTACCGTTACACCTGCAGATGTCTCTAGCAAGCTAGCAAGCTAACGTTACATTATAATGGCTGATTTATTCACATTAACACTTACAAACCCCCTCTTTGAAGATACACGGTAAAGCTAATTTTACTAGCATATAGCAGCATTTTTACTGAACTTAATGCAGAACATCCAAGCTTTTTAAAATTCCTTTGGATGAATGGCAAATGTCATTGTGCTATAATAGTATGCATCCTGCGCAACCCTGCAGCCTGAGCACTCCTACAGTTGTGTGAATGCGTCTGACTGGAGAATCTCCTGCTGCTTTCTTCATATGTAAAATGAAAACTCCGAACATCTTCATTGTGTGCACATTTTGTGGTGATTTGCAATACTCAAACTGAAAATATAAGGTTTTAAAAATATCTGTGCTACCTGACTGCCCATGAGAAAGGAGAGTTAAACATAACTTCTCTACATGAAGCAAAACTTTTTCAAGGCTGATGTGAATCTGTTAAATAAAGGAAGTAGCCAGTACTCATGAAATGAGAAATTCCTATGAAGCATTTTAGGTCTTATGAAGCACAAGTATGCTGTAATTTATCAAGAATGCTAAAATGCTCAAACGACTGTGGATACAGTGATTAAGTTATTAAAGTGCTCCCATAACATTTCTCACTTCAGTACTGGAGACATTGATATAGAGACGTTTCCTTTAAAGTGATGAATGGTCACTCAGACGTGCTGAAAAGCATGAAGCCAGTGTTTGTAAGCAGAGAGAAATATGCGGTGATAAAAACAGCAGAAAAATAAAACGATCTACCGGGGACACAAATTCCCCCCCAGCTCTCTGACTGATTGACAGGGAACTCTCCGGCATGAATATTCATAACCACAGTCCAACCGAGCTTTCTCACAGCTAGAAGAAAAGTAAACTTTGCCAGGGGAGAGAAGATCGCTGCTGGCTTCTCACTTCATGTGGAAATGTGGGCCTTCTATTCAACTCCCTGCAGACTTTTCCAAAAAGAATAAGGAGGGGGAGAGTGGAGGGCCGTGGGTGGGGGGGGGGTGGTGGTGACAGAGGTGCTGCGCCTTGAGTGAAAGTTGACAAGATTTAAGGATTTGCTGGGCTCAAGCTTTTGTCCCGGCCTGCATTTAAAAGTGAATGTACACGATTCTACATCCATTATTCACGTGAATTAGCAATCGTAAAAACAGAAGCTGGAAATAAAAAAGCAGGACAACAGTGAGTGGAAAAAGGGAGAACATATCTAAACGAGCTTAGCACACGCAAACAACACAAAAACATGCAATTACTCGAGGATAGAAAAGAAAGAACAAAAACAAATGCTGGAAAAAAAAAACTGTACTGAGATTGATGCGTTGAGGGGACGGGTGACAGCTGAAACCCTGGGAATGGGTAATGCTGATGGGGTGGGGGGGGGTTTGAGGAGTTGACAGAGGCCTCTCAGCAGTAAAAGACCACTGTGTGTAATCGCTTTTAATTGGAATGTATGGAAGACAAGGCTCTCCGAGGGGATCAGTTGGCCTTAAACCTGCTTAATTATAGGGGATCATGTTGGTCGGTTGGGTCCGGGTCGAAAATACCGCCGCGAGGATGAAGCGATACAAGAGGAGAAGGAAGAGAGGAAGAGAGGAAGAGAGGAATGCTGGCTAGGCAGATTCCCTATATGGGAACGCCATTCTTATATTGCCATACACTTACAGTATGAGATTAATGGGATCAACTGGTGCTTTAGGGTAGTTTTTAATTTCCTCAGGTATGACAATCCCTCTTATATTCCCGTCAGTAAACTTTATAAGGCTTTTATTGGGTATTTAATGTCTCTGAGGTGCTCAATAGTCTCGATCTCTGATGGTGTCACCCTAACGTTCCTGTATCGTTATCATAGTATGAACTCACTGTGTGTCTGGGGTATGCAGTGCTGAGTTTATAGGTGGCTTACTGTAATGTATCTTCTATGGTTTTGCTATAACATCACTGCAGTGTCCCCTTAGTGTCTCGTGATGAGTTTATTGTGACTTTATTAAAGTGTTTGGTGACTTTATCTACCTCGCATGACTTTGACTCAGTTGTAGCAGCGGACAATGAAAATTCTACAGTGGTATCTCGACACAAATCCTCAATATTTTAGCTTGCTCATAGTTTCCACTCCTTTACTAGTTTAGTTTTCAACTTTGTCACATTTTTGTTAGAGAAATTGTTCGACGTCACTACCAAAGTAGTTTTATTTTATAGCCACCTAGACTCTTTGTGTTCAGACTAAACCTGTCCTGACAGTTCAATCCCATCAGTTATAACAATACTGAGTTATTCTATAAGATCTACGAATGAATCTGCAGAATTAAACAGGAGACAAAAAGCAGGCAGGGCAAGAAAAAAAAATTATAATTAAACACCAAGATTGAAAAGAAATCAAGCAAGAAGAATTCAGTGTTTCCAAATAAATGGTTTAGATACTCAGGTTAAACAGATTAAACTTGGTCATCATTGTTTCACAACCACCGCCCCTACATATTTATTCATAAGTAAAAGTCCTTATTTCAGTCGCCTTTGGTGGAGTAGCAGGGTAAGAGTTTCATTGTTGTTCATTGGTCAACGCCTGTTTTTTTTTCTGTGCAATCAGCGTTTCCCAATGTTTTGAACTATTCCTTTAAGTCTCTGTGCAGTCTGTTGCACGCACACAGATCCAGAGAGCACAGTGTGTTACCCATCCCAAACACGTGACGCTGGACTTTAGTAGAATGGATCCCCAGGCGTATACATTTGCAGAAGAGACTGTGATTTGTGTTTGTAGAACTTGTATACACATGAGCTCGCTCCCAAAAATGCTCCGTGTTCTCTCTCACACGTAAACAAACTTGCCCTTGCTTACATAACATAGAGTTGTGTGTCTGTGAGACACTGAAGCTGCAGATATGTATTGTGTTGAGATGCAAAGACACACATTCATGCACGCCCACAGAGGGGAACTATCAGTGTGTAGCTTGTCAGAACTATGATACTTGATTGGTTGAATCAAAGGAATGTAGTGAAATAGGAACTTCTCCTCTGATATAACCCCCCCCACACACACACACACACACACACACACACACACAAACACACACCAAGCTTCCCTGTTTCGTGCTTTGTGGTTATCCACATTACAGTTGTGTTATCCATCTTCTCACTGGACGTTCCTGGGATGAGCGCTGTGGTGGGAGCCCCCACGCTCCCCACTCCTTGTTGTCATGGTGCTTGTGGTTTCCTGTCGGACCTCGAGATTGCTCAATGTTGTCTGGATGCTTGGTCGACATGGCGACCGGGTCAGGCTTGGTGCTGGTGGAGCCCAGCGACTGCGGCTGCAGCCTTTTTCCAGCGGGCAGGCATGGGCAGTCAGCGGACTCGAGGTTTGAAGAAGGGAAGAGGTCTAAGGTTTGGGGAAGGGGGGGAGGAGGGTATGAAGTGGTCCATGGGGTCTGGCATTTCAATCCCCCACCCCTCACCACTACCACCCCCTCCCCACCCTATAATGTTCTCTGCGGCGGGGTGACCCGGTTCTGGCTCCCGATGTCTCAGGTCCGAGGCCGGGCCACAGCGAGACGCACCGACCACTTTCCCATGGACCCGCTCTTCCAGGCCCATCATTACCATTTAATACTCTATAATATAACCCCCCTCCCCCCTTTCGTCCCCCCCACTCATCTCCAAAACAGCCTCCACCAGGGGAATGGAGGGGGCTGCCCACACCACAAATGAGCCAGGATACCCAATATCCCCCCCTCTTTTATTTGGATCTGTCCAGTGCATAGCTGCACAACAGCTCCCAGTCATTTCAGACAGGCCACTAAGTAGGGGCTACTGTGAATTGGATAAATAAGCATCAGTTAGGACTGTGCAAGAGCATCAGGATGTAAGAATGAAATGTTGGTTTGGGAAAGAAGGTTCTGGGCTATTGTTTGCCTTCATAAATCAGAGCTGGGTCCGTGTTATGACATAGAGGTTAGTGGCGTGACTTCCGAGTGTGTTTCATTGTTAGTTTGCCATTAAACGAGCAATGCTGATTCTCTCAGGCTTGATTGGGTTGTTGTTGACATCACACAGTCGGGGATTTGGCAAAGAACGTCCATATCCACAGATGTGTGATGTCATTTAAAATACTACGGTTACTATGATGTGGAGGCTTTTTTATAATCAAGAAACCAAATAGTGCTGGTGGCAAGTCCCATGTTGAGCAAAGGCAGGAAAATAATCGTACTCATGCCCGAGTCTAATTCAAATGATAGCAACTGAACAACACTAAACTGTGTGTGTGTGTGTGTGTGTGTGTGTGTGTGTGTGTGTTTCAGCTATCATACATGCGAATTTAGTATTTCACATGCACAATGCTCCCGATGGAAATATAAAAGATAAATACTTTTTCCAAAAATGTTAAGGTCTTTTGAATAAGCTGATGCTGATGGGCCAATGTGTTCTGCCTCTTTTGCTCTCTACACAGACAGTTCACCTGTGGGCAACCAAGGCCTGCTTAAACGTGATTGGTCAAACTGGAAACTGAAACCAGAAGTCTTCTTTCCCCAAAGTCTTGTCCCTTAGATTAGGGTTGGATTAACAGTTTTCCAAAATTTTGTAAATTGAAACATCAAATAACCAAATAAAATGAATCAGATTAATTCATAATCAAAGTAAGGCTCTGTTATTATTTGCATCATTGCATTTTGTACATGTAGGGTCTGTGTGTGTGTGTGTGTTTGTGTGTTTGTGTGTGTGTGTGTGTGTGTGTGTGTGTGTGTGTGTGTGTGTGTGTGTGTGTGTGTGTGTGTGTGTGGACATGCAGTGGGGATTTAGAGATAGCTTTGGAGGTGTATTGGGTGTCGAGGGGCCCGGAGCTCGTCTGAAGAGCTTCATTCACAGAGCCGGGATACTGATAAGAAGCAGAGCGGAGCTGCCATGAATCCACCCTCTGTTCAGTCTCTCTCTTCTCACTTTCTGTCTCTCTCTCTCTCTCTCTCTCTCTCTCTCCTCTCCTCCAGCCCTTTATGCTCCCTGTGAGAAAGTTGTGGGGATGAGGTTGGGGTTGGGGGGGGGGGCTCTATGCAGTCTCTCAAAGTTTAATTAGAAGGATTAGAATCAAGAAACAGAGGAAGGAAAAGAGAGAGTGGTACACAGGGCAAATCAGAAAAACATGCAGGTCTGTAGCTGTCTACTTATATCCACTATTGTCCACGAAACTTACTTTTAATGAAACATAAAAAAAACCCAATTCCACTTATTTTAATAATGTAATGAAGAAATGAAGATACTAATATGTCCTCAGATCAAGTACTTGTGTCTTTGTTTGCAAAAAATAATGAAAAATAAAGCTGTATAATGGAGGATTGTGTACTAGGTTTAAAGAGAGTTAGATGCTTACACTAACACAACTGCTTTCACCTATTCAGTTTTTTTATGCCTGATCCTGTACTAGCGCAGTGAGGGTGTGTCTGCCCTAGGGTTGCAAAATTCCGGGAATATTCAAAGTTGGAAACTTTCCATGGGAATTAACGGGAATTAACGGGAATATACGGGAATTAACGGGAATAAACTGGAAATGTTGAGGATATATATACTAACTGTTTTCACCTTGTCATATACAGACATAAATAAAAACATTTTGTTTTGTCATAGGCTGATTTGAGCCCTGAGGAAACTTTGGTCACTTGACTATATGCTTCTGCATCGTTGTGTCATTCTTAACATGGGTCTTTGCAAAGTATTTGCAAATGTACAGAGCCTTTCCTTCTACATTGGATGGGGTGAAATGCCTCCACACATGAGATAGTGCTCGTGGCATTGTTCTGTAGAATAAGATGAGAAAAACGTTTGTAAAAAAAAAACACTAATGCAATGCCAGAGATATAAATAGTTGGCCAAACAATTGGAATCGTCTGTAAACATATTTTACAATTGATGGATAAATAATTGGAAATAGGCTAGATGAACAGATGAACAATCCTCAATCAGCATGCTAATATATTTTCCCCAGAAATATCATCGAATCTTACCTGACTAGTCCTGCACACTACAGCAGGCCCTGCTGTAGAGTGAAGGATGCTGGGAGTTATCTGCATGTGATGGAAGAATGCACAGTGGAGGGTTAAAATTCAACGTGCAGCGTGTGCTGCATTCCATACATCTTTAAAATAGAGTTTTGAATGATGTTTTTATTGCTCAGCGTTTAATTTGCGTATTTCTTTTTTTTTTTTCAAAATTCCCAAAATTCCCGAGCTAGACTTCCCATGGAAAGTTTCCGGAAATTTACTGGAAACTTTCCGCCCCTTTGCAACCCTAGTCTGCCCACACCTTCCACATACACAATATGTATGTATTTATTTCAAGTACTCACAACACTGATAGTGTATTTTAGGTCACAAAGTATCCTTTGCTTATTCCTTAGGCTCACATCACATGTCCCCTTTTCATTTAAACATCACAGCACTTTACTCAGAGATTCTCACCGACTTAAAACTGCATTTGTTTGCCATCCTCCATTTTATCTGCCATTAAAACCTCTTTCAGTATGTCAACGATTTTGAATGTTTCTTATTTTTAGCTACTGGTTTCTTCATAAGATACAAGTTTCACTAGTTGTATCAGTGTACGTGGCTGTGTGTCTCAAGGCCCGACAGTATGTGTTATTATACAGTATAGTTGGCCAATTCTGTGCTCTTCAGGAGTGTGATAAAACAGTCTGCTTTTTGCATGTGAATTAAATGAGCTTTCGTGTGGCAAATGAGAAAAACCCTTGTCATTGTGCTTATTTCTATGATTTTTAATGCACTGGGAAAAATGTCAAAACCTCCGTTAGGAGTTTTACTACAATTCTTTGGTCATGAAACATCTGCTGCAATACTTTGTCATGAATATTTCACTGACAATATTTTTTCATCCAAACTGTCTCTATGGCGACAGTGTAATCACCATCCCAGCCCTTAAGTCATGGGAATAGTCTGGTCCAAGTGTTGGTTTGGCTTCAGAAAGGACCAGAGTGACTGTATTGTCCCTTGAGATGTAAGAGATCTAGTGTGAGTGAATGTGAGTTTGTGGTGACCATTGTCCAGTCTATCTTTCCATCTCGCACCTGTACCACAGACTTGAAAGGATGACACAATCCAGAGAGTATACATCTCTAGAATTGTTTACACAAATTTAAACACACTGAAATGCACATATACTATAGCTCTGGCCAGCTCAGTGTTGGACATTCAAGGAGCCAAAATCCCCCATAGCATGCAAGGACGGGGTCAAGCTTAGCCATATAGGAGGTCACAGCTGCTAAAACACCCAGCAAACAAAATTAGTCTTGTTTGTTTTTGAAGGAAGCCTATATCGCCCACAGTCAAATAAACCTCATTGAATCCCCCCGACCCCCCTGGACTCTCAATCAACCCGCAGCCTTGGTCAGCACAATTTCTGCCCCATGCCGAGGCAATCTAAGGCTGGCCTGTGTCAGTTCTGCTTGGCCTAGCTTTTGCCTTACATAAGCTTGGTGACCCCACCGCACCTCATCCCCCACCCCCTCCACTCAGCCTGCCCTCCATCTCCCCCATCGCTTTAATCAGCACATGCATGGCTACACTCAGCTCTGAGAGACAGACAGGAGGGCTGGTGGACTGTGTGCAAAAAGGTTGGCTATTCGACTGATGCAATAGTTTAGCACTTAGCATTCTGAGTTGTTAACTAGCTAGTTGGTGGCTAGGAGCTAACCAGCTAACTGACCCAGAGACCAGCCTTTTTATTAGTTGTCGGAATAATTGAATGACTTGAATGATTGGCAGTGTAAAATACTATCGGACCCCTACAGCCAACTTTTGGAACGGCTCTGGTTCAGGAAGTAAATTTCCCATAAATGTTCTGCATTGACGTTTAGGAAAATCCTTCGGCCGACCAGCTGTGAAATGAATCATTACCATAAAGCATTTGATTCAGAGCAAAAAACTATTCCACAATATCTCCACCAATCACGAACGTCACTATTTTGGATTGTGGGTAGTGTAGTACTTGAAATTATGAATAAAACTAATTTTTCTCAAATGCAGATCATATGGACTTGTTGCTTCTACAGCAGCATATTCAATTTTATCACAGCAAGGTCGGTAAGTTGGTAACACTATCTTGGACCGACGCAATATTATGGTTGATAATCAAAATCTCTTCTAATAAAATGAATGGGATTTTATTACCTCCAGAACCATGCTGTTGAACTTGATAGTTGGCTAACAAGCTTACTGCTAGTTATACACTAAGCTAACCCGCTAGCCTGACGGCAAGCAGAATAGTAAAACTACATACAATTGGAAATTTGGCTTGTTGACCACTTGGTAATTGCCAGGTTGACTGCTTGACTTGTCAGCTGATGCACACACACACACACACACACACACACACACACACACACACACACACACACACACACACACACGCAGGCATTGATATCTTGGTTGGTTGAATGACTGTGGTTCAACACATGGTTGCCTGGAAGTTATGTTGGTTAAGAAGCAAGTTGGTCTTTTGACAGTTACTGAGTTAACCCATTTAAAGAGTATTTTTAATGATAAACAGGTTGCTGCTTGGCCCATTGGTGAAGTGGTAGACTGACTGAAAAGCTAAGTGGTTGTTGTACTGGTAGGCAAACCAGTATTGCTACCAGCTGCCTGACGGACTGTTTGACAGGCTGTGACCTCTTCACAGAGAGGCTCCAGCCTCATTTAGTCTCATTAGTACCAAGACTCTGGCTCCCAGACAGGGAGAGCACTGCCGCTCCCTGGGGGAGGGGGGTGTGTATCTGTGAGTGTGTATATATATGAGTGTGTGTGTGTGTTTAAGTATGAGAACTCCTGTCATCGAAGCACAGATGTCCAGCAGATTACATCACACTGACCGCACCCTGATCTCCCTCACATCCTCACATCTCTTAGCCCCTACCACCGATGCAGCACCACCACCACCACCCCTCAGCACCCCATTCTGAATCCTCTCCACCCCTCCACATCCACCCAGTTACAACCCCTTCACTCACACATTATCCAATATAGACAATGGGTTCTGATTTATGACTCCCACCGCTGCTTTCCCATCGCCTCCCATCGCCTCCCCTTGCATGATGACTTCATCTTCCATCGCACCTCACCTCATCTCCATTAGGGTGTGAGGCCACATGGGCCATGATGCACTGGAATTTGTGTTGCTATAGACCTGACCGGTGCAGGGGCGAGATGGAAGTTCTCCATCCTTATTTGAGCAGACAGGTTCATTAATAACACATTCTTGTCCATAGTAATATCCAAGAGAGTAAAGGAAGGTTTACACACATAGACACAAACTTACCAAGTGCTTGTGTGATCAGCAGCGAAATGTCTTTATGTTGGTGTTGAGTCTCTCCCCAGTGGAAGAATCATTCCGACTAACTCCAACAAGGAAAAAAAAAATTCCATAAAGATGTTCTTTAAACATTCCAAAAAACTTGTCTATGGTCTTTCTTGTGACATAGAACAACACCTTCTCAATAGTTTACAAAAGATGTTTATCCTTTTCTCTCTGACCTTTCCTAGCCAGAATGTCGGTCTCTTAGGCCTCAGTCACAGATCCATAATATAGTAAATATTATGTCAGTCCTTCCTTTTCCCTTCATCAGTGAGTTGGGGTTTGTGAGATACCCAAAGGGTAAGAGGACCGCGTCTTGAAGGAGTTGGATAAGGAGGAGAAAGAGGCCAAGAGCTTTGCTAATGGTCCCTAAGCTAAAAAGGTCATCTGGTTACATCTTGCTCTGTTTGTTGTTATGTAGTGAGGTGATGTCATGATTAAAAGTGTCAAGCTGCTGAAATGAACGCTGGAGGACAGATCTCGATTTCCCTCGGGGCTGAGGATCATGGCGGGGCCAGAGGTTTTAGTTTAAAAAGAAGAAAAAAAGTTCTTTCGATACTTTGATACAGTTCAGATTTCCACCCCCTACCGTTACACCCTACTGAGTGTCCAGTGCAACATATCCTCTAGTTCTCTGACCTCGGAGAAGAAATACATACATGCATGTGTGTTTGCAGGAAGGATTTCAGTCAGTAGAACAAATAAAGTAATCCGATCAGTGTAAGACTAAGCAGTGCAGTACAAAGAGCCAGTGAACCATCTTCCTGTAGGACAGTGCTGTCTTGTTGAAGCTAGCTGCAGCTCACATCCTCACAACAACGGCCTTTGTGCTGAAATCATTCGCATAAGTTTGCCAGTGAGTTGATTTCTGTTCTGCGGCTTCCTTCTTAAATGGTCTACAAAGACCCCTGGAAGCCTTTTCCCATGACATCGGATTGAGTTTACAAGGGACAGATATAAACACGAATGAAACCATGCAGCTCAACCTTCAAATCATATGAAACCATTAGAAACAGACCTAACCAACAGAACAGAAAATACATAATAATGAGAAAAAGAGAGAACAAGAGACCCTTGAAGGCCTTCTCTCTATGGCATGTAACGCAAAATCGTAGATAGCTGATGGATGACTCGGCCTTTTCCCATGACATGCGGTGTCAAATCTGCTCCAGTTTACAGTGGATGACTGATGGGTGTCGAAGCAGCGTGGAGTCCTTGTGGAGGACAGCATCAATAGTCAGAAAGATCTGAATGTTCTGCAACACACAGAACAATCTAAAGTTGGTCCAGTGTTGATCTCTATGTACCCCCCGTCCTCTCCCCGCCATGTTGACCTCTGGACCACTCTCCGCTTTTCAGTGTTGCCCTAATGGCCGAGCGTACTCTCCCTTTTTGCCTTCCTTTCTCATCCTCGCATTCTAACACAATACAGTCATGTCCGGCCGATGAATCGATGGCTCTGTTTGGGCCATGAATGGACGGGAGCGGCGGAACGTGAATAGAGCAGAGAGTAGAAAAGAGCAGTTTATGTGCAGATAGTTGTAGCGATGAAATAAATGGACGTAATGGACTTGTGCAGATGGAAGACAGAGGAGGTCAGGGGGAGTTAGGGAAAAAGATGAAGACAATAACTCCGCTGCTACCCCCAGGGGCTTCTGGGAGAAGGTCAGAGGTCGACATGCTTGGGTGAGATTCATATCCGAAGCCCTGTTGGCCCTTAAACTCTGAACACTGGTACCAGCCTTTATTGCTCCAGACATCCTCTTTCATAACCCCCTGCATTCCCTCTCTCTCTCTCCCTTTCATTTCCTTTTCGTTTTTAAAGCTCTGCCATTCTCTTGAGTGTATATGTCCACATATGTGTTTATTAATGTGTATACTTTTATTTAAGGCACATGCCACTGAGGCTACACATTTAATTTTCAAGAAATACTTTAACAGTAGATGGTATTTGTTTGTATATGTGTGTGACACGTGTTTGTATGCATTCTATGTGTGTGTGTGTGTGTGTTTGCGTGTGTGTGCTCTGTTATATCTCGCCAGCTCCAGCAGGTTTATATTGCTGGTGCAACCAGAGCCCTTCAGACAGAGGGTCCATGTCTACGCCATGCCAGTCAGGCAGAACAGGAAAGTAAACTGGAAGGACTGGGGGTACGGGGAGACTCACGGTCGTCAGGAATAGCCCATATAACTAACGCACAGGGGGGCTTCAGGAATTACAACCTTGGTCTGTTGGCAAAGGTCTGTGTTGGGTTAAGTGCCAGTTTGCAATCTGAACACGGAAGGATTGTAAAAATGTGAGGAAAGCAACTTAAAAGCCTTAAATTCCCCTTAAGAACATAAAACCACTTAAATCATGAGTTTCAGGAAGATGAAATGAAATTGTAATCATCTCAAAGGGTAAAACTGGAACTCTGCAGTAAATTGTATAAGCACAGAGGAAAAAACACTAAATAAGGAGCAAAGCACAGAGATCTTTAGTATAACACAAACATCAGATTGTAGAAAAATCTTTAAATATTTATTTAATGGTTTGTTGGTTTTATAAATAGGCATTGTGTAACAAATTGCTGAGGGTGTAAATGTTCCCACTTCTGAGAAATAAAACAATGGTGGAGTGTAACTAAAGCACATTTACTTGATTACTTATTATGTATAAGTGCAAATATGCATATCAAGTACAAATATGAGGTATTTGTACTTCACTTGAATGTTTCCATTTCACGCAACAGCCATTTACATAACAGTCAGTCAAGTTTAGTACTGTGACGTCTATTTTGTAAATCTTGGATTAGACTTTTTGTAGAGGGCTGTTAAACTGCGGAGACTATTGCTAAGGTCAGATTGTTTTGGAAAAAACACACAGGATAACGTACGACGTAAAAAGGGCATCGCATACCAACCTGGAAACATCATCCCAGCAGAGGAGGACAGTGGAGGGAGCATCATGATTTGCAGCTGCTCTGCTGCCTCTGGGCCTGCATACAGCTCGACATCATTGAAAGGAAAATGAATTCCCAAGTGTATCAAGGTGTCGAACATGTTAGTGTCAGTGTAGTGTAGTGTAGTGTCCGCCCACTGAAGCTCAGGCCAAGTTGAATGATGCAGCGGGACAATGACGTGCAACATGGATGTAAATCTGATACAGAATGACTTCAAACACAGAAAATCCACCTCTAGGAGTCAGGGCCCAGTCAGAGCTCAGACTTTAAGCCAATGCAGATGCTGTGGAGTGACCTCAGAGGGCCGCTCACACCAGACCTTGAATTTATGGGTATTTAAATCAACAGTTTTGCCAGAAACAGACATTCCCGTCTCAGTTTCTCATGCACTGATATTGTCATAGAAACGGGTTCTACCTAATCGCCCACAAGTCATCAATAATCAACCCTATTTCCTTGAAATCACATTAATTGTTGATTTTCAGGAGCAATCACGTCAAAACAATGAGGAATCATTGTATAGTACAAAAATCTCCTCATGTTTAATTTGTATTCCTATAACATCCACTTGTAACAGCTACAGTGTGATTCATGTTATGTATGGCTGTTAGATTAGGCCATAACTGTCAGAAATAACTCACAGCTTAGAAGAGCATATGTTGTATTTATTAACGCTGAACCATAATCATCATTTTTCCCTAACTTTCTCTGGCCAGAGTGATTCTGTCTAAATCCACCCACATGCAGGCCTCAGCACGTCTTCCTCACTGTCTGCTTTCTTGCATAAACAAATCTGTGTACACAACGCAGACAGTGATTATGTTCTCTTCGAAATGGTTTGATATTTGGGGTAAATAAATGTCTAGTATACTTAGGGTTGCAAAGGGGCGGAAAGTTTCCGGTAAATTTCCAGAAACTTTCCGGAAACTTTCCATGGGAAGTTTTGCTTGGGAATTTTGGGAATTTTGAAAAAAAAAAACTAACCAAATTAAACGCTGAGCAATAAAACGACATTCAAAACTCTATTTTAAAGATGTATGGAATGCAGCACGTTGAGTTTCAACCCTCCACTTTGCATCCTTCCATCACATGCACAGATAACTCCCAGCATCCTGCACACTACAGCAGGGCTATTGAGGCCTGCTGTAGTGTGCAGGACTAGTCAGGTAAGTTTCGATGATATTACTGGGAAAATATATTAGCATGCTGATTGAGGATTGTTCATCTGTTCATCTAGCCTATTAGCATTCATTTATCCATCAATTGTAAAATATGTTTACAGACGATTCCAAATGTTTGGCTAACTATTTATATCTCTGGCATTGCATTAGTGTTTTTTTACAAACTTTTTTCTCATCTTATTCTACAGAACAATGCCACGTGCACTATCTCATGTGTGGAGACATTTCACCCCATCCAATGTAGAAGGAAAGGCTGTGTACATTAGCAAATACTGTGCAAAGACCTATGTTAAGAATGACACAACGATGCAGAAGCATATAGTCAAGTGCCCAAAGTTTCCTCAGGGCTCAAATCAGCCTATGACAAAACAAAATGTTTATATTTATGTCTGTATATGACAAGGTAAATACAGTTAGTATAAATTACCCACAACATTTCCAGTTTATTCCTGTTAATTCCCGTATATTCCCGTTTATTCCCGTTTATTCCCGTATATTCCCGTATATTCCCGTATATTCCCATGAAAAGTTTCCAACTTTGAATATTCCCGGAATTTTGCAACCCTAAGTATACTGCACATTTATAATAAAGGCTATAATAAAGCACAGGGTATCTGTTATCCTTCCTATAGAACAGCCACGTGAAAATATAGCTCTGAGTGTGAAGGGCAGACTGGAGTTAAAGGCCACAGTGAACTCTGGAGCTCCATGACCCAGACATAGACCTCTGGGTATTGGTGAGGTGTATCAGTGTTGGTACTTCTTGTCTGTAACTGAGCCAGACGGACAGCTGCTGTCTGTCTGCTCACTCTCTGTCATCAGCCGCGGTCATGTACCAATACCAAGTGCATACCGGGCAACAGGCACCTGGCTGCATGCAGGACATATAAATATATATGCATAAATATAGCCCGGATCACAGCAAGCTTTGGCATGTGTGCATGTGTGTATGGAATGAGAATAAAAATATCCCATCTCCAAGGAAAGAACGTAAATTCTGGAATTTGATATAGATGTAGGCAGTGGCAGATCTAGGATTTTTCTAAATCAGGGGCCATAAAGAGGCCACAATTTACACAGTAGGGCCAATTATAGGTCTGACATCCATGCACAAGTCCTGAGTCCGTAAGCTGCACATCTAAAACTTGTTTGCTGTTAGCTTTATAGCTTCGAGAAAAGCCACACAAATTATTTAATATATTTTGAAAATTGCTCCTTGCTCAGGTACTTTGTGAACTTGAAAAAAAACAACAACTAAATGCATAATCATATTTATTGTTGGTATTGCTAGTAAGTTTAAAAAAATAAAAAAAAAGACTACTGGCAGGACAGGGGCATTTCAGGGGCCAATCAAATTGAACCTGACCCCCATCCCTGAAAATAGAGGTACAATTATAGGTTAAATTAAAAAAGAGATATCATAAACCACAGATTAATAAAGCTACAATAAATTAGATAGACTATTGATACCTGGTATACATTCCTTTGAGGTGAAACACATATCTGGTATTTTTACCTTTATCTGTGTGCTTGCTTATGAATACATGGAGAGAAAAGGTGTGTATGTCACACTATGTTGAAAAGAGCCTATGAAGGTAAGAATATATCCAGTGGTGTTAACATAGCTGTGATTGAAAATCAGATATCAGTCAGTCTATATTTAAGTCTATATTTAAGCTTGTTGTGTGTAGGTGATGTAAAGGTCAACTATACTGTACTTTATGGGTATAAGCTCCAGTGGGACAAAATGAATGGGATCATGTTTGTAACCGCCAACACTCTCCGTCCCACCACAGTCAAGGGTTAAGTTGTGAGTGAGTCAGATACCACTGGAATGAGAAGGCTGCGAGTAGTTGAATCAAGTCTGCTGAGTCTGAGTGTTTTCCTTCATTCCTGACTAACCTGACTGTCTGTGTTTGGCCATAATAAGATTTAACAAATGTTCCTACATGCAAAATTATTGATATTATGAGCCAAAGTGCTGAAGAAGGCCTGTGACCAGAAAGAATGGCCTAACAACAAGTTGTTTTTTTATCATTCTCTTCATAACTTCGTCAAGTCAAAGTAATTTCTGTTCAAGTTCTGTTGTTTGGTGAAAGAGCTCTGACACACATACAACAGCCACATCAAAAATGCATAGTGTAGACAGAGGTAAGCAACATGCAATTGTTTAACCCTGCAAATAGAATTGCTTCGTCACGTTGCTGTTAATGAAGGACACATGTTCGAGAGCTGATTGAGTTTGTGGAGGATTGAAAACAAATGGAACACAAAAACTTTGCTAAAGTAGCGGACCTGATCAATATGACCACTTATGTTCTACTCTGTTGTAACCTTCAAAATAATCTGCTGATTTTTGTTTTTGTTAAGGAATAAAGTGAAATTTATTAGCCCTATATACGGTATGAACTACTTTTGCATTCATGGCATCAAATGCAAAATTGTAATTACTGTATCCACTAATGCAGGAGGAGGCGGAGGGAGTTCACTCTGAGACAGCAGGGTTTGACATTGTTCTATCCAGACTAGGGTTGCAAAATTCCGGGAATATTCAAACTTGGAAACTTTCCATGGGAATTAACGGGAATATACGGGAATATACGGGAATTAACGGGAATTAACAGGAATAAACTGGAAATGTTGTAGGTCATTTATACTTACTGTATTTACCTTGTCATATACAGGCATAAATATAAACATTTTGTTTTGTCATAGGCTGATTTGAGCCCTGAGGAAACTTTGGGCACTTGACTATATGCTTCTGCATCGTTGTGTCATTCTTAACATAGGTCTTTGCACAGTATTTGCAAATGTACACAGCCTTTCCTTCTACATTGGATGGGGTGAAATGTCTCCACACATGAGAGAGTGAACGTGGCATTGTTCTGTAGAATAAGATGAGAAAAAAGTTTGTAAAAAAACACTAATGGAATGCCAGTGATATGAATAGTTAGCCAAACAATTGGAATCGTCTGTAAAGATATTTCCGGAAATTTACCGGAATGTTTCCGCCCCTTTTCAACCCTAATCCAGACTGAATTGGCACCAAATGTTTACATGTATGTTTTACATGAAACATGTGATGCGGTTAACCACAGCAGCATGCCATTAGATCTGCCTGTCTATTGCCTCATGCACATGAGTACCGTATATGTGATCATGTGAATGTAATGTTTGGGCCATGATAGTTGTGTTGATCAAAATTTTGATCTGATAGCTGCAAAACCTCAAAATACATTTGCTGGCCATTTGACTATGTACACCTATGCAATCTAATGTAATGCCATTCCGTACAAAAGCTCTGTCACATATTGTAACTTTAGAAAACTTAGTAAATATGATACAATGCAGCCCAGTTCAGCACCACTGCAATGTATGATCTCAATATAGTTAAATTAAATCTCTCTGGCAGCATCAATCAAAACTCAACATTGTCCTCTTCGTAGAGGTTATAGCCGAGCTCTTGTGTTGGACTGCATTAGATTTGAGCAGTGCTCCTAATAAGTTTATTTCCAGTTCCATGACTAAAATATCCCAGAAACAAGTCCTGTGTCATCCTCTTTAACGTTTAGTATAACACATAGCCCAGTAAATAGATCATCAAAAACAACCCACACGATGTGGATCAATTCAGATGTAAACAGCAGTTACTGTTGAACCACTTCAGGGTGAAGTCTCCAACAGCATTAAAGTGCATGTAAATCAGCATTGGTTGTGAGTTGTGAGGTTGGGGTCTGGAGATGTGGGAGTATCTGTTTCCACACACAAACCACTCAGCCCGGTCTAATCCCCATGTCGCCTCTCCCCTCAGCAACAACTCCAGCCCCGTCCTCTGGTTAGGGCACAGGGCAGAGCCCGGGGGTCAGGGGTCAGGGCAACTCCTTGGGCTGGACAATAGCCAAAGCGCCACCTGGAGTAAATCAGCGAGCGGCTCAGGCGATTGCCCGTGACAGCCACCATTACTAAGGCCAAATAAACACGGACGAGGCAGGGGGTTGTGGGTAAATCTAAGGGGGAGATCCGCTCACATGTGTGCAAACACATACTACACCCGCTCTGTCTGTACTGACTGTCCAGAGGGGCTGCAACTCACTTTGCCCCAGTGTCACCCCCAACTCACCTTCCCCCCCCAACCCCGTGTGTGTGATTAACTGTTGCTGGTGGAGAGGATGAAGGGTCGAGAGAGTAGTGGGATGTGTGTGTGTGTGTGTGTGTGTGTGTGTGTGTGTGTGTGTGTGTGTAAGGTTGGGGGGTTTCGGTGAAGGAGAGCTTTGTTTTTGGGCTCGTATTTCATAGAGCAGACTTGTTGTTTGTTGGTTCAAATCCCCTCCATGTGTTGATGTGAGACAGAGATGGAGCCTGAGCAGGAGATCGTTTTTCTGTCCTTCTCTTTGCATGTTTGGATAAATGAATGAATTAATGGATGGATTGGATGGAAGATTTTATTAAAGATCCTATCACGTAGTCTTTTTAATGTCGCATTCATTCAGGATAGCTGATTTGTTTGTTTGGATCGTTCAATGTAGATGTTACTTTATATGCATAGAAAACTCTGTTACTCTGTTACTGTATATATATGTATATATTTTATTTTATTTTATTTTATTTTATTTTATTTTGTTTTATTTTATTTTATTTTATTTTATTTTATTTTATATTATTTTATTTTATTTTATTTTATTTTATTTTATTTTATTTTATTTTATTTTATTTTATTTTATTTTATTTTATTTTATTTTATTTTATTTTATTTTATTTTATTTTATTTTATTTTATTTTATTTTATTTTATTTTATTTTATTTTATTTTATTTTATTTTATTTTATTTTATTTTATTTTATTTTATTTTATTTTATTTTATTTTATTTTATTCTATTTTATTTTATTCTATTTCTTATATATTGTTGTTTTTTATATTGTTGTTTTATGTACAAAAGTAGTGCACCAATGACACCAAGGCAATTTCCTGTATGTGCAAACATACCTGGCAAATAAAAGAATTCTGATTCTGATTCTGAAAAGTTGGTGTATTTTTTTTACTTTTCCTCCTGATTTTGTTGTGCACGAAATGGGGTGATGGTGGTGAAGGATTTGTGTGAGGGACAAAGTAACACAAACTCTGTGCAGCTTATATTAACTGCATTGGACGTGGATGGGTTCAGACAGAAAAATGCGCCTGCTCTTTACAACTGGGATGTCCACTGAAGCATTTCGCTTGATGGGTCATACAGTAGTAGAAAAATTAAGATTCACTTACTGTCTACTCACCGGAGTCTCAGGGGTAAACAGTGTTGCAGCCAAATCCAATACAATTGAAGTATCTGGTGATCAATTGTCTTTTTTAGGATACAAATGATAATTGATCACCAGTTGAGTGAAGTTAAATAATATAAAGTTGAGCTGAGGGTGAGTTATAATCTCTCCGCCTCATGTCTTCACCAGCTTCTGATCCACTGCTTCTCTTGTCCAAGTCAAAGAGGGGAAAGCTGTGATTTATTTTCTTTTAATTTGAGACTTTGGGCCGATTTAACTAACTAGAAAGTCGGAGGGTGTGTGGAGACTTTATTTCCACTGTGTGTTTCGGATGTTTGAATGGATTTGTCTCGGTGGTTGAGGCCGAGCGGGCAGAGGGGGAGATGGTGGAGGGGGGGGGGGGGGGGGGGTACGACTCTGTTTTGGATACCAAAGACCCAGGGATAACCACAGTGGTCTCTCTGGCTCCAGCTGAAGCCCACTGTAGTTGGTCAGCATCACCCACTGCTGGGCTGCAGCTATGTTTTGTACTCTGTGTGTGTTTTCTGTGAGAAGTTATGCAGCCCGGTTTTATTGCTTTGCAAGCGACGGCCTATAAAAGAAAAGTAGGGGAGTCCGAGGTGGGTGAGACTGTGAGTGAGGATATAAAGCTGAGTAGGAGGAAAAAGAGATTTGATATGTGCTTGTTGGCTTTTGAATGATTTGTTTAAATACATGTTGTCAACGTTGGAAGTCTTTCATATCATTATTATAAAGCTGATACTGGTGGGAAAAAAAATCAGAGGATGTTAAAGATTGAAGGGTTGAGTGCTCTTTGGGCAAAAATAGTAATCATGTGGGGGAAAACATGTTAGAAATGTGTTAAATGCTTTTTCTTTCTAAGATTTTTCTTTGTTGGCATTTTGTCACAAATGAGATGAGGAGATGGGGGTGGGGGGCGAGAGGGGTAAGACATGCAAAAACAAAACAGTCTACTGCTGGAATTGAAGCAGGGGTTTAGTTGTTATTTTGTTTTGTTGTTAGGAGCCAAGTATAACAGACCCCAGTGATCATGAACGATTACACACAGTGGCTGAATTTAACATTTTAATAAAGTTTATCTTATCTTAGTCTCAGTTGTGTGGTTTATGACTAGACACCCTTTCACAGCCATAATAATAAATGTATAAATGTTGTGCCCTAATGTTTTTTTTCTTGATTAAATTATAGCATTGAGCGATGGGCCTCATTCACCAATATCTTCTTAAGAAATTCAGTATAAAAGGTATAAAGCCAGCACTCAGACACACTTAAAGAGATTAATAAAAATGTGTAAAAGAAATATGGACTGAAACCGGTTTGTCTTTTCTAGGATACAAATAATAAAAATATTGTCGTTATTAAAATCTTACCATATAACTCTGGATTAAAGAAAACTGATTATTTTGCACGTCAAGTATTTCAGTTGTCAAGTGTGCGCAAGAGTGCTCTTGAGTGTGTTTGGATTCTGTTGTTACCTAAGAAGAAATCCCACAAAAGAAAACATTGGTGAATGTCAGAATCTTCCTTAAAAACGTTGTGTGGGCTCCTCTGGACCAGCTCCAGTCCGGTGTTTTGGGCAAATAATAAGTTGAAGTTTGTTTGCTAATAATGATAACAGGGGAGAACAAGCTGTGTTGATCATATGTGTCAATGTGTTTAAAAATGTCCCAAAATAAGACTTAGCGCCAAACTACGTTTTAGGCTAAACTGATCAATAGCCGCACTCTTGTCACTGTGAACCCGGAACCAGTTTATCTTTCTTGCTGTGCAGTTGCTTCCAGCCATAAAGGACATTTCCTTTTTTTTTACAATTGTGTTTTGCAGTTTGGTGGAGACGCAGAGAGGGAAAAGGTGCTGATTAGGGGGACTCGTGACTTTGTTTCAACTGTGCCAGAGTCTTACAACTGCAGACCAAAACTTCTGACATGTACGAAATTCAGTCGGACTCTAAAATGAGTTGGGTGTCTCAGAAATTGCGTCAAAAGGCACAGACTGACTTAAGAGTCACGGTGATACAGTAACTTTACTGGAAAATGAACAGAGACGAAAGAATAATTTCTACGTCTTCTGTTTGTTTGTCTCTAAACATGTTTATTTGTATGATGATGATCTGCGTGGCTGTGCATCCATATGCCAGTGTTTTTGTCGAAGACTGTATTTGTTATCCTATTTGTCTCCATGTGTGAGTCTATCTGGGGCTTTGGGGTTATTATTCTCATGCAGGGGAGGATCCAGAGGGCGCTGAGCACATCATAAAGGGATGAGGGGGCGGTTGGTGGTGGTTGGATGTTAGTGGCGGGGAATCCACTGAGGGGCTGTTTGGTGGATGATGGTCAGAGGTTTCAGCAGACCCCCCCCTACCCCCCACTCCTCTTTTTCCCAGCCCTCAGCACCCTGTCATTAGGGTGACAGTCAGGTCCTGTTTATCCCCAATTGGCCATACTAATAACAGTTTTAATAACCCGAGCCCATGTCATATTTCACTGCTGTTTGGACCACAGTGTCACGCTAAGAGCCCAGCGATGGAAAAACAGCTTCACCGCTGCAAGGATGGAATGACTGGGTGAACTCTGTCCTGGGATGTGTGTGTGTGTGTGTGTGTGTGTGTGTGTTTGTGTTTTTGTATATGACAGACTGACCATAGTATAAATTTTACTCTGCATTTCAGCTTGGATTTGTTTGTCCTCGTGTGTCCTCTGGGTGTGTGTACGTGTGTGTTTGCATGCGTGGTTGTACCTTCACACAGATGCATGTCTGTTTCAACTGGACTCAGTTTCTCCGAGCGGATTTGTGTGCATGTTTGCGCACACACCTGTTTCTGTGTTTGTGCAATAGATTAACTCACCGACTGCGTGTTAATCTTTTACTGTGTGTAATGTGTCATATAAGGCTTTTCCTGTTTCGACAGCGCAGCAGGGAGCAGTCCGGGCAGCTGCTGTAAATACAAACATGCACATAACTGCACCTACACGCTCAGGCCCATTCATGACTCTCATCAGGCTGCATCAGAGAGCTGGGGACTGAACTTCAGTCATGGGTTGTCAAACTTCAACAGTCCTACAGACACATGGAGAGTTGAATTATCACAGCAGAGTCTGACTTGATTTGAAATCTGGATCAATTACCCTCAGTATTGTAAGTATATTTAAGAATCACTTGAGCTAAGAAAGACAAAGTGATGATTGTGGGTGGGGCACAATCTCAGATTTCAAACTTTTACAATATATTTTGAAAGTTGCTTCATGCATCATAATGTAAACTCTCTCAGGAACTAATTAGTTCTGTTCGTAATTGTCCAATCCGTCCATCCACTGTGCCACTTATCCATCAACATGATCAATCCGAAGGGACATTGAGCGAGAGGCAGGGAGCACCCTGGACAGGTTGAGAGAAACAATCACTCACTCTCTTATTCTCACACATAGGATCAATTTGGAATATCCAGTTAATTTAACCACAACCTGCATGTTTCTGGACTATGGGAGAAGTTGGAGTACCTGGAGAAAACATAACCATACAAACAGAGAGTCCTCCGCTGATTTTTGATTGTGTTAATTTTTTAAGCCAATGCAATCTATTTACCATATTCACCCAAAGAGTGTGCTCATGCTGATCAATTCTACAGATCAGGATCCTTTGGCAAAGTTAGGTTCAATTGTACCTTTCACATAGAGATATGTATAGAAAGGCTGTGAGGAATGAGGCCTGGGCGCTCAGAATATCTGGCTTATTATGCAAGATCCCTAACTTCGTATCCTATTACAGACCAACCATTTAAGTGTAATATTTGAAACTTAAAGGTGCCACGTGGAGTTTTCTCGCGACCAAACAAAGTTTCTGTTTATGTGCAGTGTTACTGTGTGTTCCCTTGAGGTTGAACACATCTTGAATGCATTTCCATCCTCAATGAATATTTGCAAACATGTCATCTTTGCTTGCTGGTGGTCTTTCTCACTGCAGTCCTCATTGCCACTAACAGTGTGACACCATGGATGGGAATGTGCATCACTTTGTGTTTTATGTTGTACATGTTGCAAACAAACAGTCATGTGCTCATAAAAACTCAATCTGCCTCTGTCGGTTTCCGTGAGCTGAGAAAAATGGAGAGGAGAGAGGAGGTGTGTGGAAAAGAAGGGAGAGAAGAGAGAGAGATGGGGAGACCATGAACAGTTTTGCACCATCAGGTTTCAGATCTGACAAGCTGTTATAATGAAAACAATGAGAGTTATAATCATGGATGTGAAGAAGAAAGTGGGTATCTTCACCTCTGCAGCCATATGTAGGTTTTACAGGAGTTTTTAGATGCGACTAGAGTCCGGAGAATCGGATCTGGGCTTTACCTGCAGTTTGCTTTTCACACATGTACAACGCAGCAGGAGGTTTTCTGCACCAACACGTTCAAAACAACAGCAAATCCTTTGCCTATGCAGGAGAGCGATGGAGCAGCAGGCAGAGGGAGAAAGAAACATATTAATTCCGCTGTGGAATGATTTTCACACAGACACCAGTGTCAGCTCTTATCACCACAAACTCTCTAGACATCTTCTATACTTATTTTCCTTTTTTATATATTTGTTTGGCATCTGTTGCGTGTTAAGAGCGTCATCAACCCCCCACACTCACTCTTTGTAAATCCAGCGAGGGGATCTCCCGTTGTTTTGTCACATCTGATTCTCCCGACTTTCTGCAGACTTTATACCAGAGGGCAAAGAGGAGAAATTCTACAGATAATCCGGAGAGTATCACTTGGATATTGCGCACCTCCTCCGGAAAAAATACGGACAATCTCCAGAGTTCAGTGCATGTCTGGAAGCAACTTGGCAGTGTTGTGTCCTGGTAACAAATATTCACGCATCAATCAGAATGTATCACTTTATAGCTTCTTAAGAAGGGAACACTGTTGATTCTGCACAGAAGGAAGACAGTGAATTTAATCTCCCATTCTTAGTCATTCTATAAAGTAACAGTATCACCTCATAGTGAGTATAAACAGATGGTATGGTATAGTGACCTAAAACTGTGGTAACATACATATAGCATGTCAAAATTGTATTAAGTTGGCCTGGAAAAGAAATCTGAACCTGTGCTTTAAGCACTATTTTGAAATATTGACTTGTGTGAAAAATAATCTTGATTTGAATGGAACATGCTGAGACGGCTGACACACTCTCTGCTAGCTGCTTGAGCTCCTTCCAGCCATGGATCTGTCAAAGAGGCAAAGAAGGAGACAGTGTGTGTGAGCAGAGTGAAACCTAATTCTCTGGCAGCCCTCACCTTCGGTCAATGCTGTGAAAGATAAAGACTCAGGGGGGAATTGGGCCTGGGAATCCAGCTCTAGGATCGGCTTTTATTGGGCAGCCCACATCACAGAGGGGACCCTGAGTCGGTCCCAGCCCACCGAGGAGAGCCGGAGACAGAGGCCTGTAGAGAGAGTGGGCCCGACGGCAGCTGGGGGAGCATCAGGGATGAACCAGGGAGCTCTTTCATTCGCTGCCAGCCGGCACACTGCTTCCAACCGGACCCACAGAAAGACACAACTCCAAATACAACACAAAAAATGAGAAACGGACAACGTTAACAAATCATACAATATCAGCACCCTACGCACAGTACTGTTCACCACAGCTGCCCAGTTGGCAAACCATGAGTTGGAAAAGTCTTAATTTAGTTTTTACCATTTCAGGCAGCCATAGATTTGTATTCATACCTTTCCAGAGCTCTGTTTGCAGGCTCTCAAAATGTATTTGTGTTAATTCATTAATGTGAACAGGGATTTTCATACTAAAGAGGCTTTTCAATCCAATCAGTGCTGTATCTGCATTATCATGCACTGGACCACTATACCAAGTATATTTTTAATATTTGCTCATTAATTTCAATGCCATACAGCAAAGAATTGGTTTCCATTTAGTTCAGCATTATTGCTGTTTTCAGACATGACCTCCTGAATATGTCAGGACAATGGGGTCCGGACTTTCTCCAGAGTTTGCAGCAGAAGATTCTCTGTGTCAGACAGGAGGGTGAGAGGTGAGAGGTGATGCAGCAACTAGGAGACAGTAACATAAATAAATTATCAAACAAAGTTTTTGGTAATCGCACATCAACATTACTGTTGGCCTGTATTACCGAAATCTCACTGCTTTCCAAATTGACATCTTCGTTGTCGTCTTCTTTGTGTGTGGTGCCTCTTTTTCATCCTGAGATATTTTTCTTGTTTTCTTTTTTCAGTTCTGTGTCCAGCGCATGTTAGAAACGTCATCGGCACGCCCACTCACTCCTGGTGAATCCTCCAGATAATCTCCTGCTGTATTGTCACATGGGTTCACGCTGATATTATCCATAGTTGATACTGGCTGGATGGCAGGAAAACCTCCAGAGAATGTCTTCAGCAAATTATATTTGCGTTCTCACAAACAGCCCCTCCGGACAATTCCAGGAGAATATCAAGAGTTCAATGCATGTCTGAGAACAGTTTTTGCTAAACATATCTACCATTGCACCTCCATACATTGAAGCAGCAAAAGCAGAGATATCCTGACTTGTGGTGGCTCATATAGTTAGATAGATAGATAGATAGATAGATAGATAGATAGATAGATAGATAGATAGATAGATAGATAGATAGATAGATAGATAGATAGATAGATAGATAGATAGATAGATAGATAGATAGATAGATAGATAGATAGATAGATAGATAGATAGATAGATAGATAGATAGATAGATAGATAGATAGATAGATAGATAGATAGATAGATAGATAGATAGATAGATAGATAGATAGATAGATAGATAGATAGATAGATAGATAGATAGATAGATAGATAGATAGATAGATAGATAGATAGATAGATAGATAGATAGATAGATAGATAGATAGATAGATAGATAGATAGATAGATAGATAGATAGATAGATAGATAGATAGATAGATAGATAGATAGATAGATAGATAGATAGATAGATAGATAGATAGATAGATAGATAGATAGATAGATTACTTTATTCATCCCCGAAGGGAAATTAAGTCGTCATAGCAGCCGCTATATTTGAATACAATAAAATACAATGCAATAGAATAAAATAAAAAATATTGAGGTAGAAAGAATAAAAAACAGAAACACAAGATAAATAGGTAGATAAGGTGCAGTGGCAAGATGATGGTAATAGTACTGATGATATGATGGTAATGTTATTGTTAGACAGTATATAAAAATAGTACAGTATATATAGTATATAATATAACATAATATATATTTATATATGATAGTAATAATACCAATATAATAGCATTATATAGTAATAATGGCAGCAACAGTATATATAATAATAATAGTAATATAATAATAATAATTATAATTATAACATGTACACATGTATACATTTGTGTATATAGACTTATATATACAAAGAATATAAAGAGAGCATGATATAATATATGATATATAGTAGAGGTATAAATATAAGTATTTGACTATACAAAAGATAATATAATATACTATGAGTGTAAGAATATGTAGACAGAGTGTGCAAAAGACAATATTATTGTATAAAATGATATATAATATCAATATGGTTTATCACATATGATGTGAAGTAAGTGTATATGGAGCAGAGTGTTGTACAGGGTACACAGTGCAAGGAGACAGGTACAGTTAGTGCTCACACATCCAAAATCCCTCCATCTCCACCTTTCCCATACAGAAACCTGATATCATCATTAGACCCCCCCCTGTCTGACAAACACCCACGTCTTCGCCCTGATGACATCATCGTGACACAATCAGAGTTATCTTCTCAGGCGAGAAAGACCGCCACAGGAGATGTGAAACAGCTGTTTTCACGTTGACTAGTACTCGATGTGATGACTGAACTGATCTTAAATATGATTTGTAGTTACGGAGCCTACATGTGTAAAGGTCCAGGTTTTGAAAAACCCACCCACAGAGCGCTGCAGGGCTGGAACGGACAAATCAACTCCAGCCTCGGCTCCGAGCCAATCAGAGTCCTGCACCTGATCCACTGATGAAACAGTGACAAATAAATCAAAGGTAAAGCATTTCACTGATTCAATAAGCATTTAGCGCTATTATGACGATCACTAATGGGAAATCGTCTGGCAGCTCCTTTATCATTGTGCTGTTGAAAAAGTGCATCAGCATACTCCAATTAAAAAGCTCAAGCTTAGCGGCCCGTAGACGGTTTGTGGAGCTGGTGGCCAGGGGTCATGAATCAGCTGCCTCTCTGCAGAGTCTTTTGAAGAGAACATGAGCAATTTATGAAGGCTTGCATAACAGAACCCAACACTCTGTTAAAAAGCAGCCGGGACGCCTCTGCAAGGATTTGGTGGGGAAGCTGTGTAAGAACCGGAGCTGAATCAATTAGCCCTAGTGTGTGATTTATGGGTGAGGTGAGTGACTGAGCCTGCCTTTTCACTGTGGGAACAACGCGCACACACACACACACACACACACACACACACACACACACGCACACACTTACACAGACACACACCTGTCACCAACAGTAAAGGGGAAAGAAGCCTGAAACCATCAGATTACCCATGCCATCGCGTTTAGACATTAATCAACGCCTGACACACAAACATCTACATACACACAATAATCTATAAGACTGCTACCATGCACACTCAGTTTCACTGTCACTTTATTTTATTTACTGTCAGTGTGGAGACTCTCAGATAAATGCCACTTTTCCTGATACTGTGAGGCTGCAGGATTCATTCTGCAACACAACAGCGAAGGCCGAGCATTCACCTTCAGCGTGTCCGCAGCCGCTGTTCTCAGCTCCATTACCATCCAGCAGACCTGGGTTCGTTTTTAGATCCACCCTTTGGTATGTGTCCTGTTTTCCACTCTCCATGTGCAGTAGATTAGTCTCTTTGTTCTCCGCGGTGCTGCCATAACACTCGCTCATTAATCACACTCTTACAGTAGTCTGCTCCTCCACCATCCCTCCCTCCGTGGCTGCCAGCTATTCCCAGGGTGTGAACTCGCTCTGCTGCACCAAACCACAGCGTTATCCAGCCAGGAGACAAGAGGGAAAGTGGGTCAACAGTAACCACACTGGAACCACCTGAAAGCTGCAGGAATGCAGGACCACCTCCTATTTCACTGGCTGTATGGGCATCCGTTAGGACCAGTATATGTCAGCCTTGGCAAGAACAGATTTAACCTTGGAGTTGTCATCATTTTACAAGAGAACAAAGTTAAGTTTCCTCAAACGTGAAAGTTTATACACCTATTTTAAATAAATGTTCTTAGTTAACAAGCTTCTCAGTGTTACAGTTCTAAGAAAAATAAAAAGACATTGCTCCTCGTGCAAGAACATTTTCATTGATTTATGAGACTTGTTCCTCGTTGGATTCACCAAACTCTCTTAACTTGTATTAAATAACACTGATGAGTACAACCTGTTCCTGAGGAGCTGCACATTCATGGGAGATTCTCTGAATGGTTCTGCTCGTCCAGACCAAAACACGACCAGCAGCATTTCCCAAAGTCTCAGTTTTAACTTCTACTTCAGTCCATGAAACCTCCACAATAACACTTTATGTTTTGGGTCACGTTTGCTCACACAATTGTGAAACATCATAGTGTATGATCTCTTCATATTCCACCTCCAGCCAAAGATATAGTTAAAACCAGAAGGCGAAGTAAAAACAAAGACTTCCTGGTTTAATCTAAAGGCTCATTAATGCCCAATGAAACCGACGGAACTAAGCTATACCACTGGGGGCAGTGTGTAGTACAAGCAAGACGATCATCGTACACAAGGAAGAAATAGTGGAACATTTTGGGGAGAAACTTTTTGTGAAACTATAGACATCTACATGATCTAACTCTCCTGTTGACAATAAAGTAGCTTTTGCCTCTTTCAGGTGTACATTAGTATAACCTCCACCACGGCCATGTTTGTTGTTGTCAGTAAACCCTAGACTCTGCGCTGCCCTCTAGTGGATGTATTGCTAATGTAAAGGACGCATGGAAGTAGGGCAGTGACGTTACGTTGTTTTAAACAGATGTATTTCATTCTATCTTTGCTTTTTTTTCTGTTACATTTATTATCCTTCGTACACATGTAAAATGTACAATCCTGCCTTCTCGTAACAGTCATAACAATATATTTTCAGTTTGCTTAAGTCGTCACACACTGTAAATCACTGTCAAAGTAAAGCCAGGGTGGAGAGCCAGGGTTTCAACATGGGGCCCCTGTGCTGCACTTACATATTGGACCTTTTAGAGGCAACTCGGAGCTGTTTGAGTGTTTATGTCACTGTGCAACAATCTCTGGGTAAAATCCATCACGAACTTTCAGACTTTAAATCAGAGCAGCATGCAACAGGAGATTGAGTTTCTCTGTGCAGGAGGCCCAGGCGTCCTTTGTTTCCAGCTTGCAGCCATGTACCCACTCAAACACTCACACACACACACACACGCACACGCACACACACACACACACACACACACACACACACACACACACACACACACACACATACACCTACTTCCATAAATAAGCCCCCTTCCCAAAATATCTCTCACACGCTACACACTTGCCTTTCGGTGCACCTCCATCCCCTGCCTCTTTGTCTTCACCCCCCCCCCCTCTCTGCCCCCCCCCATGCCCACTCCTCTTTACGGAGCCAATGGTGAATTTGCATTTTTTCCACAGCTTTACACTTTTGTCTTAGTTAACCCTCCCCACCACGCTGCCACTCCACCCATCTCTCTCCACTGGTATGTGGCCTGTCATTAATCTGCAGCCCGAAATGACCCCCCAAAAAAACAGTCCACAGGGGGGGCACTGCTGGGAAAGGGGGTCCCATCACTTCTCATTAAGAGCCAATAGCCGCCCCACCTCCCGTACCACAACTCCCCCCCTCCCCATTACGAGCTCACTCTGTGGCCCTAATCGCATGCACTCATTAGCATGACACCCCCCCCCCCTTTTTGGTACTGCCATGTATTATTGGGTCAGGCAGGGGAACGGACGCCTCTCTTTTTGTCAGAGCTGGCTTTTAGAGATGCTAAATATGATACCCATTCAGCCTCTTCACCTCCCCTCACTACCTCTTCACTCCCTCAGCCCCCCCCCCCCCCCGCGTGTGTTTTTTTAAACTGTAGTGTTTATTCAGTTTTTTCCATTTACACATACAAGACATATACAACAAAGAAAAAAAAAAGTCAGTCATGGCTGCAGGTATCCCTATTCTACAAAATCAGATTTATACAGTTTACAGTTCACATGTCTTTCGTAATGTCATACAACTAGGGTTGCAAAATTCCGGGAATATTCAAAGCTGGAAACTTTCCATGGAAATTAATGGGAATAAACTGGAAATGTTGTGGGTAACTTATACTAACTGTATTTACCTTGTCATATACAGACATAAATATAAACATTTTGTTTTGTCATAGGCTGATTTGAGCCCTGAGGAAACTTTGGGCACTTGACTATATGCTTCTGCATCGTTGTGTCATTCTTAACATAGGTCTTTGCACAGTATTTGCTAATGTACACAGCCTTTCCTTCTACATTGGATGGGGTGAAATGTCTCCACACATGAGATAGTGCACATGGCATTTTTCTGTAGAATAAGATGAGAAAAAAGTTTGTAAAAAAACACTAATGCAATGCTAGAGATATAAATAGTTAGCCAAACAATAGGAATCGTCTGTAAACATATTTTACAATTGATGGATAAATGAATGGAAATAGGCTAGATGAACAGATGAACAATCCTCAATCAGCATGCTAATATATTTTTCCCCAGTAATATCATCAAAACTTACCTGACTAGTCCTGCACACTACAGCAGGCCTCAATAGCCCTGCTGTAGAGTGAAGGATGCTGGGAATTATCTGTGCAGTTGATGGAAGAATGCACAGTGGAGGGTTGAAACTCAACGTGCAGTGTGTGCTGCATTCCATACATCTTTAAAATAGTGTTTTGAATGATGTTTTTATTGCTCAGCGTTTAATTTACATAGTTGTTTTTTTTTCAAAATTCCCCAAATTCCCGAGGTTAATATTCCCGTGGAATTTACCGGAAACATTCCGCCCCTTTGCAACCCTACATACAACACCCATTTTTTCCACCTTGTTATAGAAACATCTTCCTTCAGTCGAAGTCGGTAGGTCATTCTCTCCATACAGTATATTTCTCTTACAATCCCTAACCATTGTTCTATGGTAGGAGATTCAGTTTTGTACCAGTTCCTTGTTATTTTAGTTTTCTTAGTTGCAATCAACAGTATCTTGACTATATATCTCTCACTTCCAGTTACACTTTCAGTTACATTTCCAAAGGCACATAGTCTTGCTTTCATTTGGTATTTCATATCCCAGTATGTCTTTAATTGTGGCACCGACATCATCCCAAAAGGAGGCACATCCAGAAAATATGTGCATGGTTAGCTTCTTTGCTCCCACACGCCGGCCAGCATGATTGTCTTGTAGCACTTTGTTTACTTTTTAGCCCCCCCCCTGCGTTTAAACTCCCTGCTATGAAGCTGCATCCCAAAAACAGCCCGGCTCTCGGCCCCTCCCTCCCACACCGGCCCCTGGTTTAAGGAAGTTCGCCCCCCGATTCCTGCAGCGACCCGTGCCAAGTCTGAGCGAGCACTGTGCCAGTCTGCAGCCCACCCCCATCCCCCCACCCCCCCGCTACTCGCTCTGCTTCTCAGTCAGACGCGTCGATGAGACTTGAAGCTGTCCGAGCCCGGGCACACTGCACAAGTCACAAGGCTCTCAGCTGAGTCAGTCCCAGCCCTCTGTCTGCCACCCAGATTGTGGTGAACTCAGTCTTACATCTCACAAAGCTCCGCACAGCTTTACTTCACTGTGGTTTCCAAAGGTTTAACTCAACTCATGATGACCAGCGAAGGATGAGGCATGGGAAAAAGCTTGCTAAGGGGAATGGCACATGTGGATGCACACACCCATACACACACTCATACACACATGACATATATTGGGGCAAAACCAATGAACTACAACCAAAAATATGATGTAACCAAAAATCTTCTTTGATAGTTCCACTGCAGCAAAACATAACAAATTATTGTAGTCGTTGTCTCATTCCTGTAACTTACAGTAACACTGTTTTCTCTTGTGTAATTTGTGGTTACACAGCAACATCACTACCACAAGGTCCCATGGCAGGTGTAAACAAGCCAAACTCATTTTGCCAGATTGCAGGCAAAACTGCAAGTATGCTCCATAAAATACTGGTAATGAGCCATAATGGCACAAAAAAACTATGTGTGCACAACTGTAACATGAAGTTCAAAGTTGAAAAATGAAGCTGGACTATAATCTGTTTACAACAGACGTTTTGGTAATCATTTTGATTTGACTCCCGATTAAGTACGATCACATTCCTGCTTACATTTCCTTTCCAGGCTGATTCTTCCTTCCCAGATCTTATTGCTGCCCTTGGTGTTTACACTATTATCCTCCTAATAAACCCAGCAAGCTATCTGTCGTTCGGTCTGTCGGTCTGTCTGTTTTTCAAAGTCCTGAAAGACTGAAAATGGTTTCAAAAAGACCGGTTGATAATAACCTAACATCTTTCCCAGCACATACAACCTCAGTGCTGACAATCTCCACAATAAACAAACAAAAAATCAACATGTCTTATAGTGGAAACTGGATCCCAGGGGACATGTCCCACCGCTCCGTCGTGCATCTTTTCTCTTGGTGTAACAGAGACCTATTGTCCATCCCCTCACAACTTTTGAAAAAAAGGCCCAACCTCCCACCACTGAGCCCAGATCTGACATGGCTGACCTTGGTGTCAGCCTCCTGCACCCCCACCCAGCGACCCCTCTGCAAGCCGTGGGGTTGGGGAGCGATCTCTGTGTGCTGCATCATGGGAAACAGTGAGCAGAGAGAGAGAGAGAGAGAGAGACAGAGAGAGAGAGAGAGGGAGAGAGAGAGAGAGGTGGGGTGAAAATGTGTGAATGTATGTATGTATATATATAAATATATGTATATGTATACATGTATAAATGTGTGTGTGTGTGTGTGTGTGTGTGTGTGTGTGTGTGTGTGTGTGTGTGTGTGTGTGTGTGTGTGTGTGTGTGTGTGTGTGTGTGTGTGTTTTTTTTGGGGGGGGGGTCACATCCCCCAATCAGTGATGTAAAACAGAACCATTGTCACAGTGTCAGGAAAAAAACCCTGATTAATGCAATGGGGTGTTTGTTTGAGAGATGAAAGAGGAGAACACAGGGGGGGGGGGCAAGGGAGAGAAGGCAGAGAGAGAGAGAGAGAGAGTGAGAGAGAGAGAGAGAGAGAGAGAGAGAGAGAGAGAGAGAGAGAGAGAGAGAGAGAGAGAGAGAGAGCGAGAGAGAAGAATCAGGGCATGAGAAGGTTCTTGACGCATTTGAAAGTCTGTTCAATGTCCAGCGGAGGAGGTCTGGGGGAGAAATATTTCACAGCTGACAAGTGTGTGTGTGTGTGTGTGTGTGTGTGTGTGTGTGTGTGTGTGTGTGTGTGTGTGTGTGTGTGTGTGTATGTGTGTGTGTGTGTGTGTGTGTGTGTGTGTGTGTGTGTGTGTGTGTGTGTGAAGAGGTGGAGGCGATGAGGGACAGCAACTGATGAAGTGTAGCTAGAGTGCGTGTGTATGTGTATGTGTGTGTGTGGAAATATGTTATGTAACCTCTTCTCTGAGGAAAAGAAGGGAGAGGGTCAGACCAAGGGAAGAGAGGAGAAGAAGAGGAGAGGTGGAATGTCATGAGGAAGGAGGAAAAGGGAAAGAATAACTTTCCTCTGTATTTCTTTCTCTGTATGAGGCATGTTTGAGTATGTATGACTTTCAGTGGCATGCTTGTCTCTCTGTCTCGACCCTCCCTCCTTCATGTATCAACACAATATTCTGAACCCTGCTCACTCCATTCTTCTTATATAAACACCCCAACACATATTATATATATATGGAGATGTATGTATAAACAAACATAAACATACATCTCCAGCCCTAAAATAAACACACTTTCCTTTCTGCATTCTGACGTGGACTGGGCTGCACCAGCTATTACGAAATGCTTATCCTGTATCCAGACATGAACTCCAGAAAAATGTCCGGGAAATAGTGTCTGGCCATTTTCCGGACTTTGCCTTTAAAAGTACGCAGCAGATTGTCCGGGTCAGACATGAACAACAACAGGAAAAAGCAGAAAGCACATGCTTTTGTTTTTAGCACATATCAAATATGGTGGAGAAAGCTTTTGAATCTTGCTGTCTTTCAAATTCACCTCTTTTTCATCCTAAGATATTTGTATTTTTCCAGTTTTGTATCCATCACACTTACTGTAAAGTTTTTGGACAGTTTCCTTGAGTATTCTCACATGGGTTCACTCTTACACTTTTCAAACTCTTGAGTCAGGGGCTGGCAGGACAAGTTGTGGAAAAATGAGCAACTGACTCGGACATTTTTGTTCGCACATACAACTCCTTCAGAAAATGTCATAAAACGGTCTATACTTTAGCACATGTGTGAAAGCAGCATTTGCTTCTTAAACTTTTCAGAGGTAGCCTCCAGCCGGTAGTTTCAGATCACTTGTGATTACTCATGTTGAGGGTGATGGGCAGAAGAAGATGTCGCATCTCATTAAAATCTATGAGGCAAATCATGATTTGTGAATATATGAGCAATACAACTCTAATTTGATTATTTGATTTGAGATCAGTGATCACTAAGTCCAGCTACACCATTAACCCTTCATGGATTAATTAGCTACTGAATAAAAATACTTAGTAGAACTTCAAATAAAGTAGTATTTGATAGTTACTATTAGCAAGCAGTCATTGAGGCCCATTTATCACTTGCTACAGACAAGTGGATGCACGATAAGATAACATAACTGGGAAATACACAGTAAGTTTGTGCTGTTACATAAACTACCTGTTCGTTGTAAAAAAGCTGTATATTTTACAATATATGCGTACATGTGTTTAGTTTGTAGTAACTTAAACTAACCAGTTTTATTTTAGTCACCCAGTTCAAGTATTGGATGTGCTATATTTGTGAAATAAATCTCTTTTTTAATCACAATATAACATATTTTGATCAAGTGTCAGGTCAGATACACCAGCTGTACTTTCATTTGCATCTTAATGGACGACCCTGGCAGTGAAGTTATTTTGTTACTAATTTTGAGTGTTGCCTCGCTACAAACCGGGTCCAGACCAAATCTATTCATTATCTTTATTATACTCTCACAAAATATCAAGCTGTGGGCTTCATGAAATCAGCAAGTGTTTTACTTTACTTGCTGGGATAATTGTGTAGATGCTACAAAATACAATCTCAGATTCATTATATTGACTCAGAGGTGATTCAGCAGTATAATCAACTTGTAAAACAATTATCAGCTTTCAAGGAAACTAGTCTAACAACCAAACCAACTGCAGCACAGAGTCTCAACACAGCCCACAGGCAGCCAGGAGTGGTTTCTACAGGCTAACAGACCAGCAAGCACCGGGTACTGACTCTGGTACATGAACGAGTCATGAAGCTCTACAGCTCTCCAGTCGGTATCCATTCAGCTTATGGCTGCAGTGAATCGGTGTGTAACACTGTTTGAGGTTGTGTTGGCAATTCTCTATGAGTGCGGCAGTTTGGAAACAGTCGGTGAGGACTGAATCTCTGTTGGCCGGCACTGTAACAAAGTATCTCTATAAGAGTTTAGTGCAATCCATTTAAATTTTGTCATGCGTAAATCTCCACTTAGTGAAATAAACACTTACATAATGACTGGGCAAAGTTTGAACTGCAACCCACTGCAGGTCCTTGATCACATCACCAGAGACGTAAAACTCAAATCGACTCTCTGAATGTGAGATGACAACATTTAGAAAACAAACCCAAGCTCAACCTGGGCCTCATAAATTGTCAGAATACTCATAATATCCTCTGAAGCCCATATGGTTTGATGCGATACACATTTGGTCTTCAGTTTTACACATCCTGCCCAAACCAGTTCATTCAGGTCTCCCCCTTTGGACTGCACTGTCTTTTTCAAAGTGCTTCATGTGCTCTGACTCAGCCATCACATGTGCCATTAAGCAACTTGTTTATGACAGGAATGTGCTAAAGTTGCTATGAATAAATGGATCAAACTGGGGAGGTGGGGGTCTGCTGTCGACAGTTAGACCACAGTTTGTTATCCAAATCAAAATATAGTTTTGTGTTGAGTAACTGCTCTTGGGTGGCGTCACATTATTCAGGGATGTGTAATGTAATGTGTCATCGCCTAGGGTCGATTGAACAGTTCAGTGTAATAATGAAACGATGTGATATCATTTTGGCTTTTATTATAAAGTCCTGTATAATTTGCCTTTTATTTTCCTCTTTTTCCTATTTATTTCTTTTACTCTTGTTTACATATTTTGGCATCTATTTTGCCTGTTTGATGTTTCTTGTGTGCTGTGGCAACTTGCATGCCAAGTTAAGGATGCAGGAAAAAGTAAAAGTAGAGGTATAGAGGTGTAGCAGTGGAGAAGAGGGAGAGAAGATCAAATAAAACATCTTTGAGGACATTTCCCTTCTTTCCCTTTCTCTTAATGCCCTGCAATGCCCAAGTGTAAATTCTTTGGGGGGAAAAAATCAGCGGGAGCTGTAATGGCTCTCTGCTTAGTCCTCAGCTTGGCTTCATTAAAAGAACCAGCAGAGACGAGAGGAGGGTTTGACGGATAAAGGGGAGGAGGAGGAGGAGCTGGTTCCCCTAAGCCCCATCAGTGTGTTTATGCTGTAACAGGGGGAGGAGGAGGGGAGCCTAGCTGTGTGTGCGTGCGTGTGTGTGTGTGTGTGTGGACTTTTTTCTGACTCAGAGCTGTGCTCCGCGGCCCATAATTAATGGTCCCTGATGGAGGTGGGGCCGGACAATAGGAGCCTTTCAGCCGGGCCGTGGGGCCCCAGTCCCGGACCCGTCCTGGCCCGTCCTGCAGGCACATTGTTGCCCTGCTGTAACTTCTGCCAGCTGGGCTGAGAGGGAAACTTCAACATAGCGGGGGCCAGAGACACTACGGCCCAGGATCCTGTGTGTGTGTGTGAGTGTGTGTGTGTGTTAGCGCACAGTGATGCATCTCACACAATTGGATTACAGAGTTGAAAACACATGAGTTGATAGGAGTAGAGACGGAGCAGAAGCCCAAAGAGGGAGCAGGAAGATGAAACACATTCATACATACACACGTACTGGCTCATGTGCACATTATGATGTTTTGGGTGTTTTTGAGTCAAACTTGGTAGAAGCATTTGAATGACTCAACCCTCTTGCTGTACCTGATAAAGTGCATGGACATTTCTACAACTTCCTTCACAGAACTTTTTAGACCAAGGAAAGGCTCAAAAACAGAACCACATCTGCCTCTGCCGAAACAATTATGAAAACAGTTAGACTGTTTGTTTCTCTCCTTTTAAAAGGAAAACATTCTGTATCTAAATATCTGCTTATCTGTGCTTTTTTTCCCACAAACTTTGTAACAAACACTAGGGGTCAGTGTTCCTATTGCAAAAAGAGAGCAGCACCACCACCACCACCCATCATCCCCCATGAGTCAGACTGTCTCTCTGCTCTGTCACTACACACCAGACCTGTAGCAGCCTTTCTATCGCTGACCTCTTATACATCTCCACCCTCTGTTATTGTCTTTTTTTTTAAACGTTATTATTCTTCTGTTCTAAATTCTTACGACTGTGTCTTCATCTCACATGTAATCCAATCCACAAAAACAGAACTGATTTTATCTGTTGCCCTGACCTTTCAGACTGAGAAATGATGTCTGTGGTATGACTGCATACATGGAAACATAGGTATAGCTGGGTGAGGGTGTGTATGTGCACGCAAGTGTACATGTAATACTGTGCGAGCATGTCCATGCATGCCTTGTGTGTTTAATAATAACTCAAGCCATTATGGCCTACCTATATTTAGAATGACCAACTTATGACACCCACACCAGACTAATCTCACTGCCCCCTGCTCTCGCTATCAAGTGGCGTGGGTGAAGGTCTGAAGGTGCACGTACGAGAAAAGATTGACAAGTTCTTCAAATGTTGTATACGTGACTTATCCCTCCTCTAACATGTCATGATGTGCAGTAGATTGTACGATGTCAGGCCATGTCAAAGTATGTAATAGTATTTGATGATGATGATGCCACATCATGTCATGTTATGTCCTGTAATAATACAGAATGTAACAACTTTTAACATTAAAAGTTGTGACATAAGACTGGAGACTTGTGCCAACGGCTAGAGGTACAGCAGCAGGTATCAATACAAGTTGTGACATAAGATGACATGTTATGTTATCAAAATGTTGTAGCTTGTGATATGCAGTCTTTTATTATATTATGTATGAGGTTATGTCACATTGTCGTATCATGATACCCTGATAGAGTTATCTTATGCCATGTTGAGTGACAGTGCATTGTGTCCTGTCATGTTATATATCATTATAGTATGTCATGGCAAATCCATCTATGTTATGTAATGTCATATGTCATGTTACGTTACAACACAATATATTTTGATTTAGTATGCTACGTTACGGTATGTAATGTCAGGTGACCACATTATGGTATGATGTGTTACATTACGTTACAACATGTTGTTATGATATGTTACATTATGTTACATGTTGTTATAACAAGTTCTGCTACAACATGTTCTTATGTTATATATTATATTATGCCACAACATGTTGTTATGATTTGTTACATTATGTTACATGTTGTTATGATATGTTCTTCTACAACATGTTCTTATGTTATATGCTACATTATGCCAAAACATGTTGTTATGATGTGTTATGTTATGTTACCACATGTTGATATGTTTTAACATGTTACATGACATTACAACATGTTGTTACGATGTTATATGTTAGATTACAACATATTGATATGTTATGATATGTTAGATTACGTTGCATGTTGTTATATGTTCTGCTACAACATGTTGTTATGATATGTTGTGTTACTACGTGTTGTTATGTCATGTTAAGTTGGGCAACTACATGCAATGTCATCACGATCTAAATCTAAATATGCTATGTTGCATTACATCGATGTCAGTTCATGTCATTACTGACGTCCTCTTCCATGACAGCAGGAGTATTCCCACTCTGCCATCACTGATACATGTGGATACAGCGAATGTGAATTCTAGGATGACAAGGGGGGGACAGGTTGGGACCTGGAGCCCCTTAATCTGCCCTGTGGAAACCTTAATCCCATTACTGTGTGAGGGAGCAGGAGCCCCAGGACGCTGTAGCTCGCTGCCCACAGCCTGGCGACAAGGCTCATTGTCGGCCTTTGAAGTGGGAGTTGACCTAAAGGGACCCTCGTCTGGCTTCCTGGAGGCGTGACGGCAGCAGCAGTAGTCACAAACTGGCTGTTATCTCAGTGTAAGCATTTCCACAGGCAACTCTCACTGTAGCTAACTAGAGCGATACAGGTTCTAACTGAAATCCTGAGATTCTAGGGTCAGTGTAAACTCAAGCAGCTAGAAAACAAACTGTGGTTCACAGCACACATGCATCCTATTATGCCACTTAATTTAAAATTGCGTTATTCTTGAGGCAGTTACAATCTGGCAGAGTAAAACATTTCCATATTTTCTGTTGAAAATCAAATCAATTCAAGAATGCTTTGAATCGAGTGGCATTGTCGTCATACCACTGTAGCTTCCCCTAATTCCACAACACCAACCATTCAGTGGGAACAGGTCAAAGTATCTGTCCGTTTGTACATGAAGGTTTGCAGTTTGCAAGTTATTGTCACATCACATGTTACCAGGTAGAGAGCAGTATTTTTCCATTAAGGGGTGAGTTCAATCCTACCAAAATACTTGACTGTTTTTAGAGGAAATAATAGTCATATCCTGGATTCAGCCCAGTTTATTGTCTGTTTCTGTTTCCACTTTTATTCGCGCTGTAGCCATGTTGGCATTTGAACTTCCTGTCCCGTGGGGCTGCTTTTTCTGTATTCTGTTTCACTTTGCTGCTCAATGGTTCAATTGAACACCTTAAATATTTCTTATTGGTCAGCAATGACTGGTTTTAATTACATTTCATGGAATTACAAAGCCGCAGATTGTTAATTTCTCTAGTCTTTAAGGCTCACTGGCCTGATTCTGATTGTCACACTGAAGGTGTGTTGGCATTCACCAGCCTGCCAGGCTGTACTACAGGGGAAGGTGCTTGTGGACGTGTGTGTAGATGTGCGGCTACACGCTTGCCTTCTTATATGTCATAAATGTGACTGTGTATCAGCCAACAAACCTGTTTATGTGAGATGTGGTGGCTGATCCTCCAAATGGGAAGGCAGTCTGTGGTGGGCAACAGGATTCAACATGTCTGTGTGTAGGCGTGTGTGTAGGTGTGTGTGTGTGTGTTTGTGGGTGTGACTGGAGACTTGTGCCAACGGCTAGAGGTACAGCAGCAGGTATCAACCTGTGATGGAGGGAAGGGAAGTGTGTGAGCAAATGTTAGGAACAATGTGACATGTATTGTTTTAGCCTTAGAATAGAGTTTGGTTCATTGAGTTTATGGGTGTAGATGTGTGTGCTATGTTAATATTTACCTTCGCCAAGAAGGTTATGTTTTCATCTGTTTGATAAATTAGCAGGATTACGCAATAACTAATTCATGGATTACTATGTATTATATGTATTATATAGTAATATGCAAGTTTTTTCCACCTGGCCCTTCAAATATGAAGTCCGCAGCCGCGTGAACACAGCAGGGGATTCACCACAAGTGAGTGGGGGGGGATACTTCTAACACGCGACCGCCAGAAAGACGAACAAATATCTCTCGGTGAAAAAGCAAAATATATCTGCAATTTATATCTGACTGGAAACTTGGTAGAATGATGGAACATAGGTTAGGATCCATTAAATCCATGACATTTTGGTTTGGATCAGGATCAGGGGGCGGAGCCAGGAAGTTGATTTCACCTTCTTCAACATTGCGAGATGATGTTTCTCAACATTTTTCTTGACTTCTCTGAGTGTAATCCAAATAAAAATCTGGATCAAGTCAATTGAAATATGTTTTTTCTGTCTAACCGGAGACAACAGTGAACTCTCGTTAAATACCCAGTTCCTCAACCTCTCCATGCAGCACCCACAATCCTTTGCAATCTCAGAAGGATGGTATTATAGTCTGCGTTCGCGTGTATGTGTGTGGCTGGAGTTAAAGAGCTGTGGCTGTGCCAAGCACTCAGACGAACGCTAACTTTAGCATAATGTGTACATGTGCTGCTCGTATTTACCACCACAAATACACAGTCTGGTGCTTTTGTTTTGTTCCTGCCAGAGACAAGCAGCGCTGAGGGTTCAGATGAGGAGATGCTGTATATATGTATATGTTTTTATGACAAGAATGACTAAATTGCAGTGAGGCTTTCAGACAAGGTCATGTGCTTTGTTTACAAAGCATTTAAGGGTTTTGTTGTGGCCTCCCCTTTCTACACTCTTACATAATCAGAGTCAGCTAGGTCAAAAAATGGGTTTGTGTTAGTCCCGAACAGGCTGTGAATGGGACGAGGAATATTGTCTTTGTAACCCTCATGAAATTAAGGCTACTAACCTAAGGAGTAGTAAAACCCCCCACCAGAAGTGGGCGCATTATGCGTTTCGTTCGAGGGAACTCCCCACGAATAAGAAGCCCTTTTTCTCCTGAGATTTCCTCATGATACCTGTAGAGAGTCCAACGTGAGAGTGTCAACTGAAGTGATTCCATAGTTATCCGATACTGAAAACTCCGATTGTTTTTTTATTCACACTAGAAGAACCTGAATCTGAATGATGAGATGGCGAGCTTAACCCAGATCGTGGATGCGGTGTGGCCAACCGTATGATCCAGATCGAACCTGATTCGTTAAACGAAAAGACATCATACCCCAGTCCTGCCCGTCAGGTAGACAGGTAGAACTGAGTCTAGAGACATAAAGACCCGGACCAGAACGGAACCGTTGAATCTTCACGCACACACACTATTCAAGGACTGTACGAACGATATCCGGGGAACTGTACATATACACACTGAAAGGACTGAATTATTTACAAGATTTATATAATATTTACTGTTGTTTCTATTTTATACTGGTTAATACTGTTTTATACTGTTGTATACTGTGATTGTTCGGTGACTGTTTGTAAAACAATAAACTGGTCATTTGTTCAACTTGTTCTTTGAAATAAGCCTACCTCTCCTTCGAACCTAGGAAGATATTTAGTAATTTTTCTAACACTAGCCCCAGACAAGTGCTACATCTTTACAGTAGGTTCTCCTACTTGCTTGAAGGGGAGTTGATGGGTGTTTTGACGCAGTGCCTGTACGGCCATTGTACAAAGCCAATGAGCTGCTTATATCTTGGTATCAATCTTGAGGCCGACTTCAAATTTGTTTCCTCATGAGAAAGCACTAAAGAACCTCGGATATGGATTACAAACCTTCTCTTGGTCAAGTTCAATGTGTCAGTCTGAGCATGTGTGTCATGTGTGACGTTTGACACATTAGTAGGTTTGTAGGATGGTTGTCTCATTGTAAAAGCGTCACGGCAAATATCTCACAATTTCCTCTTGTTTTTTTGTTGTTATTCTCGTGGAGGAGGTGGATCGTCTCCACATCGAGTTCAGCATCTTACTAAGAGACACTGGGTGGATCTCAGTGTCTCGTTCTGTGTTCATTTTTGCACGGCTGTCTGTCCATGCGTCCTTTCTGAGACATGTGCACGCTCACACGCAGCATGTGCTTGGTTCTAATTGTCTGTCCTGTCTACCCACATTAGCAGCTTGTTTGTTCCACAGGCCTGATGTTTGTCCTGGGCCCCCGTACGACCAGGCCCGGCCTAAGATGGGAGAACAGATACGGGAGGGGACAGCAAGGGAGGATGGGTTGGTGAAAGTGTGTGTCTGTGTGTGTGTGTGTGGGTGTGTGTTGGGGCGGTCTTGCTATGGTGCCTGACCCCTAATGGGATAAGAGGGGAGCGGCGGCGTAAGGGGGTTAAGGCCAAGCTGAGGTGCTGCCAACTTTGGTTAACCACAAGTGGACCGGACTCCAATGGGACAGGTGCTCTCTCACGCCATCGCTCCCACTCTCCTGTTACCCCACTTTCTCTCTCTGCCCGCCCCCCACCTCCATCCCAAACTCATTTCCCTCTCATTTTATTGTCCTTCTCTCCGTCTGCTTCCCCCTGACAAACACTCCGCCTGTCTCCTCGATGTGAGCAACAATGGCGACAGGGGAAACAATTCTCCAAGGATAAGTTGGCTTGATTCAAATCAAACTGAAGAGACATACCGTAACAGCAACACAAGCCCCTTTTCCCCCTGGTCAAAACACACACCAACATCTGGCTTTTGTCTGCAATGGGAACGCATTGAATCAGCTTTCATTCCCTGGTCAAATGAATCATGACTTATTGGCTCTGATCGTCAGTGATGGAAGACAGAGAGGTGAGGCAGCTCTCAGTATTCAGTCTAACATGATGCACCATTGTCTGCTAGCAATCATAAAAAGGAGTCGATTACCTTTTTTAATGTGTTTGTCCCAGTTTAAAAAACAACATTTGCATATAAGGTAATATTGTAATTTTCTGAGGCTCAGGACCCGAATGTCAATTTTTTTTTCAATTTGACATCACTATCTTCACTATCATCTGTAAAGATATATATTTAGATGTATATATTTTATTTTCTATTTTAAATTTTTGATATTCTATTTCATTGTTATTCTATTTCATTCTTTTTTTATTCTATTTTATACTATTTTTATTTTTTTTTATTTTTTGGGGTTGAAATTACTGAGCATTGCTTAAAGAGAGTGTGTGACCAAAGCATTTCATTGACAGTGACTACTTCATGTTATCTCTGTTCATTTGACAATAAAACATCTTGAATCTTGAATCTTGAATCTACTCTCAAGCTGCTTTCAGACAAACAATGACTAATGGACCAAACTCCAGAGGATCTCCAGAGTTTAGTGCACGGAGTAGGAGCTGCATCGGTGAACGCAAATATCTGAGTGAAGGCTCTGGATTATCTGTGGACTTTCTGATGCTTCTAACACACAAAAATGAAGAAAAAAAACAAAACAATATCCAGATGAAAAACATGTTGTCAGGAGAGTTTGTGGTTATAAGAGCTGACGTCGTTGTCAATGTGCTGTAAACAAAAACACTGTGTGGAAATAAAATGTTACATCCTGCTTCTGTGCTGCTGTGGGAATCAGAGAATGCAGAAAATCTCCCGCTGCTTTGTGCAGGTGTGAAACTGTCAAACTACGGAGAGAATCCAGATCCGGACCAGAGTCCCTCAACAGGTTATTTCAGAAAAAGGCATCAGACACAAAGTTGTTTTACAGAAACATACAGGTTAACTTCAACTTTGAAAAACACCTTAAATCTGTCACCTTATTCACAGAAAAATAACTTAATATTTTATATAGCTCCGACCACTGATCCATTGTTTTGTTTTCTCTCCTCTCATCTTATGTAATGCTTGGTATTCTGCTCGAAGCCAAGAAGCTGTAGCATGGTTACAATTCGTTTTAATTTGAGTTTCACAATCACTTACTCAACAGTGTCACTCCTGTGTTGGCTTCACTACACTGGCCAATTTGGGATTGAATTCAGAATCCTTCTAATTACTTTAAAGGCGTTACACAATTTAGCCTCAGCATACATCAGTGAGTGGCTGATCCCACATTGGTCCATTAATTCCTCTTGCCACAGTTTGTTCTTAGATTTTCACTTTGTCACCCTGGTTTTGAAAATTGCCACATGAGACAAGTTTTTGTAGGAATTTGTCCATTTGTGCAGCACTTGAGACTTTATGACCTTTAATCTACAAAGAGATTAATTCCAATGTGCAGAGCAAACAAATCAATCAGACAGTTTTCTATGCTGCTACAAGTATGAATGAAGAAGAGCACATGGGAGCAGATGGCTGTCAATCATCATTGCACTGAATGGCTATTGGCTTTCTTTTGAAGATTGAATTCTAGAGCAGATTTTCCCATGTCAGAACGCAGAGTGATCTGAGGGTGATTGTGTGAGAGGATTCCTGACATGCATCTTTGTGTGTTTGTTTCCTGGAGTCTGCTCGGGTGCTTGTCAGCACCTGCTCGCAGCTCGTGTCTACGTCTGCGTGCGAATGCCTGCAGATACTTGATGGGGCGCTTGGGTGTGTTAGCGCACAACATCGCAAACACCATCGGCCCCAGCTGCACGTCGTAATCTACGCTCGGGAGGGAGAGTTTCACGACAAGAGCTCCGTCTCGACTCAGCGTGCTCGGGGCTGCGGCGTTTCGAGTCGCGTCAACACTAGTAGAGAGAAGGAAAAAAAAGTGGGGGTGGGGTTGGGTGGCTCGAGCGTGTTTTTAGGCTGCAGAGGAAACCACCGCGGTGAGAAGAGCGGCGCTTATCTGTGTCCGCGAGCGCGCTGCACGACTGGCTGAGAAACCGCAGTGTACGTAAGAGGGAGCAGACAGGTACACGGGCCAGGCGCTCGGAGATGGGAGGATACGATCAGCACAGCAGCTGTCTCATGCAGTCAGGCTTACATATGAACACAAAGACACACAATACACTATGCATGTGAGCGCACTGCACATCTTTCAGAGTACGGACACACAACAGCTCTCTGTCACTCCAAAGTCACCAAATGAGAGGAGATCATGTGTGAGTGTGGAAAGCATTTCTATCGTTGTTAGTGCTTCTGTGTAAGATAACACATGCATGTGTGCGATGTTGTGTGTAACCCCTTCCTGTTTTTGCTAAAAGGAAGCACTTCAAACACATTCACAGTCACCCTAACCCTAACCTGTGCAACTGCACAGTGGATGTCTTTACCGCCGTACGTCACTGCTTGTGTTTTTGTCTCCACAGTTGTGCTCTCATGTCACTGGGTTGTGTTGATGCTGTTAGCCTCAGTTCAGTCGAGTTGTGTGTCCAGGGCTGTCACGTCTTCTTCCTTAGATTCTCCCGCAGAGAATTACCACCTGACTACACAGGTCCAATCTCCTCCATAAGATACATTTTTATTTATTATTTTTATTTATCCTACACACATGCACAAACACACTTATGCAATTGAGGGAAATTTGTCCTCTGCTTTTAACCCATCTGGTGCAGGACACACAGAGCAGTGGGCAGCCATGTACGGCGCCCGGGTAGCAGATGTTGGGGGAGTAAGGTGCCTTGCTCAGGGGCACTAGACAGGGTAGGGAGAATAGTCTTTTGATTTTTTGGACAGATCCAGGTTCGTCTTTTGTTGTTATTCCATCCAGGTAAGTTTTTGTTGAAATTCCGTGGAGTTGAACCGTAGAGTCGAACCAGCATCGAACCAGAGACCTTTTTCTGCCAGTAGTCCACCGCCTCCCCAACATCATCACCAGTCTGACGATCCGTCCCATCATGACACCATCATGGACATTTTCTTTGCCTCGGCTTTGCCTGTCGAATTCAAATTTAAACAGAAAAACTCAATGACGACTATTAAGTATGTTAACATAGGCCTAGGGGCTGTATTATTTAATATAGGCATCCAGACCATCATGGCCTGTGTTATAAACAGAGTCAATAAGCCATCTAGCAACTCATGATGAAGGGACAGTTTCACTATGGGAAAAGTAAAATCCAATGTTTTTTAGAGCTTGTATAACTTCTTTAATGTTTTGATCCGAGCTCTCTGAGTAACTTGTGTCTGTGTGTGTTGCATAAATAACGTTGGCCTTGTTATTTTCCTACGCAGGCTGAGGAAACTTTCACCGAAAATGTCAAACACCAGGCAGAATCGTTGTCCATGGAAATATGGAGATTTTTTTTTTAGCTGGCGCATGTCAATAGGCGCACTGTGCCCGAGTGCGGATCCCACCCACGTCACAACTCCGTGCTTTAGAGCATCTCATGTCTCATCTGTGCAAACCATGAATTTAGTCATCCTGGTTTGACAGGGCTCAGTACAGACTGTCCTCACATTACTCTCATTCACAACAATGTCCTATACTCAAAACGGCCAACCAGGGGCCACCATACACATGAGGTGTCCAATAGCAGCTGGTAATAGATCACCGCTGTTTTCTCCCGAGGGTCTAAGGGCAACTTAATGTGTGTTTGAGGTGGAGAAGCACGTATGTGTTTCTCCTTCATCTGTCTGGCCTCTGTTTGTCCACACTCAGCCCGAAGCCCGGCTGATTGACAGCATGCATACACACACGTAGACATACACAGTCATGCTGTGTGTTTGCATATATATACATGGGCAGACAAATTGATACACGCTGATGAAGAGACACGGTGGGAAACATAATAAACATCTAGGACAGGTACAGGTACACACATGCACGCACACACACACGTTCACACACTTAACCACCCTGATGCACTTGTTTGAAGTGATCTCTGGCCCACATTTACCAGTGCAGGTACAGGAAGCCAGTCTGCATTTGTAGCGTTTTCTACTACCCATGTGGTTTTGTATGTGTTGTATTATCAGCACTATCTCTGCTCACATAGGTCCATGTGTGTGTGTGTGTGTGTATTTGTGCATGCTTGGGTGTTCATCATATTCTTTTTTTATATCTCTTGTCAAGCTCACGGTGCGTGCATGTGTTTGAATGCTTTGTTGAGAAGGTGCACCCTTTGCACCACCACATCACTGGGACAGCGGGGTTCGTGCACGTGTGCGTGCGGGTGTGATGTGGTTTCTAACCTTGCAGCCTCGTAGAGGTTTCCAGTCATTCTGCTCAGGAACCAGACTCACCAACAGATCAAGGAAGGCTCTGTTCTGATGTTATGGTAATCTATCTTCATCTCTTTCGATTTCCCTTTCTCGATTTCTTCTTTAAATAATAATGACCACAGTATTGGTGGAAGTTTCCTAAAGACACAATGAGACTCAGAGGAACACGTGAGTAGAGCATGTATAAACCATACATGCTCTACTCACGTGTTCCTCTGAGTTTCATTGTGTTTCTGAGTCTCGTGTGTTTTGGAATTACTATAATGTTAACATCTAACTAGAAATAGCTTATAACAGAAGAACTATGAGCTCATGATGTATGTATAGCACCTAATTTGAAAGGCCACAAGTTGTAGTTCTTGTAAATGGACTTGTCTTGTGTCTGGTTGCAACACAACTCCATTTACATTAGCTTACACATTGCTAAGATACTTTATTCAGTTTTAGGCTATTATACGCCATATTTGAATACTAATAACTAGGACTTGCTTGATGCAAGAAATATGACACCTTCTACTTCTTGTCAACCACACCTATATGACATTTCAGACTTCTAGACCTCACTTCATGAGAGTTAGGTTTTTAGTTTCTGGTGTCCCTGGTGTCCCTGACCCTCTCCTAAACATCGTGGCCAAATTGCTTTCATTCACTTCTTTGACATTTTGGCTCTAAAAGCCTTTACAATCATTTAAAACACAATTTATCTTGCACATTATTCATTTGAGGCTGCATGTGTTCTCCACAGGTGTCTAAGTAGCCTAATTGAGATATTGACACGTGACTAGACACCACAGAATGCTTGCACATATGAAAGGAAGTGACAACACCTGTTCAACTGAATTCTAAACAAAGACTTTTTATTTCAAATGTCATTTGACGAGCCAATAGTAACTACATGAGAACACAATTCACTGAATATGTTTTTGTTTTTTTTAAATGTCCAAAATACACGGTAAAAATATACGACCTAGAAACTACAGAGCCTCGGAGGTCAGATCTGGACATCTGATCAGTGGCCATTCTTTCATAGTCCTTTCTCAGTGCGCCAGGCATAATATAATTTGTTATTTTGTTTCTTTGTTTACAGGTTGTGGATATTGTATGTTTTGTTAAATTATAACTTGTAAGAATATTATTTTGTATATTTTTTACATACATTTTACGTTTGTATCATTTAAGATCATGTCCAGGCTTTTACAGTTTCCTATATCCAAACAATATTCTGATTGGATTTAAGATTCTGACATGATATTTATAGTACAGGATTATTTGAGCTGATTCTTGTGGAGATCAACAGATTTATGTCTCTCAGCTTCTTCCGTCTCTGCAGAGCATCCTACACATCCGCCCCCACAGCTGCAGCAGAGAAACCAAAGTGGAGATCTTCTTAAAGAGGTTTCCTCCGCAGATGCAAAGACGAGTTGCGGGGTGACAGTGACTGGAGATCACATGACACAGCTTCACTGTTTCTGTGCATATTTCACATAAACACCCCACGTTGCAGTAAATGGAAGAGATGACACGTGAGATAACCACTATTTTGAATAGCTCCAACATGGTGAAAACATCCTGGACCGACGCACGCCTTTGCTTACAGTAAATTATTATTTGAAGCAGCGGCTGACTCAGTCATTAATGGGAAATCATCAGTTTTTCATCTCAGACATCAATAATGGGGGCTGTCTACCAGCACATGCTCCTTTAGTGCATGTAACTGTTTCCAGATGACCTCTTTTACAATAATAGCACGACAGTCACTGCTGGAAAAAAGGGCTTTCCTCCAAACAACTTCACACTGTTGTGTTTCCTATCACAGCCATGCAGACAGTTTCATATGGTTTATTATGTGGAATGTTTCGGTACTGTTTGTAATTTAATTTCATAGAACTGACATTGGCAAAATGCACTTGATTGACTGAGTCAGGGTCTGATGAGACGACTGACATGAATGTATGTTCCACAGTGATTTTTCACAGCAGACGACAATACATGCAATAATAGTGGCTGAATTCCATTCACGTGTTGAAGCTCCAGGATGTTGTTGTTGTGCATGCTAGCCCATTAGCATCACTGTTCCGACACACACAGACACACACATACACTGACACAGTGATTAAGATAAGATACATTTATTTGTCCCAAACACATGCACAAGCACACTCATGCAAGGAGGGAAATGTAACCTCTGCTTTTAACCCATCTGGTGCAGGACACACAGAGCAGTGAGCAGCCATGTACGGCGCCCGGGGAGCAGATGTTGGGGGAGTAAGGTGCCTTGCTCAGGGGCACTAGACAGGGTAGGGAGAATCCTCTTGGATTTGTTGGACAGATCAATCCAGGTTCGTCTTTTTGTTGTTTCTCCGTGGAGTCGAACCAGAGACGAACCAGAGACCTTTTCTGCCCATAGTCCAAGTTTCTGCCACTAGTCCACCGCCTCTTGGTGACATAATACACATCTGTAAACACACACTGGGTAAAAACAACATAATTTGTTCTTAGGGAACATCAAAGATGAACATGTTTATTTGCAAATAGAGCAAGGAAATGAGATCTGATCACAAGTCATCACGGGTGACTCATTCAGGACACATGTTCATACCAGGTGTACACACATTTACTTAGAACTGAGCACTTTGATTTGATTCCAGCTCTGAAGAAACCTTTTTCAACTCATGTTTTACATTGAACAAAAGAACCATTAATGTTGCATCACAGACTTAGGCTGAATTGTAACAGCAGAGATGGAAAAAAACATTTCCTGTGGAAATGCAGAAATCCATCAGCAGAAATCATTGTAATCACACTTTATGTTTTCGTGGTTTCATCTTTTCACGTTTTTAGTTGTGAATGAGCTTATTCCAATGCATCAAGTGATTCTGGCCACAGTGAAGCACACACACTGATATGTACAGCACAGTTAGATATGAAGATTAAACCCTTCTCGTTCCCTCATGAAACTATTCCCTCTCTTCCCACTGTCACCATAAAAAAAAGGCCCAGCATTTCACCCAGTGTGCGGGTATATTGATTTTTACACCCCCACCGCCGTCCTCCCAGTCCTACAATGGACCCCTGAGCAGAGTGGGGGGGCCCTTTATGAACTTGGTCATCTTCTTGTTTCTCCCCCCCCCCCCTTTTTACAGTCTCCTCAATGAATAGGATAGGTAGGGGAAGAAAGAGCTAAGGAGGGAGGGGAGGAAAGAAAAAGTGAGCCAACAAAAGAGGCGAGCAGGGGGTCCTGAGATAGAGGAGGAGGAGGAGGAGGAGGAGGAGAGGGGGGGGGGGTCTCGTCTCCTTCAACGAGGCTGTTTCTCCTCTCGCTGCCTTTGATGCGCAGCGGTCGACAAAGATTCTGTCAAGTGCACTGGTGTGGAAGTGTGTGTGTGTGTGTGTGTGTGTGTGTGTGTGTGTGTGTGTGTGTGTGTGTGTGTGTGTGTGCGTGTGTGTGTGTGTGTGTGCGTGTGTGTGTGTGCGTGTGTGTGCATTGGGTTGGGGGCGTGAAAAAGCAAACTTGATGGGCTTCGGAAGTGCGGATAAAAAGAGACACAGCTGGACTGTTGGGAATGATGAGAGCCTCTTCCCTGCAACACACACACACTACAACATTACACACACACACACACACACACACACACAGAGTGAAAGTTTCCTTTTTTTGTGTCTCACCCACACACACACACACTCCAGAAGAAAGGCACACATACTTGCACACAGACAAACACGCTACTCCAGATACTCCCTCTTTCGCTTTCTCAAACACAAACACACACTCACACTCACACACACACACACACACACAAACACACACACACACACACAGTTCCCCGGTGTTTTTGTCAGTCACACTGGGCTTGTGAAAACCCCCCTCTGCACGGGCTCCACCCCTCATTCTCCACTAATGGTCAGGTGCTTCTGTTCTTAGCCACAGAAATCAATCAGCAGTCTGCTAGCTGTCTAGCTGCCTGAATGGTGTGTGCGTGTGCGTGTGCATCTTTCTCTCCCTCTGACTGTGTAACTGTAGGTGAGTTATTGTGAAGCTGCTAACTCCAAGAAAAGAAAGTGCCGTCTGATCCAGTGCAGTTAGAAATGAGTCACCGTCCTTTTCACGGTTCCTCACTCGGCTCATTGTTCCTCCGCCCGCTATCTCACTCATTTAGAACATTAGCCTCAGACGGCCGCGTGAGTCATTACCTTTAACCCTGTGACTGATTGCATTGAGCCGAATCTTTAATTGATTGATTTCTTCTCGGTAGAGATACAGGCTTACCAATGAAAGAAAGAAACAAAGATTTAGATTCTTCCTGTATTCAAAGAAACACATTTAGAGCCTCTGAGAAGGGCAGAATACTGAGAAGCAAGTTTGTTGACCTGTTCAATCTCAAGTAGAGATAAAATACTAACACAAGCAAATAAACCTGAGAATTAAAGTCAAATGTTTTTGTTTTCTCCTGCTGCCATTATTACTATATACTGCTATTATATTGGTATAATTACTATCATTTATAAATATATATTATGTTATATTATATACTATATATACTGTACTATTTTTATATACTGTCTAACAATAACATTACCATCATATCATCAGTACTATTACCATCATCTTGCCACTGCACCTTATCTACCTATTTATCTTGTGTTTCTGTTTTTATTCTTTCTACCTCAATATTTTTTTATTTTATTCTATTGTATTTTATTGTATTCAAATATACCGGCTGCTATGAAGACTTAATTTCCCTTCGGGGATGAATAAAGTAATCTATCTATCTATCTATCTATCTATCTATCTATCTATCTATCTATCTATCTATCTATCTATCTATCTATCTATCTATCTATCTATCTATCTATCTATCTATCTATCTATCTATCTATCTATCTATCTATCTATCTATCTATCTATCTATCTATCTATCTATCTATCTATCTATCTATCCATCCATCCATCCATCCATCCATCCATCCATCCATCCATCCATCCATCCATCCATCCATCCATCTATCTATAAATCCATCCATCCATCCATCCATCCATCCATCCATCCATCCATCCATCCATCCATCCATCCATCCATCCATCCATCCATCCATCCATCCATCTATCTATCTATCTATCTATCTATAAATCCATCCATCCATCCATCCATCCATCCATCCATCCATCCATCCATCCATCCATCCATCCATCCATCCATCCATCTATCTATCTATCTATCTATCTATCTATCTATCTATCTATCTATCTATCTATCTATCTATCTATCTATCTATCTATCTATCTATCTATCTATCTATCTATCTATCTATCTATCTATCTATCTATCTATCCATCCATCTATCTACATCAGGTCTCAACACTAAAAGTTCTCTTGACATCTCAATCAGTGTCTTCACCCTGTATGGTGCCACTTCAGCTTTTTGTTGAGATGAGAATCAAATCTTTGATGTTCTGAATTATCTTATCACAGCTTTGGTTAAAACTGAATGTACAATTCTTCCATATGAATTATTCAGACTGACAAACATTTGATTTCAGGTCTAAAATGACTTGGTCCGATGGGTGTTGCTGGCCTGGTGTCCAGCCTGGCACATGGTCCCTGCCAGGTGCCCGCTGCTCGGGGGCCAGACAGCACTCTTAAGTCCCGCCACCTTTCACTCACTTTAATAGGTGGCAGTGTGAATGCCCGATGGCACCGACACCGGCCTTTGGTGGGCAGCCGGCCTGGACGAACAGACCCTCTTATAAAACCGAGAGAAAAGATAGAGAGAGTTATAAAATGAAAGGCGGACACCGTAAAGCACTGCCTCAACAAGAACACAGAGGGAAGGCAGAGAATCAGCAAAACAACTTAGCGCACACACACACACACACACACACACACACAATCATCAGCTTGCCAGCCCCCCGACATTTACATTAGAAGAGGAGGGACGCAGTGGGCCTGTGGAGGGATAGAGGGGCAGGGAGGAGAGGTCGGACACGCTATTGGAGGTTGTAAACACTGTAAGACAGTATCTCCATGGAAGCCCGCGCACTGCTCTAAGGCATCTCACCCGCCCCTCCATCCAGCTGCCATCCCCCCCCCCACACTCAAGCCTTTCCAAAGCCAAGTACCCTGACCACCGGGGCCCCAAATCGGCCCCTCGCCTCGCCTGCCAGCCTGGCTGTCCGGCACAGCAGATGTGCACAGAGGAGTGGCCTTGGATGACTGGATCCCCCGGGCTTTACAGAGGGCAAGGGAGGAGGAAAGACGATGCGAGTGGCCTTGACAGGGCTTGTGGGACCGAGGTCCTGTGATGGCAGGGATATTATATTCACTGCAGGTGTCAGAGTGCGGGTTCACACATGTACACGTTTCTATGTGAGCGTTCGAGGAAGAGGTTTCACGTGGCATTAGTTCTTCGTGACCTTTTTTTGAGCTTTTAAATGAGGCTTAGTCTAAAATCGCTTCCATAATTAACAGCAAATGTCAAAAGCTTTTTTTTCTATCAGAGATATTCGTGTGTTCAGGTGATGGTTGTGAGGAAAACATGATTATGATCATCAGCCTTGTTCTCAAATAAGCTAAAACACATGAATTTATCAACGATCAGGTTATATGAGAGCTAACTCAGTCTCAAAAATGAAAGCAAGACCAGATGGACTATTTATTATTTGCTTTGATTAATGTTCACTTATATTAACTTGCACTTTATTTTATTTGTTCAGATAGTGTAGTGTCTGTCTCTGTGAGTTTTCTTTAAATGTCTGTTGAATTTAAATGTGAATTTAAATTGCCATCTGTTCGAAAGCTAGGCTGGCAAAGCTTTACAAAGTTCCTATATGTGGATTACATGCCAGCTTTGATGTTAAACACCCAGTTTCTGTGTGAGTGTGTGTTTGTGTGTGTGTCTGTGTGTGCGCGCATGTCTATCTGTTGTTATGAGGGCCAATTTTAGTTCAATACCATCATTGTGTACACATGTTGGCGTTGTAAGGACATTATCGCTCGTCCACACAAATTAAATTGTCTTATTGAGGGTTAAGACTTGGTTTTAGAGTTGGAGTTGGAATTAGGTGTATATTAAGGTTAGGGTTAGGGTTAGCGTTTAGTTATGATGGTTAAGGTTAGGGTGAGGAGCTAGGGAATGCATTATGTCAATGAGGGTCCTCACAACTATAGAGAGATGCGCATGTGTGTGTCTGTGTGACCGCTTGTGTGTGTGTGTGTGTGTGTCTGAGGCAATACAGCCAGCTATATTGCCCTTGAACTGCACCCTGCTCCTCTGTAAAGGAAGGATGTGAGGATGGAGAGGATAAAAACAGGTGGGTTTAAATGGCATTCGGGCTTGAATGAGTCTCCTTTGAGCTCTTTGGTCCCATTATAGTGAGGCTATTGTGTGACTCTCTGAAGCCAAGTCACTACATGGGAGTTGCTTGAGACGGACAGGAAGACGCCACACTGACAGACAGACATTTACTGACAGGGTGGCAGACATCCTCACTAGATCTTCAAAGTTGACAACTTCTTCCACATTGATGGTATGAACTGTGGGATTTGGTCAATTATCTTGAATCTATTGTCGTCTATCTGTGTTTATCTCACGGGCTGGATAGGGACATTGGATGTGGTAGGTGGAAGATGGATGTACCCCTGTTAAAAAGATTCTCATTCTGCAGCGCAGCATAAAGGCCTTTCATTGGGAGCTCTCTTCGTTAGCCCTCTCACCTCCTGTATTCGCCACTTCATTCCCGTAGAGAGAGAGCGGGAAGCAGTTGAAAGATACACATGAGGAGGGAGCAGTAGGGAAGTAAAAGGGTAGTCCAGGAAAAAACAGGCCTCCAGGGCTTTTTTTTTTTGGGACAAAAGCCGGAGTCAGAGAGCGAGGGAGGGAGACTGAATGATCAGAGAGAGAGAGAGAAGGAAGAGAGCAAGAAAAAGCCGAAAAAAGGGAGAGAGGGTTTACAGAGCTGGAGTGGGCAGCGGCTGCCAGGCGCTGAAGAATTCATGGTCGATTTGTCCTTGTTCGTGGCCGGTTTGCAATAAAAAAGGAGCTGAAGGGGAGAAGGGGCTGGACTGGGCTGGGGGCAAGCAACAGATTGCAGATGCCTCTATTGGAGAGGGCTCCTTGTGAAAAAGTAGGTCCCCCTCTCTGAGTCCCGAGCCACCCTTTAGAGAAAAGAGCCCTTCTCTACTGTAAAGGAGCGCCCGGGACATTGTGGGGCTTGTCAATGGCTCTCGGCTGGGGCAACGGGAGAATACAAGGAGGCCCAGTGTTCAGCGCCGCAGCTCCTTCTATAGAGGCCAGAACCATAATGGGGGCCCCAGGGGCTCTACAGGGAGTGTAGAGGGCCCAGTTTCAATGGAGACCAAGTCTTTTTAACTGGTACATTGTGCGACTCTCTCACCCTCTGTCCTAAAGATGGGAGAGAGGGAAATTCCTATGCAGATCAAAAAGAATGTCTTCATTTCCAAATGAACGAGGGATGGATGGAGTTTGGAGGGACACAGTTTGAGACATTGAGGGGCTATTGTTAGTGGAGAGAGGCAGGGGGTTAGGTAGGTGTGTGTATGAGGGTATGCACGACTGCTTCTCTGTGTGTGTGCGTGTGTTGATACCGCAGACAGTGGTTAGCAACTGCTCCATCTCAGGTGAGATTAGAGCCAATCACGGCCTGTTAAAGCACGTGTCAATCAACACAGTGGCCCACTGCTCCCAGGGCGGCCTCCAGCTGTTTTCCAGTGTGTGTGTGTACAGTCTGTGAGCTGATTCTGTGTGACTGTGTTAGGTAAGGTCAGTCATAAGTTGTTATGACTCTGTTTTCCCATGAAATCATTATTAAGAAGTATATTTCACCTATGCATAATATCTCAACACGACATAATCACTTATGGCATCATGACACTCACTAACACAGAAAGCTGGCACCAGGCATTCAGGACTTGGCTACCCGCAACTTTGAAAAGACAAACTTTACACAGTCGCCATGACCACTGCAGAATTCTGCTGAAATTGTAGCTGAAAAACCACGAGTCGTCCAGTGAAGCGGCTGTAGGATTTCCCCCAGCCGCACCCAGTGGTCTGAATCCACACTGGGAGCTCAGGCCTTTTTATATCCTATGTTTGTCAAGCTCAAAAAGTGGCACGTGTATCGTTGGATGATAATCCTGTTTATACAGTTTGTTGTTGTGACCATGATTTCAGATTGGATGTGATAACATTGCACTCATCGAAGCTTAAAAAAACGCCAAATCACTACAGATTGTGATGGGGCAAGAAACAAGAGCAGTCTGGTGATTCATACACAGGTCAACAGTTTAGGCAGATGATCTAAATCACATATAATAGAATGGAAAAAAGCGGTGCCAATGCACGTAAAGGAAGCAGACAAAGATGTCGAGAGAGCTTTTGGTGATGAGGGCCGACGCCGGTGTTGATTTGCTGAAAAGTAAAAAAAACATGTGATCTCTGCAATGGAATTAATGTCCTGCGATCATGCTGCACCCCTCACCTGAACCTTCCGGAGGTTTCTGTGTTGCTGTGAATGCGTCTGAGTAGAGAAAGTCCTGCTGCATTGTTCATGCGTGAAACACATTACATTTCATTTAGCTGACGCTTTTATCCAAAGCGACTTACAATAAGTGCATTCAACCCCGAGGGTACAAACCAAGAACAACAAGAATCAAGAAAAGTACAATTTCTTCGAAATAAAGCAAAACTACAAAGTGCTATAAGTAAGCCATTTCAGTGCTACCTTTTTTTATTCAAGGTACAGTCGGAAGAGGTGTGTTTTTAGTTTTCGGCGGAAGATGTGTAAACTTTCAGATGTCCGGATGTCGAGTGGGAGCTCATTCCACCATTTAGGAGCTAGGACAGCAAACAGTCGTGATTTTGATGAGTGTTTAGCTCGCAGTGAAGGAGCAACGAGCCGATTAGCTGAAGCAGAGCGGAGTGAACGTGCTGGTGTGTAATGTTTGACCATGTCCTGGATGTAAACTGGACCTGATCTGTTTACAGCATGGTATGTGAGTACTAGTGTTTTGAACACACAGAAAGTCCGTACTTAATCCTGCGGTAAAGCAGTGGATGAGGGACCACATTCGATCCACACAGCTACAGTTACATGACTACACTCTGTTGTTTGGCCACACCTGAAGGTGAAGGTGTCTGTATGTGATCCCAACTGGATGAGAAGCCTGCCAGCAGAGCATGGGGCCATGCATTTTCAACTTTCAACAATGAGGATGCCACACCTAATACACTTAGAACAATCTTTCCTCGAAGGCATTCATGAAACCGCAATTGTTTACACGCACATAAAAGAAAGAGGCTGATTGTCTGTTGTTGGAGGATGTGTGCTCGACCTCTGGAAGGTGTGGAAGGTTTCATGCAATGTCGTTAAGACTTAATTGCCTCTCTCTTTTCACTGTCATGTTCCTAGAGCAATTATACTCACAAGTTCAATATTAACATAACCACTGGATACAATGGCCACTCCTAAAAAGATCCTGGTAGTAAAACTGCAGTTGGGCTGTGACAGTGAACTCCTTGCACTGGAATCTCATCACACACATCTGAACTATTGAAGTTATGTGAAATGTTGAGAACATAAATTGAACTCAAACTGAATCCATAGTTAAACAGTCAACATCCATGAACCGCTGGACAGGAACCAGTGCTTCCTGTAGAATTCCCTCATCCTACCAACTGTCTACAGTGTGTGTGTGTGTGTGTGTGTGTGTGTGTGCGTGTGTGTGTGTGTGCGTGTGTGTGTGTGTCTCTGCTCTATCTATGCATGCAGCAGAGATCCACGGAGATGAGAGAGCGTGACACCTCTGACTGCCGGGTTCCTCCAATTGTTAGGCAGGAAGCCGGCTCCAGCTCCAGATAAAAGAAAATGAGAGGGAAATTACCCGAAGAAAGAAAGAGAGAGAGGGAGGGCAGAGAGTACAGGGAGATGCTCACTCACCCCGAGCAGAAAGTAGTGCAAAGGTGAGGGTCATAGAAAAAACATCGAGCCCATGAACCGCATCAGGAAAAACAACGGTTAGTCAAGCCACAATGACGCATAATCTCATGACATCTGTTCATGATAGAGTTCCTCATAAGTTCAATTGATAGTCACCTTAAAGGGATAGTTCCCCCAAAAAGGTAATTCACTCATTATCCACTCACTACTACTAGGGGGATGTGTTTGATTCCACAAAGCACTTTTGGAGTTTAAGGTGTAAACTTTGTTGCAGCTAAATCTAGTATAATTGACGATTAACATAATTGAAGTAAATGGTTTACTTTACTTTACAGGTTTACTTCATTTCTATATACGTGTGATGATATTTAATGAAGGTTCAGGAACACTTTTACATAGAGAGGGTCATTTAAAAGGACAAAAGATATCTTAAAGATTTCTATAACTCTTTTCAGACATGCACTTATTGACATGTTCACATATTGGATTCTCCTGGAATTCTACGGACTTTACAATAGGAGGCCAGACGGAGTAAGTCGTCTCACTCTGACATTTGCATTCGCACATGCACCTCCTCTGGAGAAAATAAGGAGGAACTGTGGAGTTCAGTGCATGTCTGAAAAGAGTCATAGAAATCTTTAAGATATCTTTTGTCCTTTTAAATGACCCTCTCTATCTAAAAGTGTTCCTAAACCTTCATTAAATATCCTCACACGTAAATAGAAATGAATTAAACCTGTCATAGACTGACTTTTGAGTTATGCCTTTGTTTTGGAGTTAAACCTGAATTTAGAATTAGAAAAAACCTAACCAAATAAATGACATTTGGGGTTGGGATTTAACATGCAGTCACTAAACACAGCTTGTGACATTTATAGTTCCGAAATATGGCTGAGCATTTGTTTTCAAATGAATCTTAATGGGGGGATTTAACCATTACGTCATGTCTTCTGCGTAACCAAAAAAAACAGTCAGGCAGTCGAAACGGAAAACAATTACGAGCATTTACACCCGGCCCCTAAATAGTATTGTTACAGATGTAGTTACTTCACATACGTTGAGCATGTTTGTGGTACTAGAAACCACACCCACACAGTGGAATCTCCCATGTAACCTTTATTAACAGTGGTTTTTCGATTACCAGTCTTTCTCATGAAAAGCTGTGACGGAGGTTGACTCAAATTTACCTTGACATTTTGTCCAACTTGTAAATGTGCATCTTTTTACAATCTGGTTAACTTTTAGAAGCAGTGCAGCCTGGGAGGATTGAACCAACTTTCATGGAAACTCAACCGACCCAACCTATTTGCTTTCTGTCTAAGTGTCAGATGAGAATCCAGGAAAGGCTTTGCCTGTAGCTTAGCATAAAGATTGTAAACGGCTAGCATGGCTTTCTTCCTTTTTATGCTAAGTTTAGCTCAGGCCTACTGCGGATATCTTTTTGAGTGTATATTTTCCTCTCTGTTTGTAAAAAACTCACGCAATCTTTGATTTACTAAATATAATCTCTGTCCTGACGAGAACACAAAACAACTGCAAATGCTTCAACAAGCATGCTGGGCCAGTAGGTGGCGATAAAGTCCGTAGTCAACGATCCCTCGAATACAGAGAAGAATTCTGTGGTCAAATTAATATGGGGGCAGACGCCTGTCACTGTCAATGTGGTGCAGTGATGCTAAATTTAGCTGCAAACTTGTAATATGACCTAGCAGAAGGATATTGCATATTGTTAGCTGGTTGCTAACCAAAAGTAGAGAAACCAGTGCAGCAGCCAGTGCTGTTGTTGTTTCTGGAGCATGATCATCACACAAAGTAAACTAAGCTAAATGTGATGACCTCATTTCCTTATCACTCCGTTTTACATACAGATCTGGACGAGATCCGTATTTTCCAATATATCTGCATTATTGTGGAATGGGCTTCAATGTAGCTGCATATCAGGTCAGAAATGAGAGTAATATCTGTGTTTTCATTCATCCATAAAACAGCATATTTCCCAAAATGTCAAACTGTTCCTCAATGACATTTTGAGTAATAATGATTGATATTCTCAATTTACAGAGTTGACAGGAAGCTGATTGAGCTTTAATGTTGTTGGCAGCTGATCCACTGTTGCTGGGGCGGCTGCCTCGTGTTTTCTCTTTACATTGACAAACAAACAGAACATCATAAGAACATGTTATTCAATTACACGTACACACACCGTGACACATACACACACATACATGAGCCTGTACATGATGTAATCACATGCTAAAGAGCTGTATACACAACATCCACACACAGACACTAACACACACACATTCAACAGGCCATCCAGACGTGTTTACCACGATCCCATTGCCGTGGTTACCCACCGATGAGCACACATTGTCACGGTGACGGTTTAAGGGGATGAACCAGGATTGCTGCTTCTTTTATTATAAGGCCTGAGTGTATTTTCATCTACCCTACCTTAAGTAGCGGGGGGGGCGGTGTCATAATGAAGCTATTGTCAATGCAGCTGCAAATCAGAGATAAATACTAACAGACAACCTGTGGTTATCTAAAGTCAGTGGCACAGTGTGGTGAAGCCCGGCTCATCTGGCTTCCTGGGTTCGAACGAGAGCACAAATAGATAGTTTGTAAGTCACTCGTCAGGTTTACATGTCTGTTTGTCATGTTGTCAGGGTTGGACCAATCATTCCACTTGTTGATATTGGGAGCTGATACTTCACCCTAATAATATACCTATACTGTGTCATTGTCATCCACTTAAAACATGATTTTTTTTCTTGTTAATTCTCTCCAATGTATATATTTTAATTTAATGTATGGATTTTTTTTGGAAATGTAAGGGTTGAGTTAGAAATAGCTCCCCTCCTTCATTCTCCGCCGTCTCCTGTGTTGTCCTTTCCCCTGTATGTTTTTTTTTTGTGTGTGTGTGTGTGTGTGTGTGTGTGTGTGTGTGTGTGTGTTGCTGGGCGTAGCTTCCAGATACCAGCTCTCTTCCACACCTGAGACTCATCTGACCAACTGCACACATTCAGCTGTATTTAAACTCTGTGTCCTCCCTCCGGTCTCCGCCGATCAGTCACAGAGTGTGGTAAATGTTATAGCCGTACTGCCTGGTCATGGAACCCCGATACCAGTCTGTCCACTCTAGCATCCAGTTTAGAATACCAGTAAACCCAGTTTAAGAACAATTTTAACATTATTCTCCCAAAACTTGTTTCGTCTCTGAGTCTTCGTCCTGCTGTGTAAAAATAAATGCTGGTATCCGCCTTCTAAAACCCAAATCAGACGGTGCCTTACTCATCAAATAAACTATTAAAGTATATTGTAGTTGGTGATATTCTTTGTTTTTCTTATCGTCAACAAATCCCCCGAAAAGATAAAACCAACACGGATTGATCCCACTAATAAGTAGGCCCATTGTTTGTGTTTGTGCGTGTGTGTGTGTGTGTGTGTGTGTGTGTGTGTGTGTGTGTGTATCCTGATGTATGTTGTGCCTCGGTGTGCGAAAGCTATTAAAAACCCATCACTGAGCCACCCTGTTGCTGTTGGAAATACTCACTGGAGCTGCAAATATACATTAATCCGCTGCTGAAAATAGTTCTCAACAATCCACTATTAACTCCAGTTTGATTAATGTTTGCTCAAAACTCCAGTGCCCAGCTCTTTTAGAAAATTACTTAAGTATTGAATGATTTACAAATGTTCTGTTGGTCTTTATCTTATTGTGGGATTTGTTGACTGTAAGAAAAACTATACTTTTTAACTGACTAGCTCCATATATGAAGTGTGACCTACACACAGGAGGAAAAGCCTGGCCATCTCTGGGTCACAAATAAACGCCACACACCACTAAGTAACAACTAATCACAAATGAGTCATGTCTCAAACAAAAGTCGAGGCAGAACAAAGGACAGTCTATCCGTAGCCTCGAAACTGGTTTTCACGTAAGACTTGAGACATAAGCACCGCAGTCACCTGTTTCACCGCTGGCAGCCATCTATTATCTTTGTATCGCCCTGATCCTCACACATGACAGGAACAGATTCCTTTGTTTGGGCATGTAAGAGTGTGTGTACAGTATCTGAGTATCTGTGTGTGTGTGTGTGTGTGTGTTTGTGCGTGTGTTACCTGCAGGGAAGCGTCTCAGTATGTGGGTCGTGTCCATCAGCCCCTAATCCTCTGTGATGCCGACCTGTTTGAACAGCCAGCAGGTTCTCACCAGCACAGTTACGTAAGAGCTGAATGGAGGCCAAGCAAAGACAAACACTGAGAGAGACAGATGGCTTGAGAGCGAGTCAGATAGAGGGAGATTGGTTTGCACTTGTCATAGTTCATTTACCTGAGTTTTACAATTAGACAGGATTTTCTTGGCACGTCGGGTTTTTGTTAAGTGTTGGAGAAGAGGGTGTGTGCATGAATGTGTGTTTGTGTGCGAGGAAGGTGTTTGAATAAACAAAGTTGGGCAGCTGGAGATTCCCCCATGCTGTTCCAAGACTAACATTAGATGCACACTGCAGGTTAATCGGTTGCCACATCTCAGTAAGTAGATGGAAAATAACCAGTGCAACACCTACCGACTGCACTTAACTCCTTCTTTGCCATCCACAGTTGCTAACTCAAACTGATAGAGTTTATCATATGTGCCGATGGCTAACATTGTTTGGGTACTTCCTCCACCGCTGCCTGCGTGAAGGCAGAAAGTAATGGAATGGGGGTAGGGTTGCAGTCAAGCACAACTGACTCTAATGTCAGAGGTCGACGTAAATCATACTCAAGTTTGCTTATTTGTTTTAAGCTTTAAAGTATTGTATTTGTGGTTATCTTAAAATGAGAATTTAAGCAAGGCAAAGCATCAAAATAAAGGTCCATTTATATAATATAAAAGTTTAAGGCAGCTTTTATTAAAAAAAACACTGGTCACAGTTTCCAGTGAATTCAGATTGGACAGTGTCCCCTTGGTAACAAAATTAAGCACTGCCACCCTTCACTTTTCTGCAACACTAAATTGAAGCAAAACAGAGATTAATGCTAACGTGCTTAAATGCTAACATACATACATGCTAACATACTACTTTAGGCCACTGACTGCTGCAGGGTTCAAACATGTCAAACTTTTACTCTTTGATTATACAACACATTTCTTCTTTTTCTGGTTATCAACCCCTTTAAGTGAAGACTCAGGCGATCTCAGTTTTGAAAACAACAGTGATGTGTTCACCGGGGTTAAAACAATGTTCCTTCACATTTTTCTGTGTTGGGCGATAACAGAATTGATGCAGTGAACTTGCAGAGTCATGTTTCAGGGGCGAGGTAAGAAGGGTATGAATATGATTTCCTGTGACACTTGCAATGTGATGTCATTCCTTTTCCTCACAGCTCTAAAAGCCCAATTCATGTGTTTGGCCTCCACATTGCCCCACATGCATTTACATGCTGTATTTTCATTGCATTTCTATGAATGACCGCTCACACTCCCAGAGCCAAACAGGAATGGGAATATTATTTTTGTGCAGTAAAGATACATTTCATATTAACAACCTAAAGTAAACCAGACATCTACGACCCTACACTCAGACACACACATGCACTCAGACACACACACCTGGGAATGACATCATCGTGTACAGAGGCCTGATAAGGTCATTAGTCAACAAAACCAATGACCTGTTGCATAAGAAAGCAGAGCTGAGTGATTGACTGAGACAACCATGCCCTGACACACACACTGACACACACACTGACACACACACACACAGACACGCACAAAGTGGGCCACAAGTAGTTAATGATTACAGCTGTAATATGATAGGCTTTGCTTTTGCACCTGTCATATCAAGCACAGGTTGGCTCCCGCCTGTTTCTCACAAGCAGTCATTGTTCTCACTGGCATGCGGTACTGGCCACAAACAAGGTGTGTGTGTGTGTGTGTGTGTGTGTGTTTGTGTGTTTATGCCTGTGAGTGGGTTGGATTATCTGTAGACTTCACAGTCACTTTGCCAGAATTCAGTATACAAGGTGTGGGTTTGAGAAAAGCTGACGGGCAGATTTGTTGGAAACTGTTGGGATTAACATTCATATCCACCACAGGAGCATCACTAATTTCTGGGATTAGTTCCTGACATTTATCAGATTGTTTGTTCTTTCTAGTAAAGTTGCCTTTTGAAACTCGGGTACATTAGATCTCTCCTATGTAATTATCCTATAAACAGTAGTGCCAAGAAGGTCAACGATTTTACAGCTTAATAGTAAAACTGTGACCATGCAGCATGTTAATGAATGAAGGAACCATGTCAAGTTGGGACATCGCATGTGCAAAGAGCATCTGAGCACTTCTGAACCCAATGAATGCATGTTCATGATATTACTCAGACATCTCCGCTAAACGACTGATGTTTCTAGACATCTGCAGACTGGATATGACATCACACAGAGATGAATAGCTCTGTCTTTGATCAGTGTGGATGTAATAAGTCACTCACTTACACGAAAAATGACTGCAAGTAAAAAAACGGTTTTCATTGTTGGCTAGTCAGGTAATTATTCTCTCGATGAATTGATTATTTATCCTGCTCATAAAATATCTGAAAAATGCCTGCCACAGTTTCCTGTTTGGTTTCGTCTCAGCAGCAATCCAAAACTATTTAATGATTCACTGAGAAAAGCGGCAAATCAGAACATGTTTGGCATTTGTGCCTGAAAAAAAACTAACATTGAAAGCTGTTGCTTTGTTGCAGAGGAATTTTTGTCTCATAAATAATCGATTAATTGCTTGAGCGCCTGAAGACAGAATAACTTTTAGTAACTTTCGGACACACCTTGCTGAGCTCGTGACCAGCCATCTTTAACAGGCTACATGTGGAAAAAAACAAAGAAACACCACTTTGAAAGACGAGTGCAGGAAAATGGGCTGACTGACGGTATTACGATAATAGGGTATCCTCTTCATTCCTGTTATCAGGCTGACTTGATAACCACAGTGTTCTCTGACACCGCTGAACCTTAATAGGAGCATACCTGTAGCCGCTCATATTTCATCCTTGTGTCAGTGTCCAAGGTCTGTACTTAGCAGGGACCTGGAACCTGCCTGATTAGACACGGTGGAGACAGCAGTGTTTTAAGAGTAACTATAGACAAGGAATGGATGTGCATCCTAATGTCAACTTGTGGTTGGCTGTGTCTGATTGTTCGCCGGTTTAATCACACACAGTGTGTGTGTCTATCCTTGGGTTGGTGTCACACAGTCATAAATCAGTGAGAACCTGAGATCTGTGGCCACATGTCATTCTCTCTGAATAACAGAGACAATAACAATCAAAAAAATGATGTCTAGGATTCATTAGAAATACACTGAAGCAAAAACAACCTGAGTTGAAGCTTAAATGTTAGAGATGAATTCTCAGCCTGGGCCAGAGATATAACTAAAGGGGCAGCAGTATGTTTCATGGCCGGGTGGAGCGGGTGCAGTGACTCAGCTGACTGACACACAGTAACTTCTGTCATTCCAGCCACTGCAGAGACAGCAGAGGACTCTGAGCCTGAGTCGTCTTTCCAAGCTGCAGAGATGAAAACTACATGGAGAGAGGGACAGGGGGAGGGGCGAGGGCGGGCAGGGGTAGCTAAGTTAAAAGTCTTAAAACAGCACGAGTGAAATGATACAAACATGAGCTCAAATTACTGTGGCCAGTGATGACATTTCAATAAGAGTTAACTAAGGGCTGCAAAATATAATGAAACAGATTTAGTTGATTTCTCTACATAGCAGTCATCACCAGTGGTACAGAGGGATGTAAGAGGGAAGTATGGGATGCATATTTAATCATCTATATAATATATAATATATCATTTATATCGTTTAATATCGATATTCAATGTGTTTTCTGGCCCAATTCTCTCACGACGAGTGAAAAAAATAGAACAGACCACGAAACCATCGCTGCAGATCGCGAGAGGATAGAGGACGTCAGGGTTTATGATCTATACTGCAGCCAGCCCCCAGGGGGGCAATCGAGATGTTTCCGCTCCACTTGAGGGGAGCAATCTTGAAGTCCATCTTTATATACAGTCTTTAAAATGTCTGAACATGTTGTGTTGTCATGTGTTGCATTTATACTGAGGAAGAAAACTACCATTCACCTGCAACGTGAACAATAGCAAACAAAGTTATAACCAGTAAAAACCAACCAATATAAAAATCAAGTGAAGCACATTAGCAACATCACAAAGTCAAAGACAATTCGCTCTTCAGAAAGTTGGGTAACCCTGAAGAGCTGAACACCTGACAATCCAACTTTATCACCCGCGGTATATCCTCCCAGAGTCGATAGATAGACGTGTTGAAAATAACAGTGATATGTTTGTTTCCCAGGCAAGTGCAATGAGTGTGTGAAATGCAGGTCAGGTGAGTCACCTCCACTTCTCTGACAGAGCTGTCTGTTTTTTCACACCTGAATGGAAAAATACACTTGTGTGTGCACGGGGCAGAGACACACACGGGCTGATTCATACACTTTTATGAGTGACCTGACAGCAGGGCACACAGCCGTGCTGAAAGGCCCATGGACATGTGGGAGTGTATCACAAGTATCACTCTCTGCGCTCACTTTCTCTGAAACGCACAATTTCTTTCTCTCATTCACTAGGTTCCTCACTGTCAAACACACACACACGCACACAAACAAACACACACACACAAACACACACACACAGGCCGAATTACCGGTGCTATAAAAAGACAGCAGTGTTTCACCCTGTCCTTGAAACTAAACAGACGGTCAAAGACGCATACAAACACACACTCGCTGCCAAAATCCATTCCTACACACAGTCTATATTACATGCTGCAGAGTTTATGTTTAGAAATGAAAACTCTGTCAGTGTCATATATGTATGCGGTGTGGATGTAAATTGCCAGCGTGTCCACTAAAGTGACCACTCAGGCGTAAACCGTGCCCACAAACACAAATGCACGGTTTCATTCATTTCCTCAAACCCTCGTCTTTCCAGTGCAGCTTCCCATGGTGCATTTGGGAAGTCTGCAACTTAACCTGCCTGATGTCATTCTTGTGTAGCATTTACACTTCTTTGCGAGTTTGTGTAGAATAGTTGGAGTTGGACACTACATTACTCCATCCATCAGACCACAACCTACACACACAGGTTGGGTGCTTGTTAAACTTCATTTCATTTGGATTGAGAGTGACTACCAAGTTTACAGTGGATTTATAATGAAATAATGCACAATTATTTTATGTACAGTTTTTATTTTTCTGTTCTTTTAACAGTCTGAGAACGTTGACATGATGTGTTTGTGTATGTGTATGTGTGTGTGTGTGTGTGTGTGTATGTCCATCTGGGATTGTCACTGTGAGGCCATTTGCTATTTCTAGAGTGGCGCTGCACTTTTCCTCAGCTTTCTCCTTTTGCTGTTGTTTTGTTAGCTGTTTTGTGTCTGTTAGTCTCTCTGTCACTCACACAAGCACATGCACAAACAACCAGGCCAACATGAATGTCCACTAGGTCCCGGCTGTGGATCAGGAGGTAGAGCGTCCTCTCACCAGAAGGTGGGGGGGAGATATCCCAGTCTCCCCTATACTGTATACCTAAGTGTCCATGGTTAAGTGTGTGATTTGTGATCAAGACTAGAAAAACACTTTTTGTATACAGACCATTGACATCACATCAACACTTACGGAGCAACAACACACCAACTTACACAAAACAACGCAAGCGGAAACACAAACTCATGAATTTACAAACACACACATGGATGTAAATGGTAAATGGATTTGTATTTATATAGCGCTTTTCTAGTCTGATGAAGACCACTCAAAGCGCTTTACAGTACAGTTTCACATTCACCCATTCACACACACATTCATACAGTGCATCTACTTGCAGCACTTTGTTATTCTATGGGGGGCTATTTAGGGTTCAGTATCTTGCCAAGGACACTTCGGCATGCAGATGGTTCAGACTGGGGGTCGAACCCCCGACCTTCAGATTGGAGGACGACCACTCTACCCCTCAGCCACAGCCGCCCTGGCCACCCTCAGCCACAGCCGCCCTGGCTGTGGCTGAGAAGCAGACACTGTGAAGCAGACACTGTGAAGCAGAGGTACTGGTCGCCTACTGTGCCACGATCCCTCTCAGTCTCTTTCGTTTACCTCATCCTTCTTCCCTCTATCTATCCATTCTGCTCTTGTCGTCTTCTCCCTCCTCCTCCTCTCAAACCCTGCTGCGACCCCTGACCTGTCGTTGACCCTCACTGGTTTCCCCCGTGGCATTCCTGTCATGGTTCTGCCTGAGGTCTGGATGTAATTCAATAACTTTTTATATCTAAGGGTTTTAAATATTTAATAGGCCAGTTATCCAGCAATTACTGGATCATGGAAGTCGTTCAAGTCTTTCCCTCAATTTGACCAAAAATTACTTTTCTATACAAAACATCATCCTTTCATTAATATAAGACATAATAAAGGAATAGTTCGGGGAAACATTCACTCTTGTCAAGATTCAGACAAGAAGTCTGACAGTCCTCACAAGTCACTTCTATCAATTTAAACACACAATCTGGCTTTAGTCCTGTACAAATGACAGGAAATAACAAATGACACAATGTTTTATGCCATGTTTGCACAATGCCTTCTTCATATCATGATGCACCACTTACTTTTATTGCCTGTGTCCTCAAATACCCTTGAAAAATCTAAATCCTGCCTGGTGCAAATGATCATTCCCATAACACTTTCAATAGTGTCCATACAGTACAGTACATGATGTGTCTCTAAATGACACTAACATTTGAACTTCCCCTAATGGGCTCCTCCATGCGACACATTACCTCATTCCTCCCTGTGTGAGTGTACCTTTGTGTTGAAGTCTATGTGTGTGTCTGCATGTGTTTGTCTGCCACGTGGTGAAGGTCACAGAGATTAACGGCTGGGTTGTACGTGTGCCTGGGTGTGTATATGCTATAGGTTGTAAGGTTATAGTTATGAGGGCCAATTTTGGCTCAGTACCATCTTAGTAAGGACAAGTTGACTGGTCCTCACAAATGTAAGGGGTTGTTTGAGCCTTTAGAGTTAGAATTAAGTTTAGGTTTAATTTAGGGTTAGGTTAAGGGTAGGCATGTAGTTGTGATGGTTAAGGTTAAGGGCTAGGGAACTTATTTTATAACAACTTGAGACACGTGTGTGTGTGCCTGTTTGCGTATGTGTGTGTGTCTGTTTGCGGTTGTGCGTGTGTGCATGCTGGATTCCAGCAGGCGGTAGATCATTTGCAGGTATGACAGGTCAATCTTCAATCCAGATGGCCTCCTAGACTCCTGGGCTGCATTCCAAACAGAAACACACTCTACTATAAGGTGACCTCACCCACTGCCTCCACACCAAACACACCAAACCAAGTAGACCGAAAAATCATTGTTTAAATCTTATACTCTATAATGAACAATTACAGATGAATCGTACACATGGACTTATAGATATGTAATAACACACCTCACCACCTGTAGCTATCATAAACAATAAAACAGATAGCTGGAGTTTATTATCTCTGCAGTGATAGCCTCAACAAAGCAGCACAATGTGTGTATGGGTGAGTCTTTGTGCACATGTCTGCTGTTAAGTGTTTATTATCACAGACGTCCTTGCCCGCAATGACCTACTTTGCTACAATTAGCATATTTCTTATCATACAGTAAGCTCATTGAGGACAGCAGGGAGTGGGTGAGAGATAGAACCGTGAAGAAACATTGAAATGTTAAGTAAACCGAGCTGTAGAGGAGACGATAGTGCGACCGTAACTAAAACTGTGGTCCTGCGTTCTCTCACCAGAAACCCCAGTGTGATGAATGAATATGGAATGGATGGAAAGATAACAAAAAGAGTGGAGCGACGAGAGAGATTTGAACTGGACCTCAATGCTAAATCAGAGACAAATGTCAGATTTGGCTCGTCCATCTCATGAGTCAGGGCTGATGTTCTCAACATCTGTCAACGTCCCGTCCTCATGTCTCTTTCCTCCCTTTCTTTTTCCATCCTTCCACTTCATCGCAGACTCCAGGACAGTTCTGGATGACAAACATGTGAGGACAGCCGGCTTAAATGAATATGCCAAATTTTGACAAGATGTCGAGAAGCAGATATATTTTTCTCTCTGCAGTAGCTCACTAGAGCTGTACGTTATAAATACAGCAGAATTTAGATTTATACCATCTAAGCAGGAGGACAAGAACCAAAAACAAAATGTGGAAACATTTGTGACCATAAATATTGAAAAATTGAATGATACATTGAATAAAGTAATAATTTTTGATTTAAAAAAGTGAAGGTAAACAAACTTTGTGTGTGTATGTGTGTCCCCTCATGACCGTTCCTCCTTATAACAGGATATGACAGATATGGAAATACTGTTGGCCTTCTCACTAGCAGGGTTGCCCCTGTAACCACACACACACACATGGGCGCAGAGAGCCACACACACAGGTTAGTGAGGACACCACTGTGATCAGATGTCCAGCTTTTTCCATGTAAATATCAGTTCACATCTGGATTACATTTTTCCAGGAAATAAACCCTCTTCTCTTCAGAGACGGGTGTGTACATCCCTTGATAAGAGACAGACGAGTTGAAATGACAGGCAGGTGAGGGAGAAATATACACTCATGTCCACGTGGCAGGAGGATGGCAATAATGCAAACACATATGGGAATAATAAATAGATATTGTTATGGTGTTAAGTTCGCTGATTTGGCTTCTGTATAGATATAAGCTATTTTACCAAGCTGTTTGAGTCCTAACTACACTTAACTTTTCTATTAAAGCTGCATTACCTCTTTTTTTTCTTTTTGGATTACTTAAAGGAAGCAAAAGTTGTAAACACAGTGATCTTTGGATAAAGTTGTTACAGCAGAGGTGTTAGCAGACTGTTCCCTTTTCGCAAAATACTCCAGACACGGACACACATTAGTTTAAACTTGGAGTCATGTGTCTGTCCATCATCGCAGGTCCAATAGTCACTCTACTTTCGGCTCTGATTTTGGTCTCCACCACAACCTGAGGGAGAACTCTGGCCCCTCAGCGTTTAAAAGGTCCAGTCTGTCCACCAGCCAGTTGTCAGCCTCATCTGGCTGCTGTTTGATACTGAGTTGTGTTGTATGGTGTACAGTGGGTATCATAGGGGAAAAAAAGAAAAACAGGGGAAGGTTGTCAGTTTAACTGTGGGGTCAGGCCATGGAAGAGACATAAGGGGAGCAGGCTGGAAGGTTTGTGCCCCAACGGTCCCCAGCAGGACCATGAAAGAACACTAGGCTTGTCAGCACCTTAAACTTTCCACATCACAGCCAGGACACTGCTGTCAGCGGGACGCCACACACACACACACACACACACACACACACACACACACACACACACACACACACACACACACACACACACACAGTCAAATACCACAGCCAAACATTCAGATAGAGAGGGGCAGATACCCCCCATCGACACACACAAACACACACACAGCATCAACTGAATGTTTGGTTAGCCTGTGCCTGTCAGTCACCTTTCAGTGTCCCTCAATCACACACACACACACACACACACACACACACACAAACACACACACACACATTTTCAGATTTAACTTAAGCTGCTTTCAGACATGCACTGAACTCTGCAGATCCTCTGTATTTTCTCCAGAGGAAGTGCATGTGTGAATACAAATGTACAGGTTAGAAGCTATACAGTTTCTGTGGACTTTCGCCGCCTGACCTCCTAAAGTCTGTAGAAAGATGGAAAAATGAACAAGAAGAAAACAAATATCTATCAAAGCCGGCTGCTCCACCTCTCGCTAGACTAATGAGGATTTGTTGCTGTTGTGAACCTCCCGCTGTGTTGTGCATGTTTAAAAGGCAAATGTTGGGTAAACTCTGGACCCAATTCTCCAGAATTTTACTGTAGGTCATGTCTGAAAATGGCTTTAGTCTGGGTAACAGGTGGAAAAACATCAGTGATGTCACTTCCTCTCTTCTCCTTATCTCTTCTTCCTCCAGTGACTTTTCTACTTTTATCGCTCCATCTGTCTCTTACCATCAAAGTAATTGCCATGTTGAGTCATCACATTATGAAGTGCTCCCATCTAGACCAAGGGCACCTTCAAATCTACAATAGCTATCGTTTTCTATTTAAAAAACCTGACTAATTCACTTTTTCCATCAGTGTCCTTCCTCATCCATCCTTAATACATGCATCTCTGCAGCACTTCCATATTCACCACAGTACACACAGGTCCTGCAGAGGCAGCAGGCCACAGATGGTGATGAATACTGGATGGAGGTGTGCTGGTGCTGCGTCATGCAGGAGAAGAGGTTAGATCAGGTTAGCTTTCTTCTCCATGACCCCGTTTAGCAGCTTTCTGACTGCTTATAATGTAGATTTTGCAGGTTCATTCCATTTTATTGCAACCTGGATATTATTATATTACCATAGTTATGAGGACTCACCAAATTCATTACTGAACAAGGGTTTCAATCAAGCCAGATTATCTGAACTACTTTATTCAGTGGTTAAACCTAGAGAGTGAAAAATACTAAATGTCGGCAATAATTCTACAATGCAAAGTAACTGTGTCTATTCAATAGTGAATACAATAGGTTCAGGTTGAATTAGGAAATCAGAAAACGGGTGATAAAGCAGGGTCATGTTTTACACTCAATGATGATTTGAATGGGAAAGCTATTTGCAGTTTGTTAACAAAAACTGGAATAATGAAAGAGAAGACATTAGGTGTAAACTAGCTCTGGTATACATGTTATATTACACTTTATTTTCCACCATATGTTATTTTGGCCACTAGCAGTCTCTTAATTACAACAATAACAATCGACCTTGTTTGATCATGTCGTGAAGCAGCATGAGATCATGGGAGTTGTCTTCACCACCTTTGGTGACTAAGGTGCAAATTAAGGATGAGGTAATGTATTCAAGTTTCATTCACAGACTCGTGATTCATTGCAAGTGACCAATACAAACAGTGGAAGGTAAAAACAGCTGACTGGCTAACTGACCAGCAGCGTGATCTTTCTCCCACATATGTGTTTTGCCATGTAAGTTATAACAGAATCGAACAAAGCCAGGAATAAGCGAATAGGATTTAGTTAAAAGGAACCGAAATGAAACATCCCGCTCCCTTTATAAAACTCGGGATATCTCTGGGATTGAAGCTATTGAAAGAAGTACACAAGTCAAATATTTTAGATAGGTCAAGTTGTTTTTAGACATTTTAATGGAGAGTTGTTACATGTAAAATCTTTTAAGTGTAAATATAATTGGCAATAAAAGTAAAATGAAGTTTTTCAGCATACAGATTGGTATTGTTCTACTTTATGAAGCATATTTTTGCAAATCTATGAGATTTACTTCATCTTTTCCTCATGTACTGAGACGTTTTAGATGTTTGTGACTTATAATAAACAGCTGAATGTCCCACGTCTTGTCTCGTACAGAAGGCAGCATAAATGATCCTACATCCGCTTAGGTTCTTACAGTGAGACAGATGGTCGTCTTTCATTACTTCCTGTGGTGTTTTTGAACCCACTTCAGGACAGAGTTTACAGCAGAGAGGACATATTGAGGCTGACTTTGCAAAGGTTGTCAGTTAGAATTTAACCCAGTCTACTGAGGGCACTGCTGTGTACCCAGGCGTGTGTTAAACTACAAAGATCCCACCAGATCCTCTGACCTTTACATGCATGTGACTTCATGTTGAAGTGCTGAGCCGAGACTTTTAATACTGTATAACCTAAAGGCAAACTAGGGCCTCATTTCCTCCCCTATCAGCTCTGGACTCTGAACTTTACTTGACCCGCCTTTGACAACTAACCTAAACTCGCCTTTACTGGGCCGGGTCTCCTCCAGTCACTCAACAACCTGCCATGTTCCAACGTCGACTCACCTGCTGGGAGTTTTATCAGTGTGAATGAATGTTATATAACTCAGAGTGTCAGTAATTATTAAGCAGGACTATGCTGATGGGTGGTTAGAAGTTAGCTGTCTGATAACTATTCATCTACTGCCAGGGCTCTTATCAGCTGCCCTACATGCTGGACAAGGTGTGTGGGCAGAGGCATGTCGCACTGACACAACTCCAGCTATACATTTTCTACGCTTTACTTCATGTCAGTCGTCAGTTTCCAGCTGTACTTTTTTCAACCCGATTGCAATGGATGTGCACAAAGCGCGGTGCGAGTGCACATCTGGTCAAGCGTGTATCCTCCAATGGTCCATGTGTTCCGTGCAAACAGGACCAGTGATATCTTACACTGATGAATCTCCTGGGTCCTGAACACAAAAAACCCTGCGTGCCCGGGTGCACATTCACAAACAATTAAGAATGAGTAAAAGTTTCCCAATACATGCACGCACACACGCACACACAACACACAAAGAGCTACGTGAAGCATTAAAGCCTGTTTGTCCGTGGGGACGCCTCATAAAGTGAGTCAGGCATGATTTGGAGGCCTGAGGAGAGGGAGGGAGGATAGAGTTTCCACAAAGTCGCACATCAGGGATGCAGAACCAGATTTTAAAAAGATGTAATATATGACAGAGAGACAGAGAGACAGACAGACAGACAGACAGACAGACAGACAGACAGACAGACAGACAGACAGACAGACAGACAGACAGACAGACAGACAGACAGACAGACAGACAGACAGACAGACAGACAGACAGACAGACAGACAGACAGACAGACAGAAAGACAGACAGACAGACAGACAGACAGACAGGCAGGCAGGCAGGCAGGCAGGCAGACAGACAGACAGACAGACAGACAGACAGACAGACAGACAGACAGACAGACAGACAGACAGACAGACAGACAGACAGACAGACAGACAGACAGACAGACAGACAGACAGACAGACAGACAGACAGACAGACAGACAGACAGACAGACAGACAGACAGACAGACAGACAGACAGACAGACAGACAGACAGACAGACAGACAGACAGACAGACAGACAGGCAGGCAGGCAGGCAGGCAGGCAGGCAGGCAGGCAGGCAGGCAGGCAGGCAGGCAGGCAGGCAGGCAGGCAGGCAGGCAGGCAGGCAGACAGGCAGACAGGCAGACAGGCAGACAGGTTGAGGTATTGATAGACAGCTGCTCTTCATATTATAAACATTCACCAAACTATTGTCTCATAACAGAGATGTTCCTCCTTCCACTTGCCCAAGGTTTTTGTGTCCAACACGAGTCTCTGTAGCCAAAGAAACAGGCCCAGTGCGAGCATATACAGAAAATATGTATCAAGACGCACACACAAGCTAAAAGTTGATGGCCATCATCACATGCTGTATTTGTGCACTTTGTACGTGCTGTGGTGTAGCTCAGGTATATCAGCTTTTTATTGAGCAGAACAGCTGCTGGTTAAAATGCCACAATCACTTCAGAGTGTATTAGTCCATCACCAACCTGGAGGCTGTACGATGTGGAATCTGCTGACTCACATGCATCTCGTAAACATGTCCGTCTCATCTGCACCGTGACACAGTGTCGAATCGTCTTTAGTCCTGTGAGCATCATTCATTGTTCATTGTACAAAACTTCTCATGATTGATGGTGATGATATAATATATAAATTAGGATTATTTGTCTTTTGGTTAAGTGGCAATTTAATGTTGTAGATGTTTAAGATGAAGCTAATTAAAAGTATTTTATATAGTGTTGGGTAGTTTCCTCATTAATGTTGAATTCAGGTTAAAAGAAATATATTTATTTATATATATTTTTATTCTTATTTAATTTTTTGAATTTAATGTGACAAGACAGTAACCTGTACAAGGTATAAATGTTTCTACTTGAATTAAAATGCTTCAGGTCATGCTTCTCATGACCCGACTTGCCAACATACAACAGTTTGAAGGAGAGACCTCTGAGGATATTAACAAAAAGAGATTTTTAGTGGTCGTGATAGCATTAGCATAGTATTAAAAAATACACAAAAAAGAATTCCAATAGTGGTTTTAAATCTACATGCTTAGATTTAAGTGTTTCCAAAAGCAGATGTTCAACAAGAGTTAAATGGGTTTGCTTTAAAAATGCATCATAATTTATAGGTTAAACATATGTCAAATCTTAGTTAGCTGTAATATAAAAGAGGTGGAGTAAAAAAATAAATTTTCTTCAAAGATACGCTGGGTTAGTAACCTAAAAACAAACAATTTCAAAACTATAAATCCATTACTTGAGTAATATACTTGTATTTTCGCCACTAGGGTATTTCAGTCAGACAACTCAGGTTCAAATGTTTATTGCAACAGCAGAACAGGTTAGCGTTTGGCGTCTGGACTCCGACTTCATCACGACAGATATGTTTACATAGATATAATGAGAGTGATGAGCAAATATTTCTTTCGGCGCCTACAGGTGGATGCTGGGGTGGTGGAGGGGCTGAAGCAACTGGCACTTATAATGACACAGCAGCAGCGGTACGCAAGGGGAGTGATGGGAGATTTTCTCATCTTAAATAGATTAGCCCTCCTAATAGGGTGGGTGTGTATTATAGATGATTGTGGAGAGGGAGGCGTGTCACATGACTGGAGCAGCGCACCTCGAGCTGCCTGAATCAGCTGGCAAGCATCGCTCCATTTTTTATATTGTATGTTCTTAATTATCACTATTGTCATTAAATTCCATTCAGGCTGAATCCCATAGAGTTGTCGTAACATATTTCTTACATCTCCTCAGTGTGCATAGGGAAAACAAAGGATGCTTTCAATTACCTCCTCGAAAAACATAGACCATCTGCTGGGATGAGGAATGACGATAATCATTATGCATTGTTGCGTGTCGGCATTAATGAGCGAGAAGCCAGAGTCTGAGTCAGAGCAGGTTCATTGGGGGAACAGATAAGACACAGAGGCTTATGTAACAAGAAACCCTCCTTTTCACTTTGACTCTAATCGGAACGCTGTTTTAAATAAATCCATCCAGAATCTTCTGAGAACAGAGATAAAAGAGTGTTTCTCAGCAGAGCTGCAAAAGCATGACGAAGCCAGTTTCCCAGTGGGCTAATATGAGTCAGTGCCATGAGGGTTAAACCATAGCATCAGTCCCCACATGGTTTCACATGCAAATGTGCCATATGCAAATGTTTATAGACACAGCCGAATGTATTAGGCCACATGTAACAACACATACACATATAGGTCAATTTAGAAATAGGTCATTTTAAGAAAGTGGGAAAAGAGGCCGCACAATAGCACAATGTATTTAATTAGAATGTCACGGATTCACATGAAGATAAGGTGCCTGAAAACAGAGCTCTGAGAATCTGTTATTGTTATTTATAAATTTAAAGATATATTTGTAGTCATACTGCCAGCAGGCTTATGGAGAGGTAATGAAATACAGTCAGTGTCTGACGAATGTAATCATATGACACTACTACCACACACACAAACACAAACACACATACAAACAGTTCCTTCTCTTTCATTCAGATTTCCAGTCCATTCAGTCTGTAGTGACGCTCACGGCACTACGTGATTCCATTAGATGTCGATCACACAGGTCATGTGAGCTGAGCAAAGGTCAGCGTACTGACCTGAGGGTGACCACATACTGTAATTAGAGTCATGTAAGTTTCCTGACTAGATGATGTAAGGAGCGTTGATAATGGCTGTTTGTGTGTATCTGTGTGAGGGGGGTTATGTTTATGTGCTGTTGGAGTAAAAGTCAAATTGTTAATGACAGACTTCATAAAGTACAATAAGGGTCCGTTTGTGAATGTTAAGGGAGTGGGTTAGATTTGAGCGTTTTGCTTGTACATAACACGTGTACTGGTGGAATTATGTGTCATCCAATATAACAGGAACAGAAGATTTTTTTCAAACCTTTTTTCTTTTTTTAACTTAATTCCCACAAGTTTGCAACTTTTTCTTACAGTATAACTTTATTCTTTAAATCTCAGATATTTTTTTCCCTTTTAAAAGGCCATAATTATCTTTGTCATAACTATTAATAGTTAGTATAGGTATATGTAATTCCAAACTGAGCATGATGCAATATCAATTATTTCCTTGCCTTCATTAGTTTAGGGCTAACATAGCTCCTCAAGTTTCACTTCTTTAAACTGATCTCCACAGATGTGATGTGTAATGTTCTGTGTCATGTAAGTTTCCTGACTAGATGATGTAAGGAGCGTTGATAAAGGCTGTTTGTGTGTATCTGTGTGAGGGGGGTTATGTTTATGTGCTGTTGGAGTAAAAGTCAAATTGTTAATGACAGACTTCATAAAGTACAATAAGGGTCCGTTTGTGAATGTTAAGGGAGTGGGTTCGATTTGAGCGTTTTGCTTGTACATAACACGTGTACCGGTGGAATTATGTGTCATCCAATATAACAGGAGCAGAAGGTTTTTTTCAATATAGCCCTATGTTGCAACACAATACCATGCGACAACTCCGAGACCAAAACCTCAAAACCTTAATGAATAAAACCAGATTTAGTTTTTTGTAATTTGGCTGAGCTGACCCTTTAAGACCCTGAGCTGTCTTTATCAAGGCCGGCTCACAACACATCCACACGGTGTCATGTGTTTCCCATTAAGCTGCATAGACCACATGGATCCAGTCGCATGTTGTGTAAAATGAGATGCATATAAAGTGGTTTATCACAGGATACTGCAGCCTGAGGCTCCTGCACGGCCCTGTGTGTAGGTGAGAGAGTGAACAGTAACCATTATATAAGCAGCATGGACTGTTGGAGATGTGCTGTTGTAGCTACACAACACATATACTGTGGATGATACACTGGAGCATGTAGGGTAGGTCATGAGAAAATCCTCAGAGTTGAACTGATGACTTCTTTCCCCCCCCTTTGCTTGGTTTGAAGCAGTGAACATGTGTTGTGTCATAAATAGGCCACAGTTAAGAAATTACTGTCATTGTTGTTACTATACGTGCACACACACACACTCAATTAACAAATGTTTCGCAAAAGTCTCAGAGCCTAGTCTCCTGGTGATTGTAATTGAAAAACTGACGACAAGAGTTATTCAATAAATGTAAATTAACTCAAGCCCTAAGTGGTGGACTTTCCCTCCTCATCCTTTTTTTTCTTTCTCTGTTTACATCTGTTTCTCTCCTAATGTCCGTCTCCCTCTCTCTCTCTCTCTCAATCTCGTCCCCTCTCGCCCTAGCTCGCTCGCCCTCCCTCTTATGTGTTTCCATAGTCTCATGATCAATTAGCACACACCAAGAAGACAAGAGGGTGGAGTCAAGGTGGCCGTGACGTCCATCTCTCTCGAGGGTTGCTATGTCGATGGCGGGTGCGGTCAGCTAAGTCAAGAGAGAAAGAGGTGGTGTGATGTTTCCCATTGAACCACTGTGTGTGTGTGTGTGTGTGTGTGTGTGTGTGTGTGTGTGTGTGTGTGTGTGTGTGTGTGTGTCTGTGTGTGCATAGATCATGTGGCTATGTTTTTATAGAGCAGTGATCCGGTCATATGATGGTTGACACCTCCATATCACACATTAGCTTTGTTGCAAGTGAACTACATTCTGCACCCAGCTGCATTCACCTCAGGAAGTGCATGTACAGTCGAGTTTGAGTGATACTAAAAAGATGAAACAAATAAAATATTCTGCAAAACAATTGACCCGGCTGCAGAGGTTGAAGCAGACTCATTTTCTACTGAGACATTTCAGACAAATGTTAATTTCCTCATCAGCACAGCCCCTAATATTTGCCATTTATTTATTTAATAATCAGTCAAATGAAAAAAAAAACATTTTGATGATTGATTAGTCATCAAGAAAAAAGTTTTTCATAGTTTAATGAAAAATGTTACTAGGACCAAGTGATACTTATAGAGAACAAATCTATTTCCCACAGCAGAAATATGTCCTTGTTTAACCCATCAGATCACATCATGTAGAAAACCACTGAAACATATATAATCAGACTGATTACTTATTTACCATACTTTATGGGAAGTGGTTAGCCTGAAGTCCTTTTAATGTGATGCAGAAGTATGGATAATTATGATTTACTGTTGCCGCTGCTGGTTTCAGTGGAAAAACATTTCTGTCCCATGATGCAGTTTGAGATACCGACGAGAATAAAAACTCCAAACAAAGCAAATGCTTTTGCGCTTCAGAGCAGGATGTCCTCGACTTTGTGTACTTTTCTAAATTTGACAGCATTTGACACAACAACTGTCCTGAACTGTCCTGGTGTGGGCGACTCCACCCATCGGGTTTCCACACAAACACTGTTGCTTTGCAAATAGTGCCTGGCCCACTTGCACAGTGCAGTGTCATGTGTGTTACAAAGTCCCATGTCATTTTCCCCAAGGACGGAGATAGACTGTGTGTGTGTGTGTGTGTGTGAGTGAATGGGGGAGACAGACAGAGAGAGAGAGAGAGAGAGAGAGAGAGAGAGAGAGAGAGAGAGAGAGAGAGAGAGAGAGAAAAAGAGAGAGGGAGGCCAGACCTGCGCAACTTTTTACGATTTTCAAGAAAGTCTATAAAAGACACTGTGTGTTAAAGATGTGTTTTTGCAATGTTGGAGTGTGGTATTGTTCTTGTGTGTGTTACAGTGTGTGTACACTCTGAGGTGAACTAATTAGCATGTGCTGCGATCAGCTGTGGGCCCTGAGGCCTGCTGGGAGAATTCCTCTGTGGTCAGCCGGTTGTCCCGTCTATCTCTACCTCCCGCCGTCCGTCTCCCTCTCTCTCTCTCTCTCTCTCTCTAAAGCATGCACGCACACACACACAGACACATACACGCACACACACAGACAGACAGACACACAGACACACAGTCACTGTGAACTCAGTCACCCCACTCATGCCACTCACTCAGGCACGACATGTAGAGGCCCAGTAACTGAAAGACTGCGGGAGAGGAACATACATATATACTTAGGCTGTCATTATGTTCTGTGCTGAATAAGCATCGAGAGACATCAAGTACAGTATTGTGGCTTAAGAGCTGGAACAAAACTGCTGCTTTAAACTGTGTGTAGTGGATTATTGACCTACATTGTGGCAGAGTTCAGTTACTGTGTCAGTGAGTTTTAATCTGGATACTTGTCAGCAAATTCAAACATTATGCAAGACACAAATGATGTATTACTATAAGAGCCGAGTTTAATGTCTCTCAGCTGTTTACGTACCCACAAGCATTTTGATGTCCAGTAGACGGGGATGAAAACACTCAAAAACAATGGCAACAATGCAGACGTTCATGCTGTTGCATTACTTTACATTCATTGTCGTTTGAAATCAAAACCTAGACTGCATTAAAGTCTGAAATGCGCAATAATGATTTTAATGTAAAGGAGGTTTTTAAAGGGAATTGTCACAATCATTAATGATGACTGGTGAGGACAGACAGTAAATCCAGCTCGACTTTGCATATTTTCATATCACGTCTTGTTGACGTCCTGTAGGAAGCTAGCATAAGGTAATTTTACATCGAGAAAATATTTTGGAAATATCATGGAAATGTGTGAAAATGTAAATAAATATGTAATTTATACAGCATTAGCCAGTTGCAAAGACATGGTAGTTCTCTGAGCTGAACAAATATTTTGTAAAGTTTTCAAATAATCCTTATGAACATTTTTTTCTTTAGGCGATGGACACCCCTTAGCATCGTGAGGAAAGATGTTTGCATCTCTTCTGTGTATTTACCCTGTTGTTGACATTAGCACACATAGATCGGATCACCCTTAGCTATCCTGAGGGAAAAGCAAATATGAACCTGCAGCACTAATTAACAGGACTTTGCTGTGTCAGCTTACACATAGTTCAGGTTCAAGCATGTACACAAGGAGAAGGACAGGATTTCACATGCACACACGGGCCTACGCACAAACACCTCTATTTCCAGTCAGGCAGGTTGTCAGGGTGCCGTCGGGACAAGAGATTAGCAGCTGTCATGGCTAAAAACACAAGGTCTGTAGCAGCGGCCTGGCTAAATACTAGCCTGAAGGAATCCAGGCAACCACCCACTGACCTCCCTGACCCCCAACACACACACACACAGACACACACACACACACATGCCCAAACACATCGGGCCTCTTTCCCACCTGCTGATAGTGACTGTTTGTGTCACCTCAGGGGCCCTAAACCCAGCTCTCCATCTTACTTATATCTCAGGTCTTTAAGTTTGTTATTGACACGCTTCTTACAGACCTGCAACAGTCACTCAATTACACAAGAATCCTCTGCTGCAAACGTTTGCACATGCAAGGCTCTAGATTTTGCGTATGCATTATTATGTCATAAACAATGTGTTGTGTAGTAGATCACACATTAGCAGATTATAAGCAGTGCAGAGGTTTGAAATACATAACACATTTAGAAACAGTCAATCATTGAGATTCTTAAATACTGTAGAAATTAATCCATTATTGAAAAGTTTCAAAAGGAAACTGGTGCTTGTAGTGAGTTTGTGTTTAAATACTTTAGACACTTTAATACTTTACCCTAATTTAGCCTCAATGCTCCAGGTAGCTAAATCTTTACCAACTTGGCTAAGTATAACTAACTATATGTCAAATCCTAAATGATAATTTTAGCCTTTTAGGCAGCTAGCTTGTTATGAACACATTTGAATGAATGTGGATGAATTAACAATAGAGCTTCCAACTGTCCTGTAACAGGGTGATTCCTATTTTACAGGATGGTTGGCACCATATATATTGCTAATCATTTAGCTTTAATGCTTTGGTTTGAACAATAGCTCCCTAACAATAGCTAACATGTCTAGTGGACTATTACTACTGACATATGCTAACTGTGTTAGCTAGCTGAAACAAATGCGAGTTTGTCTGTGGGTGTTTAAAGACATCGGGCGCTATGATACTTTATCATCATTAAGCCTCAATAGGGCTGCCAACCATCCTGTAAAATAGTGAATGACTCTGTATTTGTTCATTTCGAATAACATTTTTAATTGTTATATAAAAGGGAGACCTTACAGAAATACTGAAGTGGAGAAATGAGGCAGTGGCTGGGATGTATGTATTCATTGAAATCAGGTTTGTGTGAAAAACCTGTTTTATTTTCACATGTAGACAAGAGAGTTTGAGCTCAGTGTCACAAGTTTAAACAACAAGTTTATCTCAAAGCAAAGCTTCACAAATCAACACCAGAGCGACTGCAAGGTGATAAAAAGCAGCTGAAACACTAGGCTGATTGTGTTTCAACCTGAATGACCAGCTGTAGAGGCTGATATCTGAGATGAGCTGCTGACAGACACAATCACACACTGTACCTGACCACCGTCTGTAAAGCTGCGTGTGGGGTATATTTCTTGTTTTGCACTGGTAAAACAACGAGTGTATGTCAATATGAAGGTGATTTATATCAAAAATCTTGTTTGCATTGTTGCAAGACATTTGTATGTTTTCAAAATAATATAAAAACTAATATTATATGAATACATGCATTATTTGAAACTTACTTGGATGATAAATCTGTTACATATATATTCATATTGCTCAAAAATACAAAACTGATCATTCTCAGGTTTGTGGATTTGCTTGTCTTAATACTGTAGATACATGTCTGGTAAATTAATTATAGTTTTATTGGCAGGATTACGTATGATATGGATAGGACCCCTCGAAGTAGGTGCATAGTATTAAGTTATAACACTTGTACCTTCTAAGTCTACTATTTTTAGTAGTGGGTCACTTGAAGAATATTTGAGCTTATGAGAAGGAAGATGTAACATTATAATATATAGATATATTCTTCTATCGTTACGACTTTATTCTTGTAAATGTACTTCTTTTTTCTTTTTTTAACTTAATTCCCACAAGTTTGCAACTTTTTCTTATAGTATAACTTTATTCTTTAAATCTCAGATATTCTTTCCCTTTTTTTGAAAGGCCCTAATACTTTGTCATAACTATTAATAGGTAGTATAGTTATATGTAATTCCAAACTGAGCCTGATGCAATATCAATTATTTCCTTGCCTTCATTCGTTTAGGGCTAACATGGCTTCTCAAGTTTCACTTCTTTAAACTGATATCTCCACAGATGTGATGTGTAATGTTCTGTGTGTCCCTCCCGTCCGGTGGGAGCACGGAGCGTGAAGGAGGCTGAGGCCAGCCCTCCACAGCCGGAGGAAAACCACACAAGGCAAACACACGCTCTGTCCGTCTCACACACAAACACTCAACCAAAACCAACAAAAATAGTCATTTAAAAGTCATACGCCTTGAAAAGCAAACGCATACATACACTGGTCCAAAATAATAGGTACTGGGCTGGCAAAGAGCAAGCCATTCATCTTAAACCCTGTCCTGTGTAACTCCTGGGCTGTAGAGTCAGGGTTTTAGGAAAATATATGAAAAGCAGTTGGCCTGAATGTCGTAAAGCTTCTCTTGAGGAAAGGAAGAGGTCGTCAGTGGTTCTTTGGTTTTGTGAGTGGTTCTATATGGAGCTATAATAACCTTTCATTTGTATTTTAAAAAAGGCAAATCAAATAAAGAGCTTGTGTAACCTCTTACCCTTTCTCAAATCTTTCTTTATGATGACAGACGTTATTCTGCTCCGGACCTAAAGAACTATTTTCAAGCACTACATGGAGCTTTTCTGGTCCAGGGCGTCCACAGAGCAGGGAGAAAGGGCCACAGAGGGAAACATGATAGAGAGAGAACACAGCGCTGCCAGGAGAGCCATGTGTTCCCCCCACTGTTGATGCACTGATAAAGACTGAATGGACGCGGTGTTGTTTTCAGGGAGCAGTTGAATACACGGTGACGTGATCGAGCCATAAGAGAGATCAACTGTGTGAACCAGCATGTGATACACGGAGATGGACTCATTTCCCATGATACCTCTGCAAAGAAAAGCAGCCCGGCTGGATAATCCATTTACTCGCTCAATGACACAGCTGAGTGCGGGTTCAACTCAGGTTTGAGACCTCTGCTTTATTTGTCATGAAATGAATAATACTTTTATGTAACGTAAATTCAAAGTAAAACTATCTTCACAGATACAACATGATGAAGCGTTATGTGACTTTGAGGTCATGGTGTGAAGTTGAGCTGCTATATACCTCATTACTGAATATCTGACCTTTTCAAATTAAATGTTATAGACACGTGGCTTCTAAACGCTGTGGATATTTCTACTAATTTCTTCATTGATTACTTGTATTTCAGCATCAGTAAATCCTTTTGATCTGTTTTCAGAACTTGCATATCACGAATGACCACTTCTGATCTCCACTCTGTAGTTCTCTTTCATTCAGGATACACACAGGAGTTAGTCCGAGACGTTTTTTCCGTCAAACGTTGTTGGTAAATCAGATTAGAAAATCTGACTAAAAAACACAGCACATTTGCCTTGTGGGATTGCCCATATTTTTCTTATCACTCCAGATAAGCATACGTAGGTGTGATAGATCTTTGTTTTTCATGTCTACATCTTACTGTCGAATGATGGGATCTACACAAACACATCCATTATCTGTTTGTGATTGATATCTGTTTTTGTACTGACACTTTCGGGATGTTTCATGTCTACTCATTCCTACTCATTTAACCTGCTTGTAATAGTAGGTGTTTATAATAATGGGGATGAAATCACTAAGCATGAAATGACATGTGCAAATCTAGGTAATGCGCAGTGATTACACATGAAATCCTTTTCGGACATCGCCTTGTTATTCACATGGTTTCTTCCATGCATGAGACCTGTTGTTGATCATGAGTTTAGCAACATCTGAATAAGCAGCTCATGACAGTTGTGTGCTTCAGCGGTAAACTCAACTCTGTAACTTATTAAAAGACTTATAATCACTTTACTGTGTTACCATAAACTCATAGAACATTGTCATAATCATTATGGGGAGTTAAAAAGCATCTTTTTTACTTCCAAACGTTATTCTCCATGTCGAAATCTGGAACCTACATTACCCACAATGCAAATATACTGTTGACAGTTCAAAGGGAGTGTCAGGTGCGTTTTACCTCAGCAGCTAGAGATAAGGAGCGAGCTGAACAAGTCTGGTAAACTCTAAATTTCCAACTCTCAAGTGACATCACTCAAGGTAATTCATCAAACCTCACACCCTCTGAAGCCACTGAAGCCACAGTATGTTTTCATCAATGCAGTAGTACTCCCTGATTCATATAGACACTTCCCTTGAGTTCAGACTAACCACATGTACCTCCTTACGTTTGTGGGGTGCTGTTAACTGATGCCATAGATACCGAGCAAGCTAGACTTATCTCCATGTTCAAGTTTGAGCTGCAAAAGAAAATAAGTAGAGGATCCACGATTTTATAACGAGCGGCTATTATTGACTTTGAGTACGTAGAAAAATGTAATATTGCTGTGAACACTGGTTTTATAAAATTGAAATGCTGGTGTAAAATATCTGATCGGACGTTATTAGAGACAAAGAATTATTTGATATCGCAAGCTGCTGGAACAGAATCTCTGATCACAGTCTTTACGGTCTTTATTCACAACTACTTCCCTCTGAGTTGAACCATCAGCAGCCGGGGGCAGATATGACTTTAACCCCGAGACCTAACCAGGTCATGCACTTGTGAGGGTGGGTGGGTGAGGGAGGTGTGTGTGTGGGGGGGGGGTATACAACCCCTCCCACACACACACACTCTCGCACGCACATGCACACACAGACGTGGTGAGTGTCTGACGCGACTGACAGATGTTGCTGCCTGGATCCAGCTGTTCCCTACCTGGCTCCTCAGGTGGGTTGGGCAGCTTTTAGCACTAATGACACATACACACACACACACACAACCGGGGTCGCACACACTCATTGGCTCACTCAGTGTCTCCGTTATCACATCAGCTATGTGTGACTCATCAGATTTATGTGCTACTGACCAACACACACAGACACAGCAGTATTTCAGCCTGTGTGTGTGTCTGTGCAAGAGCAAGAGAGAGAGAGAGAGAGAGCGAGAGACGGGGATGTGTTTACCATTTGGAGGAATGTACAGTATTTGGTAATGTGCAAAGCAGCCCTCAGTAGTCAGGAGTCGTACAAACACACTCTGTTTTATTGGATGGGCCGGAGATTCCTCTGTGCTCACCCAGGGGCTACAACCAGGAGTTTAAATGCTTTAACATACTGTCTGACCATCGGGCATCTAATACCTGCGTGTATGACTGTGTTATTATGCTAGTTGTTAATAAAACTCACTCGGGGTCACTGAGTCTATTCATAAGCTATAGCGTCTTTAAAATACTCTTTAGATTGTGAGTTAAATGGGATCTTGGTGATGTTATGGTCTGAGATCTGGTCCTACACTGTAAGAAATGACTCTATATGATCTTAATCATTAGATAAACGCTATCTCCTTTCATCAGTTCTTATTGTTTACAGGTCACCCTGGTACTACATGTGCATTTCAACACGTGCACGGTTTCTGATTGCAAAGTAAAGGGCTTACGCTATTAGTGAGTCAATAACTACAGTGTGTGTGTGTACTTGTTTTTGTTGCTTTTTCTTCCAGTACAACTCTAACCTTGTCAGGACCAGTGGACCTCGTGGGGACCAAAGTCCAGTCCAAGTCAGATGTGAGTTGTGTTAATGTTAAGGTTAGTGTTAGGGATGAATATGAATTGGTCATGGTTAAGATGAGAGATAAAGTTTTTTTTTAGGCAGTACACAATGAATGGAAGTCAATGGAAAGTCGTAATAAGGATAGATGAGCAAACCTGTGTGTGTGAGTGAGCAGCAACGTGACAACCTGTGTCTCTTATCATATTATATCCATGCATGTGAACACACACGCACACACACACACACAGAGTAATCTTTAAGTGAGAATCTAGGTCAGTGTTGCAACCAGGAGTACAACAGGGCAAGAGTGAAATCAAGGCGCGAGGACGAGTGAAGCTTACCCAGCTGCTGGATGGGTTACAGTTACTTATACTGAGAGAGCGTTTCTTCCTCCAGGCCCTGTCACACGTCCAGTTGTCTTCTTTCTGTTTCGTCATTTCTCTTAAGGTTTTGACTGAGTGTTTTCTTGTTTTTCCTGTTAAGCCAGGCTAAGCTATACACTTAAGACCTAGCCAAGCCCATTGACAAATTATATATTATTCCAGGGTTTACAAACAAACTTGACTTGCGGTTGTCAGAGCAACAAATACGATCTCTCTGCATCACAAGGTGGGGATAATCTGTTAGACCCAATGCCACATGGAGGAAGATTGTAGGGAGCTGAGTATAGTTGTCATGACAGGGATTCCATGTGTCTGTGTTTACAATGCTTGAATGAGACATCCCCTTTGTCATTGACACTGCTGTATTTGGTCTAAAGCAGCTGATGACAGTAACCTATTTATTGATCCGATGATTCCATTCCAGGAAATCTCCAAGAAAAAGTAAATGTTTCCCTCAGGACTTGACTGCTGACATGAGCTAAAAAGAAGAAACCTTTCAAACAATCTTTCACCAGGTTGGGCCACTAAAGCTCTTCACAGATAAGGATAACTACATGACTTGTAAACTCAAGCACTTCTATACAGTGCAGCACCAGAGAAAGAGACTATATTTCTGCCAATGAATATAGAAAATGAGTTATTGACCTTTCTGTAACTGTAAAATCACTGGTCTAATCTGTTAGAAATAACTTGCTGAGCACTGAACTAAAACATTAAGCTGAGTCTACAACCATACTAGGTTTTTGTTTGATTACACATCAACTGCTTTGGATACGCCTGGTGTCCAGATACTCTGGAGCTTTAGAGATGCTAAAACAGAGACGTTTGGAAATGCCAATGTCCCCTCATTGGTTTGAGAGCCCCTTTCAAAAGAAAACAACCAGCAAAAGCCTCAGCTAGTAGTGTATAGAACGCAACATGAATTATCAATTACAAGCTTTGCTGACCCTGTTGTCTTTGCTAACAAGAAACATCCTCCTGCAGAGCTGGAGAGCCCCTGTCCCCCACCGGTTTACACCTGAGCATGCAAGAGTACCAGGCCCACTAAGAGAAGGAAACTGAGTATTCGTATTACATCATCTAGGCTGAAAATTCATTTCAGCACCCTATGAAAGACAAAAAAATCTACTAGTGGCATAACAGTGAACAGCTTTAAGCAGCACTCTATATCTCTCTCAGATTTCCATGAGTTCCAAAATCCAGGTCCAACAAAGGCTCTTCAAGTTTATCTTTCCTGTAAAAAGTACAACCAATTTAAAATAAAACAAACTATACATATATCGGTGTGTGTGTAGAGACATACATCTGTTTTAGATTACTGTTTAATATGTAGGCATACAGCTGTTTTAACTTCATACATGTATATATTGATGCAAAAAATAATATCCACAAACTTTATCGAAGACAAGAAAATCGATATAAACATTCTCCTAGTTTCCCGCATTTGCGTTTTCAGTGTATTTATGTGTCAAACTGATGGTGCATGTATGCGTTTGTCTGAAACAGTGGCCAGGGGACAGGGGCGCTCCGGCTCTGCAGTTTGATGATATTGTCGCTTTTCATTACATTAATTTCAACATTTTGCAATATTTTTCAATCAATTCCATCATGCACATTCCCAACTTCCGTGAGTGATCCAGTTATATTGTTTTTTCAGGTGTGTTAGTATGGATGTGGAGCCAAAATTGTGTGGACAGATCGTTTTAAAGGAAAACATGGGAGAACATCAATAAAACAGAAAAACCACCAGCGATCTTCAAAAGTGATGATTCTAAATGTGTATGGCCATCTGCTGATCTGTAACACATGTTCACCATGGAATGAAAGTTGATGTAACCCGGCTCTGGCGCTGTCTTCTGCAGCTCTACGTTAATTCTCTCAGACAAAGTCTTCACACATTTTCCCTCTTGGCCTTATGGCAAAAAGATTTTAAAACACCAGTAAATTTCAACCTGAGTGCTGGATACAGCTTCTATGAATATAAATTCACATGCCAAGATGTTTGACAAGTAATTAATGCAGAGCCCAAAGACTGGCCAAACACACTGACCAGTAATGAATGACTTCATACACATCCCTGGGAATGAAGAAAAGAAAGCTTCTTTTTTCATAAACAGTCTAATGATAGTCCAATAAACAGCGGCAGTGGAAAAAGGACTTCAATTGGAAGTGCAGGCCTGCTGGATGGTGGTGGGAAGCAGCAGAAGCGTGCCGCTGTGTAAACACACAGTGACAGCTCTGCCACTTTATCAACAGGCAGATCTCAAACCTCTCATTTCCTCTGGAGAGCAGTGCTCCTTGGGGATTTCTTTGAGGATATGAGGCACGAAGGGTATGATGTGCGCTCTCATCAATATTATTCCAGCAATATATGTTTGTGAATGCCTCCAGCTGGAAGTGACCGATCGCTAAATTCCTCACGAATAGTTGTTCATAACCACTTAACAACAGCAACTAGACATGGCAGTCCTGTCAAAGGTTGGTTTTTCCACATGTTGAAGCAACACATAGCTCTACTGAGTTTAAAATAGTCCACATTTTTTGGAAGTTGTGTCTTTTTGTCTTTCTCGTTTCTATCCAAAACCCAGAACAAGAGCCAAAGTGTTAGCTTCATGTTGATCTTATCGATTTTTCTTTTTTTATTGTTCTCTTCTTTATCAGATTTTAAGAGTTGACTCTTATATTTACACTCTTAGTGTTGTCAAATGCATCTGTTAATCGCAATCTTAAACTCTCATATTTACCCTCCAGCGTCTTGTGTGTGTGCCCATCTTTCTGCTCACAATATAATCGGTAAGCAGCTTCAGCCTCAATACATTTTTTATGAAATACGTTGCTATTCAAAGTTAGCAGCGATGCCTTTTCTCTCCAGATATTTTTTTTAAATCAGCTGAAAACAAAGAAAAGTAAGTAGAGAAAACCTTTTCAACCAACACATTCAGTTAGTGTTACCTTCATCAGCTAGATAGTGACAGATAATATAGTCTAGAGAAAACATCTGTAACGTCAGCTGCCAAAACTGACAGCTCGAAATAAGACGTGCGCTCATGGAGGGTTAGTGTTTTAATGGAAGAAGAGGAAATGAACCCTTAAAGTGCTCAGCTTATAATGTAAATGTTGTCATATACTGGTGAGAGGGAAACCGTCATCATGGTTCCACTCATCAGGTTCCTGTGATGAGACGCATGGGACCTTGTGCAGGCCTCACTTTCAGTAAATGGAGTTAAGGAGTTTCCAAAAAAGTCTCTCTCACAAATGAATGTTGCATGAGCTCTGGCCCTGAGTAAATCACTGAAGTATTGTACTAACTGTGGTGACACACACACAGGAATGAGAGAGGCAGATTGCGATTTAGGTCAAGCAGTCTAAACGCTTCAGGCCTGATGACTCACCATCTGTCATTATGTTCATTATTGCCATCAGTTAGCGTTGCAACATGCAACATTTGTTGCTTTCACGTTGTGCTTGAAACCCGTAATTAGGTAGCGCTGGTTTCTGGTTTAGACTTGTATTCAATTTTCTGAGCTTTTTTACATTTGGTTGACAGTAGTGCCATTGGGAGTGAAAATGTTTTCTATACACTAGACTAGAGCATCTGGAGTTAAGGGATGAGGTGTGAGACAGATTACTGAGTCACCAAGCACAATTTGTGAATGAACCACCAATTTCCCCAGAAATAAACAACAAATTACAATTTCCTTTGTCTTAGGACACATTTTTTCCATATGAGTAAGATCCACTTTCCGGTTTTGTTTGGACCCGGGGTGATGTGAGGCCATTCTGACTGTTCCTGTGTTTATAAGGTGACTCAACTTTTTAAATAGCAGATTATTTAGGTTTGCTCCACTAGCTACAGTAACAACAGAGGTACGTGTGTGCATGTGTTAGTGGCTCACTGTGTGTGATCCAACCCACAAAAGCTCAACAGTGAATGTGTGCATGGGGTGGTTCTGAATTAAATGTTGAATACCAGTGTCTTTATTATTAGATTGAAATGCACCATTGAGACATGCAGAATGTTGCCAGGTAAACTCGATGGGAAATAGCCAACAGCATCTGCTGTTCATCTTGGAGAAGTGGCCGCGTGGTGCCCGCCGAAAAAAACAGACTCCTGAATGGCTGCACACAAGCACGAGTTCGAAATTGATAATTCAAATAAACATGAGTTTGTTTATAAAATGAAATCTATCTTTATTTACAGTAAACAGAGGTGTGTGTATGCATAGTTCGAGATGCAAAACACACACGGACACAAACGAGCGCAGGAGGTGTTTTCTTGCTCCCCGATGGTGTTTGAGCAAGTAAGTACACACATACTCAAGCTTTGCTCAGTGTGTGTGTGTGTGTGTGTGTGTGTGTGTGTGTGTGTGTGTGTGTGTGTTGCTTCAGATAGCTCCCCCTCTCTGGTGTATGAATGAGTGTCCTGAGAGTGCTAGATAAAGGTGGTCTGTGCTGCAGCTCAGCTCCACTTACCGTTAAAGGAAGCATTGATGGGAGGACCGTCGAGCTGCTGCAGCTCCAGGACCTGCGTCCGCCTGCAGCCCACTGGCAGTGGAAGGGATGGAGAGAGCTGAGGGATGGATGTGGAAGCAGGACTGTAAAATAAAATCTCTAAGACGTAGACTGAGAACACGGCGGAGCTGCCAAACATCAGATCCTTCAGCGCACAAACACAGCCAAGACCTCCAGTATCTGAGGCCACCGCAGGCTGATATATGCACTCACATGCAAACAGTCAGAGAAGCTGATTGGGTTTTTAATGACCTATACAAGTCTTTTTGGAATGGTTATCAGGTGCCACAGCTGGATTGATCTGGTGGGAAGCCTCTTGCCAACATGAACCGGCTGGCCCCCATTGTCCTCCCATTTATTCCAGCCTTCATGCAATGTGCAGTATAATTCGTCGTAACAAAAATATATTTAGGAACTTGTACTAAAATGAAACCAGACTTAATGGCCCTCGTCGTATCAGTTGATATTGTGCTTTAATGAGGCATATTCCCAAACACATTTTCAGTTCATTAGCACAGACAAGTTTACAAATGGCGCCACAAAACCTCTGGTGTCCTAAGGGAGAAAGTTATTTGTTAACAAATGCAATTACTGACTGAAGCATGAAGTCAATAACATTAGGAGATCGGATTAACTGTTTTTGTGTGTTGGGCAGTAAAGAAAACAAAGTTGCATAAATTAACTGTCAGAAAAAGAAATGTTGAGACAGCTCAGTGATTGGTCGGTTTTGGCAACTGTCTTCAGTGATACATGAACACATGTGGTGAAATCAAGTTCCGATCACTCATGAAACAGTCTTGGGGGATAATTGGACCATATGGAAAATGGATTCAATCTGAACAGACTCTATAAATGATGAGTCAGTAATGTGGAAGCAAATGCACAAAAAAGAGCAGCAGCACACTTTGTTCTTCTTTAACTTTACAATTAAAACCCCTTGACCGGGTTTAAGAAAGACATTTCTCTCCTGCGTCATGATGTAATCAATTCCAGCAGATTGAATTCTGGGATCCACTTGGGTTTTTACACACAGAAATGTACTGGACCTGATTAAAGTGGCCGTGCCTTCGCCATCAAGGCCCCTCGGCTTTGGAATGGCCTACCTGAGGAGATAAGGCTTGCACAATCACTGACTTATTTTAGATCACTTATTAAAACCCACTTTTTATAGACTAGTTTCCGAGTGATACTGTAATTTAACTGGGATTTTACCATTTTCTTTACACCTTTAATTTGACTTGTTCACCTATTTTTATTGTCATTTTACTGCTTTTTCGTGTTCACGTTTTAAGTTCCTTTTATTGGTTTGTTGTCGAAGCACTCTGTAACTCTGTTGTGCTATATAAATAAAGTTTATTACTTTTATTTATTACTCTGATGCAAAAACTACCCTGTGGCTTAAACTTCTGTCTTCAAAGCCGCTTTTAAGACATGACCTCTGAAGAATGTCCACAGAATTGGGTCCAGACTTTCTCGGGAGTTTGTCTTCCACACATGCACAATGCAGAAGAAGATTCTCCGCTCTGACGTGTCCAAAACAACACAGAAAGCAGGCAGAGGCAGGATGTTACATATCAATTCCCCTGCGAATATCATGTGTTTTTTGTTTACAGCACATCGTCAGCTCTGATCACCATCTTTGTCAGTATCGTCTATATGAAGGTCACCACTTTTTCATCTTATTGTCTGTTTTTTCCGTGAGTCAAATCATCAACAAAGCCGCTCCTGCTGTTTTCTCATATCGGCTCCTTCAGACATCCTGGAGACATAACTTGGGGACTGGCTGGAGAAAGTCTGCAGAAAGAGGCTCTCACTTGAACATGTGAGTTTATACACACAGCCGGAGTTCATCACATATCTGAAAGCAGTCCAAGTTTCATTCAAGCTTTCACAACCCCCCCGAGAGCAAATTCATCTGAAATCATTTCCTTCAATGTGAAGTCACCTTTCCAGTGGAAAATGTGACTGGCTGGCTAGTATCACAGTAAGCCTACTGGAAATCTCAAGGTCACGGGTTTGATCTCCCCGCAGATGTAACTCTGAGTTTCAGCTAAACCAGAAAAGCACACAGTCTCACCTACAGACCCCTGTCAACATCATCTGTTCCACAAAACACATGTTGAATCACAGGACAGGATTCGAGTTCAGCCCATGTGTCTTTCATCCTCACATGAGTGTGACGAAACCATCAGCCCAGGGAGGAATAGATACGCTGTTTTGTTAAGAAATGAAACGGGGCGATCTAATGGGCTCAGTGGAAAAAAACTGGATCTCATTAGAAAGAGAAACAGAAACATCATTAGTGAGCACACAAACACTCATTTCCTCCGGCCGGCCGTGGGATTGTATCAACATACGGCTTTTGTTTGAAAGCCGCAGATATGAAATATGGACGTGAGTAGGAGCACTGCAACTACACCGAGATCTGCTAACCCACATCCCTCCTCAACACGCACACACATGGCCGTACTAGCACCACATCCGGGACTAGGTGACCCTTAGCCCCCTTTAACTCTCTGCCAGATGGAGGTCAAACCTCAAAGTTGCACTGAACTCTTAACAGAGCCAGAGCAGCCTTGTATGTACTAATGAGGATTCATAATGTGCTGTTATTGTTTTATGGATTGTAAGTGAGTCATAACATCTGCATGCAAAAAGGTTATAGATACATTTGATGCAAAAGGGCCAGAGTGCCTTGACACTCTGATCGGCATTGACAGTAAAAACTTGCGGTAAAGCAAACAAGACGAAGAGCTGTGGTTGCAGCTCTGAGGTCGTATGGAGCAGTGCTTCTTGCTCAATGTCAGTAAGCTATGAAGCATGCTCAGTATGACAATGCTATGAGGTTTATGTTTTGATATATTGTTTGCTATGTTCAAGTTTTGCATGTAGCATGTGACATAAGCAAATTGATAAACCAAAAAGTACCAAAGTACTGAACTAATTAGGGCCCGAGCACCAACGGTGAGAGGCCCTATTGAAATTGAAAGGATTCTTATTATTATTATTCAGGCAACAGAATGGGCTTTTTGACGGCTTCAACTTGCCCCAAAATCGTCTAAAGTTTGCAGTAAATTAGAAAGTGGTGAAAATTTACATATTCTGGATTATTTGGAAATGAAGTCAATAACATCAGGAGGTCTGATTGGCTGTGTAGGTATTGGTGGGCAGTAAAGAAAACAAAGTTGCATAAATTAACTGTCAAAAAAAGAAATGTTGAGACAGCTCGGTGATTGGTCGGTTTTGGCAACTGTCTTCAGTGATACATGAACACATGTGGGGAAATCAAGTTCTGATCACTCATGAAACAGTCTTGGGGGATAATTGGACCATATGGAAAATGGATTCAATCTTAACAGACTCAATAAATGATGAGTCAGTAATGTGGGCTTTTTGACGGCTTCAACTTGCCCCAAAATCGTCTAAAGTTTGCAGTAAATTAGAAAGTGATGAAAATGTACGTATTCTGGATTATTTGGAAATGGGCGTGGCAAAATGGCTCAACAGCGCCACCTGGAACCCAGCCCCTAGGTTTCCACATAACCAATCTACACCAAAATCGGGACACAGGTGTATCGTGACTATTCATACAAAAAGGCCTCGAGGAGCATTGTAAAATACGCAACAGGAATCCCGCCATTTTGGATTCAGTGGCCATTTTGGCCATATTCCACATTTTTTTTCTCTATCTTGGACATATTTGGTCCGATCGAGTCCAAACTAGACATGTGAGACAAGAGTCGCGACCTGAAGACATCTACACAGAAATCATGACTTCAAATCACAGCGCCCCCTGGTGGCAACAGGAAATGTCTTGTTTTTGGAACGTCTTACTCCTGAACTTGACATGTCCTCCCAAAAGTTCTTAAATGTTGTGTTGACATGTTAAATGTTTCATGTTTGACATGTTTAATGTCATTGCACTTATATTTGTTAAGATTCTCCTTTAATTAAAAAAAACTGTTTTCTGATTGGATTTATGACCCCTTATCCTTTTTTGCACTGTATAGGAGCGGCCCCCATCAAGTTGTTGGAAGTAACTAAGTAACTTTTACGTGAAGTACATTTTAAATTAACTACTTTTTACTTTTACTTGAGTAGATTTTTAGATGGGTACTTTTACTTGTACTTAAGTAAAATTTCATCAAAGTAAAGGTACTTTTACTTGAGTACAATACTTCAGTACTTTTTACACCTCTGGTTGTAACATTGTCCAATTGACACAAAATTGCTCACGCTACATTAGAGCCCCTACTTGAACAGATATATGAGTCTGTACATAATAATAGTGATGCGCAACCAACTGGCAACAGGAAGTAAGCTTTGTTTTACCAATATCATTTGATTTATGTTAAATTTTCACAGCGTGATGTGCTATTTGATATCGTGGACCGTATTGAGCAATGAGCAGGCAGGGATCGACGTCACGTGACGGACGCAGGAAGTGAAACGTTTATACATAAAAGAATAGGATTCATCCTGAGGAGAACAAGATTTAGCCTAACCACATTTTATGGCAAAACATCCCAACCAGAAATGTCATGCCTTTGCTGACCGCTCAGGAAAAGCCAATGGATCATCAAAGTCATGAGGATTCATCCACTGGGGACAGTTAGCTACCAATTCCCATAGTAATCCATTCAATAATTTCATGGATTGACTTAACTTTTCCAAGTACCATTTATAAAATGTACTATATATCATCTGCTTTATTATATACTAATATATGTTATTATATAGAATTTTGTTTTCTTTTACACTAATACATAACCTATATTGAAGACTTTGTATGTTTGTGTTCAATTGGGTGTGGGTTTCATAGACGCCATTACTTGTTTCTACAACATCCCACACATATTTGTATTTTTGTTTTTATGTTGTGTGAAAAATAAACTAAAATATATAAACTAATATGATAAAGACATAACTTCTGACATTACATTGAGATGAAGCCATATACAATGTCTCAGACAGGAAATGCTAAATTAGAGTCATAAAACGACACAAACAAACATGATAAAAATTTGAAACTTGATCATTATTTGGCAGATCTGTTGCGTGTTTAAAATTAAATTAGATTGAAAAATGTGACTGGACCAATTGGAAGTGGTTTTGCGGTGGAAGCTTGTCAGTGCAGAGATATACATTGTGAATGGGATCTCCTGTAATCATGTCCATGATGCATGATGAGTACATAAGTATGTCTTGATAACAGTGTAGTGTAGTATGTATAGTCATAAAAGAGTGGAAGCAGGATCTCTGGTTTGCTGACCCTGACTCTGGGTAATCATGGAGCGGCCCAGCTCATTCACAACACCAGCTACACCCGTCCTACACAGCCACTCACTCTGCATAGTTATGCTATTTGTACAGTATAAACATTTCTGGATGATTATATATAATTATCCAGTGTAGCTCGGGTGCACGGACATCCACAGTGACTCATAAACACCCCCTCCCCCCCCTCCACACACACATACACACACACACACACACAGATACTCATGAACGGACTGACACAAACCTGCACACGCTGACCTTGGGGATTCTCATCCGGGCTGAAAAGTGTTTACTGAGTAATAAGGTAAATGAAAGAAGTCAGGGACATGCTCACTGCCAAGATCCTCTCCAAATAAACAGCCCTATTAAATATTTTCATGTCAGTTAAGTCACTTATTGCCTTCGCTCTCACTCTCGCTCTCCGCTCGCTCTCTCCAAACCACAGCGCTGACCGTGGCGCTTCATTCATCACGGCCGACCTCTCATGTGTGGCTCTCTCTGTCTCTAACACCATTGGTTGGAAGGTGTAAGTAGGCCACGTAATGTCAACACACACACTCCCAGCATTCACTTTGTCACCGATCCCGCCCCCTCGCCTCACAGATAGCTTCTTATCGCCCTCCGAGCTTGGCTGTCAATCACGTGTTTTGAGAGAACGCCTGGTCTAAGTAAACCCCTTACTGAACTAGACAGGACATGCTACATTTTACAGCTATGTCAGTCAAATACCCAGGGTTGAGACTTCAACGCCCGCCCTCTGTCTCCTCAGATTCAGACCCTGGTCATGTTGGCCTGCAAAAACACAACGGTCAGCGACTCTGTCAGGTTCCTCTCTCTGTACAGAAGCACTTTTCACTAATCCGATCTGTTTTCAAAGCTGCTAGCTGATGATGCAGTGCTATAGAAAGATGTTTACTGCTGGTGTTCTATGGAGGTGCCATCTTTTCATCTTAAAGTGAGAAAAAGTTTTAAAAGAGGAAATAAAGTTGAATTCATAGCAACAAAACATGTGTCCAAATCCAGTGCACTGTGGAGTTTAGCTGCCTGAGTTGTTCTCTTATGGCTATAACATTAGCTGGTAGTACTGAAGGACTCTTGTGTCGAGTGTTTTACCAATTATATATAAAATATTTAACATTTGAAAAAGAAATAACACAATATTTCAGTCTCTTAAGTAAAAGCTTGAATTCAGTAGCAATGAAACTTCCTTGTTGGGTTCAGTGCACTCATCTAGCTAATGATGACAAAAGTTTGCTAACGTTTGCAAACTTTATACAGACATGGCTGTTCAATGGACTGACTCAGATTTCCATTCCTTAGAAATATAATTAAAGATTGAGCAAGTAACACTTAAAGAGACAGACAGTAAAAAAGATATGATGGCTCCCCAAAAGTAAAACTAAAGTGCCTCTATCGCCCCTGGTGGCTGGCTGCAGTAGAGGATATAAACCCTGCATCTTTCACGTTAATGGTTGGGACAGTCAATGTTTGATTTCGATTACTGACCTTGACTTATTGTGTTTAAGTATTGAAATTAGTGTTAAACCTGTCTGGTTTAATGTGGGCTCTGTGGTGGCATAGAGAGCCTTCAAGAATATTCTGACCTCGGAGATAAAGCAGCCGGATAAAGAGCCGGGCCAGGTTAGCACATTATTAAGTGCTGTTTGCCTTTAAATGGCCCGGCTGGTCCTTGATGATATTTACACCCTCTGCATTGTTTACATCTGGAAATGGGTGAAGACAACACTTTTTATGAGAACGTTCCACCCGCAAAGCCCTGATGTCAGCGCCACAGCCTCATATACAGGGCGGGGCGAGGTAAACAAACACATCTCCCATCTTTCTCTCTGTCAATGGCTGGGGTCAGAGCAGGTAGAGTGAGGTGGGACCGCCTCTCTGTGGATTCACAGATTGAACGCAGAGTCTGGGCCTGAAGGAGAGCCAGGGGGCCAGTGTTAGTAAACTGTGGAGAGACCAAGGGAAGTAACTCATCCGACACACACACACACACACACACACAGTGAGGCTTTACACTGTGCAAGGACCAAGAGAAGCATCTCCTCTGCATTGCTCATATGCACACACATGCACACACGCCAAACACTGAGGAGCCACAAGCATTGGCGGTAAACACTCAAGCCTCTCACAAGATCTGCTCTGTAAATATTTACTGCTCAGCCGGCGCTGCACGGTGAGAGGAACATGACGGACTCAGCAGAGCCGGTGGAACGTGACTGGCCTCAGCCAACCCCACAGGTCTCCACCCCCACCCCCCTCCCCCCCATCGCCTCTGACCATCACAAGACCGGACATCCACTGGGCAAACAACATAACCTTATTCAGCATCTGTGCACTGCGGCTCACCTTGGCTTACCTTGCGGCAGCTGTGGAGGTCGCCTCAGCTGAGCGTGGGGCCGAGGGCTGCTTCCTGAAAACAAGGTGGAGTTTGTGTTTTTTAGCTTCTCACAATGGTACAGTGAACGCTAATGTAAACTGTGACCTGTCAGGGGTCAAGGTGAGGTGAACGTTAGAAGTGAACTGAATAAAAAGACAAAGATTATCCTCCTGTCAGGAGAGTTTGATACTGTGTAACTGAATCCCCATTGTTAACATTTTTGCTTTTCTACACTTGTATAGAATGGTGAAGCAGCCTGAAAGCCAGTGGATTCTCATACACTTCATAACTGGTGCGGTTCCATGTGAATTAAAGTAAAAAAGATATTTGGAAAAATATTCTGAACTTTAGCAAGAAGTACTTTCACAGTGAACTGGCACATTTGCACAGTTTTTCATCCTTCTTGGTTGTTTGTAAACTTTTTTTTTTAAAGTTGTTGATGATTTTGGGGACAGCTGAACAACCTGTAAACACAATTTTACCTCACTGTACTCTAATGGGATCAGTATCGTTCATTATCATTAAATCAGTATCATCATCGAGCCGCTGACGTTCTGGTTTGTGGCCGACCCGCTCTACCTCTACCACAGATATTCACTCTTCTGTCAGTTTGATGACACCAGTGTCTGCAGTGTGGTGAAGGGTGATTGATAATGAACAGCTGTCTGTGCTGGAAAACCCAATAAGAGCAGATAAAGTGACTAAAAAACAGAACATTTGCAATATATATATATATATATACATACATATCTTATATCATGTTTTTTTCTTTGACATGAAGAAATTGAATTTGACATGATTTATTGTAGATATAGAAATGATTGATTGGTGCAGCTTTAGATATGATCACTTGTTGAAGACAAGGCCGGAAACAACAAACGTGTGTCTTGGTGAGGTAACATTTGCTTCCTGTTTTACCTTCTGTGATCAAATCATTAAAATATTCATGTGTGACAAGTGAAAACATTATACAAGTAGTGTGTCTAATAACCCAGATATGTTTTTCTTTAACATAAGCTGCCATAAGCCCCTGAAGTAAATGAAGCTGTAAGAGCAAACCCCCTGCATGTATTGAACAGAGACAAGGTGTGTTCCATTGCTTTACTATTTATTCAACTTTCCTTGTGTAACAGGAAGAATGTGTTTATTTGTTCTAAAGGTCCATGCTTAGGCTTTAAGTTACAGTCCCCACAGGCCTCGTGCTGGCTCTGGATCCAGGGTTCTGAAGGGATGGATCCCATTAGACTGTAACTCTGCCTTGTCTCTCTTGGCAGCGTTAAGAAAGACTCCGTGTAGATATCATCGGCCTTTATATTACAAAAAGTTACAAGAGTAATCGAATAAGAACCTTAGCCTCGAAGGGAACATTTGCTGTATGATTTTTTTTGTTTGACTCTTACAGTAGCAGCAGCTGGGTGGGGTTTCAAGTCAGTTTCACACACAAAGACACACATTATACTGTACTGCACATTGTTTCATTGTGAAAGCAGAATAGTGACATTAAGTAGACAATCACAGATAAGCATACAGCAGGGATCTGTGAGGGAGTCCCACCATGTGCTGGTGACTCAGACCTCTGTGAGCAGGAGGCCTGTTTACTTTCAGTTGCAGTATGAGCAGCAATTATAGCTCATTAAAGAGGAAGATTTCCCTGAAATCACCGAAATCTTTTATTACTAAATCAACAAAATAAAAAATAAAACTAGGGGGGTGAGATCAAACGGACGGCTGGACCGGTTCAACCATTATCTGAGTCTAATTGGGTTTTCTGACACAAAGATGATTTACAACCTCTGCTCTCCACTTTCTACCTGGCAGCGTGCCACCCATCTGGCCGCCATGAGCGCTGAAACAAAGTCTGACAACTATGTGCGGTTACTACTTGACCCCAGGTCTGGGCTTTAACATGCCAAAACAATACCAGGACGAGCCGAGCTTCCCAGTGCAGCAGTGGAACACAAATAGTAACTTCTCGGAGCCGCCACTACAGAGGAGAGGGGAAACTGACGGAGGAGGAAAAACAGCAGGACGAAGAAGAGGTGGAAATGGGTGGTGGCCAGGAAGCGGGACTCTTCCTGAACCTAATCACAAGTCAGAGAGCGTTTCCTTTCATTGTAGGTGCTGCGGACCCCATTAACCAGCAAGACCCCTGTGTGCACACACCAACACCACTGCATCCTTACACAGAAGGCTCATCTTTTTATGGAAAACATGTCAAATGTTAACACACTCAATCCAACATCACATGTGGGTTTGTTGACAGACACACACACACACTCATATCCCCACACACACTGAGTCACAGGTACCTGGATCCTTCTTGGCCGGGTCCGGCACATTGTGAGGCCCTTTGGCTCTGCTCTGATAAACACTTCATTATGAAATCCTGAGGACACAGTAAATATTTGCCGGCGTGCTTATCGGCCTCCCTTATCTTGGCGTGAACTCCAGGCACCACATGACTCCCGGGCCCTTTATTTTGTTAATGCCTTTGCTACCACCGATAACTTTGCCGAAATAGCCTGTAGCACAGTTTTTTTTCGGGGAAATCGAAGCGCCACAACAACAGAGGGCTTCATGCTGTAATATAGGCCAGGCTTTTATTTGGTCTAGACATGACCGAATGTTACACGACGATCAGAGCAAGGGAAAGGCTCTTTGTGAGAGAGTTGCAAAACTCACTGTCCCCATTTTACCTGCTCAAGTGCCTGATAGAAGAAACCCATTTACAGCTAGGGAGTTAATCAGTGATGGGTTGATGGCTGGTGTTCAGTTCCCAGACTGATACATCCATCTCAGCGTGTCTGACCCCGGAGCACGGGGATATCACCGGCAAAAACAGGTTTCTGATAGATTACTCCAACGGATCGATGGGCCAAACAGCACGTAGGATCCGACAGATGTGACCGGAGCTCACCCATCGGTCCCACCGGTCAGGAACCAGTCCTTGTTGGAGCCAGTGGAACACACAGCTTATAGTGTTCATCGCTCACTTCTCAACCTCAGAGGTGGAAACTAGTTTCCTCCAGGGCTGCACCTCAGTTGACATGTGAGGTATTTGTATATTGCTGGAGTATTTTCATTTCCTCCTACTTCAGTAAGTCTACTGCACTACAGTTCAGAGGGAACATGTACTTACTGTACTAGATTTGTTACAGCTACAGTAGCTTTCAATTAATTTTGTTTTCATAAAAACTCATAAAATACACGATACATACTTTATTTACAAACGTGTATATGTACAAGTACTGCAGATATGTGCTCAACACAGAAAATATGTCTAAAATGACTGTTAAATTAACTTAATATGTTCTCACATAGATACATTAAATATTAATAAGAGAAGATAAAACATAGCATCATGTCAAAAATGACACATAACATAAACATAGAGAGAAAATAAAAGAAAGAGGGAGGGAAGCAGTTTCTTATTGCTCATTGAAAGGTTCACTGTACATCTGGACAGTTTGTTGATAAGTTGTAGGGTCTTCATATATTCTCAGGGGTACTGTTTGCCATTCTGTATTTATGGATGTGAAAATAACAGTAAGGAAACACTAGGTTTATAATGAAGTCCATGTTATGAATCTTGATTTGAAGATTATATTTCCACAATATATAATCATTCAACCAAGCTCAGAAGGTAATGGAAAAGATGCAAAGGTAAAATAAGTTTGTCAAAAATTCAGGTTCATCGTTGCAGAATTTGTTTTTTAATATCTATACACTTCAGATTGAGTCTTTTCCCCTTGAATAGTAAAAACATGAATCATCAGAAACCTTCTGCCTCATCTTCATGTGAACTACAAGTGGCTGTTCTGCCAGGATGCTGAGTGTCAGTCAAGGTGATCATGACGTGCAGCTTATTGAAACATTCATATCTCATCCTGATGGCAAACCCCCAGATAGACTTACAGCCTGAGCCCCCAACACAATTCAACTGGCGTTTCAGTGACCGCAACACACACACACACACACACACACATACACACACATTTTCCATTTAAAAATTCCAGACCTCATTCCTCAGAAGGCGAGGGCATATCGCATGCCGCCCTGTTTATAGCACAACATTACAAACTATGTAATATTGCGTACATTTTATTCGGAGCTATCAGTTTCTGTGGAGCTGCTGCTTTCCGCTCCAGAATCAGATTTCTCCTTCATCACGGCACATACCGACGCTCGGGCTGTTCTTTCTTTGTTGGACAGGAGACAGGAATTCAGGCTGTTCCTTACACTGTGGTGGAAACTACCTGCTCTCTGTTTTTACTGTACGCTCAGGACAATGGGTCAATACCCCCCCGCCCCAAGGGTCCCAGGACAAATAGTGTCACAGGGCAGCAAAGGCTCCACTGTACCAAGGACACACACTCCCCCAGCCTGTCCCAGGGCTTTTTCTTCTGGGGGGGGGAGAAGACTATAGGCATGAGACACCTGATACTTTCATGAGAGCAACATGAGAAGCACAAGTGTCACGCTCCGGACCATCAGTTCACGTCTTCACACCTGTTGAATCTTCACACTCCGAAGGTAAAGAGAAATCACAGCTCGACAGGCCGCAGGTTTTTTCGAAAAATGATTTTTATTGGGAGAACTACAAAAGAAATGTACAGTACAAAGTTAACAGTCTCACACTCAATTTGTAGTGAACTGACTCCCCAAAAAAATATGACAACTCTCGTTGTCTTTTTGTCCGTTTTTTTTTGTTACATTCAAAAAGCTTTACTTCTGATAAAGTAGTCAAAAGTACATAGTGCGCATCCCCCTGTACCTACTATGTACAAACCAAACGTGTTTATCCACTTCCCTCTCCAGCAAACTCAAGACTCAGACTAGATTTCAATATCAAAAAAAAAAGAGAAAACAGAGAAAAAGGAAATCAAAACAAGAGGAATGGGGATTTAGAGAGAAGCTACGGTTGTTTATCAGAGTGTCTGAGTGGTAACAACCTTAACAAAATGTTCAGAATCCAACACTACATTCAGTTCAACCTGTGTATAAAAAGATGCCATGTAGGAAAAATACTTTATTTGGTTAATTTTAAGGCATGTCAAGATGGTGAACCCCTTAGGCACTACACAATAATACTGGGGCACAAGGGATTGCTACATTCTTTAGCACGTGGCTGGAATCACAGTGTGACCTCGTGCAAACAGAGAGAAAACAAAAATTTAAAAGAAAACAAAATACTTTTTGGTTAATTTATTGACTTGGGTTCTTTGTCACTGAAGCCTGATCTAGATCAAGAGAAGAATTAAGGTTTGGACGGTCTGTACAACCACATTGTTTATACATTCTACAGATACATCTAAATAGGGATCCCAAAAAAAAAAAAGCCTTCTACAGCACTGACACAACCTCAAGAGCAAACAGCAATCACGCAAACCTTTTTTTAATAAACGTAAACAAGGAAACAAAATTAATGAAATAAATATCACATACGTTCTCTTAAATTAAGATTTTTTTTACTCATTTACAATAAAAATAACCAAGTGAAGTTACAAAAAAAGGAGAAAACAAAAACAAAATATATATATTACTGTGAAAAGAACATACACTCCACTTTATGCAGATTAATAATGGCGATCATAATTTAAACATAAAAGAATATAGATCTATTGCTTCATCATACTTGATAAATACAGTATGGACACAAATTACCAATGTAGCCTATACTTTTTTTTCACAAGATAATAAATAAGTTAAATAGTCCATAGCCAGTTATGCACCGCTATGCAAATCACTCAAAAAACAGCTAAAAAAATATATATTCAACCATCAGCAGTGATTTCCCCAAACAAACCCAACTCAAGAGTGCTTTTTTAACCAAGCAACAAACTAGACTACCCAAACCAACCACTGGGTGGCGCTGGGAGAAGACAGGTCTGGAATGGAAGTTGAAGCTTTTCAGAGAGGAAGAGAAGAAGAAGAACAAAAAACAACACACACACTTCGATAGAAGAAGAAGAAGAAAAAAAAAAGTGTTACTTTGAGTCAAGGCATATTCTTGGCAGGATGGAGGAAATCTGAAACCGCTTAGTCTCTTCTTCTTGTCAAGTCATGTTACACACACACACACACACACATCTAATCCCAGGAAAAGTGTGGCTTGCCTGATAGAGCAAAAAAAGGGAGAGAGAGAGAGAAAGGGGGGGGGGCTGCCATGAGCCCTTGGGCAAGGCACTGATGGAATGCCTTCTGTTTGCTATCTAGGTTTTTTAATACAGCTATATTACATACAAGAAAAGAAAAAGAAAAAAGAGACTAAACTAATGCCTCGTCAAGGACACTTTAAAACTGGATGAAGCTTGATTGATCCCTGTGGGTGAGACCCCCACCCCCCCACTCTCCCCCCCCAGGGAGGTCAGAGCAGGGTCAGAGGTCACCCTGGAGCTGCGAGGGACTCAATGTCTTGCTCAAAGGCACTTCAGCAGGGCCGCTGAGAAAAGGGGGGCGAGCAGGGGGTCTCAACTGGGGGTCCTCTGCTTGAAGGACAGTCTCTCACCCCTCCACCCCCCCCCCCCTCTGACCCGTCCATACAATCCGTTTGGAGGAGAAAAAACAAAAAAACGTGCTTTTTTTTTTTTTTCAATCAGTCATCTGAAATCGACAGCCTGCTGAAGATTGGCAACCGTCTCCCGGCGTCCAGGCTGGGGGACTCGGACCCGCTGAGGCTCCCGGAGGAGCTGAGGGAGCCGCTGGCGTAGCTCTCCCGGTCGGAGAGCGAGTCCGGCGGGCTGCGAGGAGCCTCGAACACCGGCGACTCGCTGAGGCGGCGCAGCGCCTGCAAGTGGCTCATGTTGTAGGTGGGGGGGGACGGGGGGCACACGCCGCCCTGCAGGGTCCCGTAGTACGCCCCGGTGGTGCCGGAGGAGGAGTGGTTGTTGCCGTAGCCTCCTCCGGTGGTGGTGCCGGTGGTGGTGGAGGTGTGGTGCCCGGCCAGCAGCGCTTTGAGGTCCTGCCCGGGGAAGGAGAAGGCGCTGTTGATGCAGGACAGCGAGTTGGGGGACAGCACGTCGTCGTAGAAGCTGGAGGCGCAGGAGGACCCCGTGTGGGGGGGCGGCGGGGTCCGGGACGTGGGGCTGTCCAGCAGCGGGGACTCCAGCCCGTGGTGGGTGGAGAAGCCGGAGAAGCTGAGGCTGTGGTGGAGCTTGGGTCGGTCCCGCTGGCTGTAGCCGAGGTGCTGCGGCGGCAGGAGCTCCCTCTGCCCGTACAGCTCCCGGGCGGACCGGGGCTCCCCGCTGCCCGGCTGCATGTTGGCGTTGGCGGCCGGAGCGGGCCGGCGCTCGTCGGCGTTGTGGATGAAGTGACACCGGGGTCCGTAGGGGCAGAAGCCGATGGTGTGGAAGGTGCGGCACGGCTCCGTCTTGTACTTCGGGTGGCGGGACAGGCTCCGGAGCTCATGGTAGCCGTGCGCGAACTGACACTTCTCCCCGTACTTGCAGGAGCCGTTCTCCTCGAAGGGCCGGCACAGCTCCGTCTTGTAGCGGGTGGAGTTGATCTGCGAGCCGGCCTTCTGCTGCTGCAGCACGCCGCTCTCGCTGTACGCTCGGTCGCGGAACTTGTTCTCCTTGTTCATGAGGCTCGTCGGGCTGGTGCTGCCTCCTCCACCTCCTCCTCCGAGCGGGAGGTTCTCCTTCAGGCTTCCGTAGCCCCCGGAGCCCAGGTGCTGGTACTTGTTGCCGTTGTTCAGCGCCTCCACGTTGCTGGCGGAGTTCCTGCGGAAGAAGCCCGGCGCGAAGGGGCTGGAGCCCGGGGACGTGACCGGGGCGCCCACCGCCTTCTTGTCCAGCATGCTGTTGATGTGGAGGGCGTTCATGTTCATGCCTTTATCCTGCTGCTGGAGGAGGAGAAACACACAAGAGTTACACACACATCTCAGAGCAACACATGGCAAAAGTTTAACACCAGTTTCCCCAACTTGTTGCACGCTGCCTCCCCGGGACCAGCAGCCCCAGTGAGACCAGTGAAACCAGTGAGGAACCGGGACTGGGACTTACCTTGTACAGCATGTCCATGTCGTAGAAGGCGGACAGGACGGTGGCAGACATCTCGTTTCCCCAAGTTTGCAGGCGCACTCCCTCTTTCATGGAGAAGCGAGCCGGATCCCAGTGTGCCACGAAAAAAGTTTGTTTTGAAAAAGTTTGGGGACGGGTGCAACTTTTCCTCTTTCGCTTTTTTCCCTTCCTCTTCTTAAAATGAAATAAAAAAAAAAAAGGTCCGTAGCAGAAGAGTGGATAGAGAGAGAGAGAGAGGGAGCCCGGGTTGGTGGTGCTGCTGCTGCTGCTGCTGGAGTTGTGGGTGTTTTGTGTTGTGTGTTGTGTTGTGTGTGCGTGTGTGTGTCCTCCCCCTCAGGAAGCGCAGAGCCAGACAGCTTCACTGTGCGCACTCGCCTCCTCTGCGTCAATATAAACGCTCGGCGCGACTCAGGGAGGGGCGAGGAGAAGCCGAAGCAAAGTTGGTTCTCTCCTCCTCCTCCTCCGTCTCCTCCTCCTCCTCCTCCTCCTCCTCCGTCTCCTCCTCCTCCTCCTCCATCTCCTCCTCCTCGGAGAAAAAAAAAAAACACTTCCATTCACCGGTTGGCCGCCTATTCTTCATCACCACGCCTTGAAATCTAACCCCGGCTGCCCCTCTCCACCTCCTCCTCCTCCTCTTCCTCCTCCTCCTCCTCACACCCCTTCCAAAACTTTTTTTTTCTTTCTCTTTTTTAATCACACAACCAATCTTTGTGGATGTTTTTCTTGTGTGTGTGGAGGGGGAGGAGGGTTGGTATCTTGCAGAGAAATACTGGAAGCAGGGTTCATACAAATTTTGACCAATGGATTTCCATGACTTTTCCATGACTTTTCAATAACTTTAAACCAAATTTCCATGTCCGAACATTTTGTGAAATCTCGGTGTATACGCGAAAAAGTGACAATGTAGTATTCAAACTAACAATGAGAATTCCAAGGCATACAGTGTACCTTAAATGACACAAACCCAAGTATGCCTGCTTATATTTTTAGCGTATTTCTTTAAAAGCATATGAATTATTTAAAACATTTAAAGCCCAAATGAACGACATGAAAATATGAATATAACAAATTTCCATGACTTTTCCAAAACGTTTGGGAGATTATTTTTTTCCAGGCCTGGAAAAACACATTGTAAAATTCCATGACTTTTCCAGGTTTTCCATGACCGTACGAAACCTGTGGAAGGAGCCAGTTTTACAGTGCTCCTTCATACCTGGGCCCTCATGGAGGTGCCTTGCTCAACGGCTCCCTCACTCCTGCACTAAAAAGAAAAAAGGTCTGGGGTCCCTTTTTGAACTGCCAACAATCAATCAATCAAACTTTATTTGTATAGCCCATATTCACAAATCACAATTCGTCTCATAGGGCTTTAACATGGTGACATCCTCTGTCCTTAACCCTCAACAAGAGTCAGGAAAAACTACAAAAATAAACTTTTAACAGGTACAAATACGTAGAAACCTCAGAGAGAGACACATGTGAGGGATCCCTCTCCCAGGACGGACAGAAGTGCAATAGATGAGAAGTGTAGGAAAACATCAAGATTAAAGTTTTTAAACATTTTGAATGATAACTTCAATACGGTATGTCAAGCAGTCGTGCAACAACACATCCCTCTGGCCCCTGGAGAACCACACTTGGAAGCTGACACATGTACTTTTTCCTCTCTTTTTAATCACACAACCAATCTTTGTGGATATTTTTCTTGTATGTGTGTGTGTTTGTGGGGTTCGTATCTTGCAGAGAAATGCTGGAAGGAGCCAGATTATAGTGCACCTTCATACCTGGGCCCTCATCTGGAGCTGAGGCGATGGAGGTGCCTTGCTCAAAGGCTCCAACAACAAATCCCTCTGGCCCCTGGAGCACCACACTTGGGAAGCTGACACATGTATTTGTAATGGAAGGAAACTCTCCCTCCCTCTCCATCCCTCTCTCTCTCCCTGTGGATCCAGGAGCGGAGAGGAGTCCAGGCCGAATGCAGCACAACTTTTCTAGAATCCGCCTGTTGCATAATCCGACTTCCACAGTGCAACACGCCTATTCCAGTCTACTACACATGGAAAAACAGACACGCTAATACCCACACTGTGCTCACATGACCCACTTCAGCACCGTCTCAAACACTACACAACTACACTTCCTCCAAATCCTCAGATTAGAAACGTGTCACCTTTTTTTTTTATTTTAAAAAAAAAGCACAACACGTTGAGTCATTATAAACACAAAGTGAGATTTGCTTTTTTCTTCTCTCTCTCCTCCCTTGTTTTTTTCCCCCAGTGTCAGAGCCAGGGCCCAGACTGCAGGAATGCTGCTTTCCTCTCGTTTCCGCAGGTTAACACTGCCCCCATGAGAGCAGAGTGGGTACTGACTGCGAGGGGGGAAGGGGCGCCCCCTGCTGAGCAGAGCCGGAACAGGATTTAAAAAGGCACATTCTGGACAAACTGGCTGCAGTAATGTCATGTTTATGTCATTCCTTCACTTATTGCTGCAAAATCTGCTTCCTCATTCTCTCCCCTATGAAAGTAACCCCCCCTCTTGTTGTAAAGTCAGGGAGTGCAGTGTGGTTGCACTAAGCTGCCCCCCCCTCGTCTCAGCATGGTGTAACCTTCCCAGGACGGCAACACGTCCACATGGACACGTCAAACTACTGCAGCTCTTACGCTCTTATTTTGGTGCTGAGGGTGTAAAAAAAACAAAAAACCTTTTGCGACACATATCACCAGAAATTGCAGGTTTCTGCGACACTGGTAACCATTAAGTCTTTTCAATACAGGATCATAATTGAAAGATTGGTTTAAAAAATGAATTTTTGTTCTTTCTGTGACATGATTCAATATTCTCTGAATGAATGGTTTGGTCGGAGAAGGAAAGAGGGAGGTTAAAAAAAAAAAAAGGGAAAATAGCAACAGGCGAAAAACAAGTGACATAAGAGGTTGGAATCTACTACTACCAACCCTAAAATTAGGCGGAGGGCTGTCCCAGGACTATTTGCGCTGTTGCAAGATGTGATAAATAGTTTGATGTGAAGGACAGGCACACGGAGAGGCTCCTGAGAAATCCCTTGAACACGTCCTCGTCCCAAACCGCTCTCTCCCATCACACAGCTCGGTTTTTATTGGGGGATGTCGAGCTGTTCCAAAACATTACGTCAGTTTTACTGTAGCAGGGAACATGGCTACCAGGGAGAGAGCAGGGTCCAGCTGTATGAGCAGGCAGCACAAACCACGCACACACACACACAGGACAGTAGTCCATTGTGCCGTCCTCCTAATTACATAACCAGGAAAACTAGAGGGAAGAATAAAAACAGTCCAATGGAAAGAATCCTGCAGTAAATGAAATTTCACAGGAAAATCACACCTCGTATAAACATACAGTAGAAGTCCAAGCGTACACTGAAATACAACTTTGGTGACGTGTCAGCGAAAACACTTGATTTCACAATCCCATGCCTCGGCCATAAAGCTCGCCTGGCTGCACAATCACACCATTGAAGTTGGTGCTCGAAGCTTTAGGCACCGAGTTGTTTTGTTCCAAACTTTAAATCCCTGGTAGACACAGGGAAAGCAGAATGGTCCGTTTGCTCAATACTGAATACTCAATACTGTCGTGTGACACATTCCTGCTGATAAGAGAACAGTGCATCAAGTGTTGTTGTGTACAAGCTCGCGATAAAATATTGTTTTGGCTTCACAACTTTTCCACATGTAGTCACATTTTAATATTGTCTATTTCTTCTCTCTCCTGCTTCATTACAGAGTTATTAACGTGAAAGAATTGAGACGTACAGCTATGACTTTCCTTGTAGGAAAAATGGCGCTTTGAAATCATGTAGTATTTTGTGACATATTTATTTAAGAGACATCAAGGAATAGTAACTATAACAATGAAATCTGATAAACATTGAAGGCATAATTCGTAGGAAAAAGTAAGAGACAAATACAGAGTTAAAAAAAGACCACAAAGCCGGTCTGTGGTCTTGTGTTCATTTATCTGAAAACTTTCCTGTTTTGGAAATATAAGGAATTCTGACTTACAGACAATTCCCTTAAAAAAATGTTGGTATTAGAGATGCACCATGCTCGTTTCTCTACTTCAGCCTCTCCAGCACATCCAGAGCCAGTGTGGCCCTCTGGTGCCCCAGGGTCAGCCGGGCGTGCTCCGCGGTGCAGGTGAACTGGGGCAGGGCAGGGAGGGAGTCCAAGGCCTGCTGGGAGCTGAGGGCCTTGGTGCGGGCCTGGGCAGATAGAGTGTGGAGCCGGGCTTGATCCAGGATGACTGCTCCTGGGTGCTGGCTCTGCTTTAAGATCGGGATGAGGGAGGTGAGGTGTCGGTGAAGCAGCTTCACCCACTGGACAGGCTCGGCCCACAGGTTCAGATCCCCCTTCTCAAACAGGAAGTCCTCCTCATCCTGGAAATTAGAAAAACGACAGTTTACTAGAGTGCAAGTTAAAGATGATTGTTTTCTGGCCTCTAGAGGACAGTGGAACAAGTTGTGTACCATTGACTGTATAAGAAATGGACAGGTAATGTCACTTTACCTTGAACTCTATACTGCCAACTAGGGCTAGGGACGTATATGACATGCGAAAACAGACACAACAGACACGCCGACCCCAATCCGGCTTCCCCCGGCTGTGGACTGTGGGAGTTTGGATACTGATTTAAACCCCCCCCCCCTTAACCGACATGACTGTTAAAAGTAAAGCCAAAGCCTCTTGGCCGCCACCTGGTGGCTGTCTGCAGTATGGGCCATAAATTCTGGCTCCTCCATGTTAGTGGATGGACCAAATTAGAAAGTCAAAGATTACTTCAAATCAATATCTCTCAAAGATGGTTCCTGTAATTTTGGGTAGTTCTTATCACACCAATGTTTGTTCAAAGGATACTTTATCCGGTATGTTTGGTTTTAATTAGTAATTTGATGATGAAAGCAGGGTGACATGTCATGATTGACAGCTGAGATTGACTCTGAATTGGTCAAGGGTGCGTATCGGCGATTCCTTGCTACCACGGCTCCATCCTGATAGCTACATCGAAGAAGGCTCGAAGATGCACAAGATGACAGTGTCTGTATCTGAAGTGTTTTAGCTTAATTTCTGGATAGTCTGTGGAAATGGACAAGTGTCGTCCATCTTTACATACAGCCTACGTAGACATACAACTGACATATTATCCCCCTTTTGGTCAACTTCTTAGCAAACAGATACATATTTACAAATCCAACGAACACAAGGCAACTATAGTTTTAATTTCCAGTCATGTTCGTCTCCACTAACCCCTGAGGGACCAACACCTGACTAATCAGCTGTCAAATGCTCCACAATGCTACTAGGCAAGCTGCATGAAGTTATTTTAATCTTCGCTGAATCACCAACACTGATGAAAGCAGTGAAAACAGATAAATTGTGATCTGGAAAAACAAAACAGTGTGCTCAAAGTTTCCAAAAATGGACTGAGTGGAACTGCAAAATTAGGTGCAAATTCCCCGTGGGTTCAATACTATGCTCAAATTCCACATTGTCATTTGACCACATCGTTAGTAAAACAACAGTGAGTAGTGCAGCTTTAAGAATTTAAGAAAGATATTTGGACAATCAGCCACAAGAAGCAACCCAACAATTAAACAGGCACCAAAAACAAAACAAGAAAATAAACACAGTGGTCGGAGAGCAGAAACCTTGGTGGCTATAAACTGCCCGGATACTTTGTCTGCTACTGTGAGTAAAACAAGAGCGACAATAAAAAATATATTGTTCCGTCTGTGCCTAAGTTTCCACACTTTACAAACACAGTGTTAAGTCAACTTGAATTACACTCTTAATTTAGCATAAACCAGTGTTCTGTCATAAAACACAAAGAGGATGATATTGTTTTTCAAAAGGAGTTTCTTAAACACTAGGTCGACTGTTGCTCCTTGAGAAGCAGCATTTGTAGTGGTTTCTCTTTTCATGTTTTAATTTCTTATATGAAAAGTAAGTTGACACATCACAGTGTCACAGTTTTCCTGACAGAAAATAAAACTGTGACAATCAAAAGTGAAAACATTTTTGGGATATGTCCTCTTCTGTCTCTAAAATATCTTGGTACAGTTTGTGATGTTCTTGTAGCACAATGTAAAATGTCAATATATTATCCGCTCTAAGGCCATTACAGATACTCTGCTCCTGTGTGACCTCTGAGTGATACTCACCAGAGAGGAAGCGTCGTCTATAACCGCCTGGTCATTGTCGTCTTTGTCTCCCAGCAGCCACTCTGTCAGTGCGAGGACGCCGGCGGGAACCTCCCCCCACAGCTCGAACAGCCGACACAGGAGGCCCAGGCCCCGGTCCAGAGCTACAGGAGGACACACTGACACACCGGCCGTTTCTGAGGACAGACAAGACAACTTATTTATCGAGTCTGCAAACACTGTTTTACACTCAAGACTCAACCAGAGTACAACCAGAATATGAGTGAACAGTAAACAAGTATGTTGAGAGATCATAAATCATGGGTGGAACAAGAGGATAATATGGATTGTTAGCAACTGTATCTGTTATTATTTGGCCATTTAGTCCAATGTTATGCTTTTCAAATCTAATATAAAACTAAATATTTTTTTGTTTGTCTGGTCATGATACACCTGTATATTGATTTTTGTGAAGACCGGTCAATGTGAACACGTTCCAGGGGTCTCGGGGGGAACCGTTGAGCCATTTTTCCACGCCCATTGAAAATTCCTTCAGAATACGTACATTTTCACCACTTTCTAACTTTCTGCAAATTTTGGTAAGAACTTGAGCATGGTAAAGCCCTCAAAAAGCCAATTAATTTGCCTGAATAATAATAATAATAATAATCCTTACAACTTCAATAGGGCCTTGCCTGACCTTTGATGTCAGTGCTCGGGCCCTAATGAAGTGTCAGATCGGATGGGTTGACCTTGTTCTGTTATTAGCATTATCAACCTGTTTAAACAGGTTAGGTCTAATTTATGCTCAATGTTAGATACATACAGTGAAACTGACATAGTCTCTACTCTGCGTTCATTTTGTACATATTTGCGCACGTCTACTGAAAGCTTACGGATATGAACGAAACAGAGCAGTACCACAGGAAATGATAGGGGGCAGTGTAGCCACCAGTTCAGGTGAGACCATTATAAAGACAGGAAGAAGACATTTCAACAATGGTTTTGTTTAGGAGACTTTGAGAGACTTTGCGAATTGGTGAGAAACTTCACGCATTTACTTCGCTCTATGTATTTCATGGAATGACTGACCACCACAACCTGACTGCCTTGACCTCTTCCTTATGAGGGACATTATGGCAACCATAGATTTATATATAAAGACTAGATGTACACGTTCGACGGAGCCGGACGTCCGCACAGGTCCGCACAGCTCCATCTTGCTAGGGGGCATCTCGCTCAACCATAACATTGTGTTGGTAGTGGTAAATAACCATAACTTGCTCAATTTTCAACCGATTTTTAAACGGTTTGGTTCGTTATAAACGTCAGAGATGAAGATATGACACTGCATAAATTATTCATTTTTTTTTAGAAAATAACATAATTATTCATAAGTATGCAGTGTCATAGCTTCATCTCTGACGTTTATAACAAACCAAATCGTTTAAAAATCGGTTGAAAATTGAGCAAGTTATGGTTGTTTACCACTACCAACACAATGCTATGGGTGAGCGAGATGCCCCGTAGCAAGATGGCCGCCATGTGCGGACGTTCGTCTCCGTTGGCCAGCAACGCAGACGAGACATCTAGCCTTTATAAATTATATCTATGATCGCAACCTCCTACACTGTCGTCATGTTTACGTAGTCAGACACTCTGGACACTGTGCTGCCCTCTACTGGATGTATAGCTTAGCAACCCTGCCTATGTAAAGGACACACGGAAGTATGAGGGCGGACTTAATGCCAAAACTGATTGAGTTAACCATGAGGGAGGAATGTGAGTCCCCAGGGTTTTAACTGTCTGTCTAATAACCTTATGTATTCAAAATCAAAGTCATGTAAAGGAATCAGACTAGAGATTAAAAGAATCTGGTTACCGGCGTAACATTTCTGGAAAAGAATGCCAATTACTCAGCTATATACACTGTCCACAGGTTTCTCAACAGCAGTGCATGTGAATGACATAATCCGTGCACATGGAGTATCGTGTGATGCGGTGGCATGAAAGGAAAAACCATTACTTGTACTGTTGTCTCCCTCTATCCAAAATAATTAAATCCCAAGTCTGACAAACTGAAAACTGAAATAAATAATTCTAAATAACTCCAGTTTCCAACGCTGAACAGTGCACTATTTGTCAAATTCTAAAGGATTCGCAGGCTAAAGGAAAATGTGCGTGCATGCATGTCACTCTGCCACAAGTCCCAGAGCAGGGAACAAACAGAGCAGTCTGTGGGATTATCAACTGTGAAATATAAACACCAGGTTCGATTCATAAAGAGAGATCTGATTACTCAACACCTGCCCAGAAACATAATCCCCACTCAAAAACCTCTCATTGTGGGCATGTAGCGATGATTGAATGATGCAGAGCTGATGGTGTGTTCCAAACTTATTTTGAACGAGTGCACATGTGTCTTCTCTGGGCTCATAGAAGCAAAATACTGTGCACGTTTCACCAATACACACATGCACGCACAGTCAGAGCAAATGTTCCACTTCCTGTTTATGTGTTCATGAATGGATGGATGGACTGTGCTATACAAATGAAATTTGATTGATGACTGTGTCAATGTCTTGCTATTTGAAGTCCTGTGTTTTCACACTGCGTGTACACACACACACACACACACACACACACACACACACACACACACACACACACACACACACACACACACACACACACACACACACACACACACACACACACACACACACACACACACACACACACACACACACACAGTGTTAGTGTTGTAGAAGTGTGAGACACACTTCAAAAGGGGAAACATAAAGTTCAACTCCATTTAACATCACCAGTTGTCCTCGCAGCAACTATCTGACAGAGGTGTGTGTGTGTGTGTGTGTGTGTGTGTGTGTGTGTGTGTTTGTGTGTGTGTGAGAGAGAGAGCTGTTCTCCCACCTTTACCATTCTCACCAGAGCTGACACCCAGATAACACCAGAAACTTCAAAAGGCTTCGAGAGCCACTAGCCAAAACACTACCACCATGGGAAGAGAGGAGGGAGGGAGGGAGGAGGTACTGTATATAGACCCCATCAGCACACATACAGTGTAAAACACACAAACACGAACAGGGTCGGGAACCCGGATTGTTTTCCGTCTTCAGAGAGGAGGCGTAAAACCAGAGCCGAGCCCGACGTCTGAGCGGAGAGGGAAACCTGCTCTGTGAACATTAGAGGCTGTTGATTGTACCGTATTAGAGGAGCTTTAAGAGTTTAGGAGCTTGAGTGACAAATTCCTTTCTTTACCAAGAAGCCGCCTCTCCCTGGGACGGCCCTTCCTCTGATGTCAAGCCTTTACAGAATCCTACCCCCCCCCCCCCCCCCCCCGGAATAGGAAATTTTAGCTGCATCCAATTTATCTACTTTTCTACAGAGGTTTTACACGTTGCTTAACGCGATTTCCCTCCTCGAGCTGTCGCTGCAAAATGCTCCGTTTCTCAAGGGGATTGTCTTTCACTCTGTTCCTGGTGTGAAGCATATGAGTGTGTGTGTGTGTGTGTGTGTGTGTACGTGTGTGTATGAACGTTGTCCTATGTTGTTTTGAGTATTGATTTTGAATAAACTTGTCTCTGTATATGACAATATCACTGCCAGTTGGTGAGTGAATGTGTTTGAGAATGGTAGGGTGAGGCTGTGTGTGTGTGTGTGTGTGTGTGTGTTTGTGTGTGTGTGTCTGTGGGTGTGTTTGTGTGTGTGTGGGTGTGCAGTTGGCATCCCCTGGCACACTCTTCATCCACTGGCACTCATTTGAGCTGGGCAGGGCAGGAGCGAGAGGGAAAAACTTAACCCCGTGCCACTTGAGGAAACAGAAAAACAGTTGAACCATTCTGAAGAGTTTTTTGTTTTTTACTGAACTAAGATCTTTGGTTGCCTTGTTCCAGACGGTGGAAACTAAGTTTTTATAAAGAGCTTTATATGTAAATCGGCATCTTGAAGCACAACCAGGCCTTCACCAGGCCCACACTATCACCTTTATTGAGGAAGTGTACATGATGCAATGAAAGCAGCCCAATGTGCCACAGCTACCTCTTATGTGGACAGAAAACCACAAAACAAAATAAAGAGTCTACAGGCAAGTGAGCAGAGTGTGTGATGCTGTAGGCACAGCAGTGCGTTCTGCTACATGCTAACATGGAAGTGTGTTTACATTTTTAAAAAGGCTTAAACTGCACACAAGAAGAAAATGGCCTAAAACAATTAACAATTTCTTCCCTCTGTGTGTAAGCCTTATCTACTGCAGTTTACTTTTTCTTTGGATTGGGCCACAAACTGGGTGAGGGTCAGAGGTAGGGACGGGAATCGGCAGGGACCTCCCGATACGATACTATCACGATACTTAGGTGGCGATACGATATGTATTGCGATTCTGTGGGTATTGCGATTCTGTAAGTATTGCGATTCGATATTACGATTTCCTGAAATTTCTTTTGGTTATTTTTTTTTTTTAAATACTGGACCATGGAAAAATGTTGAATCATACCTTCAAATACAACACAGTCAAATTCACTTAGAGCTTTTCAAGTTATAGCCCCTGTCAACTGCACACAAACTGACAGATTAAGAAATGTATGCCACTTAGGCTACTTTTTAACAATAATTTTTTATTTTTTTAAATCGATTCGGGAGGCAGCATGGCGATTTAAAATCGTCATTCACAAGAATCGCGATTTAGAACTGAATCGATTTTTTCCCCCATCCCTTGTCAGAGGTGAGACTGGGGCTGTGCTGGGCGGACTTCCCTAGAGGACTTGAAGGTGCTTGTGGAGACGAGGATGCTTAACACACTTTGGACCATCATGGGGAACATCTAACATCCCCTCCACGAGCTGCTAAACGACTTTCTGCAGAAAACGTCATCAGTTTTGACAAAGAACACGACAGGAAGTCTTGGCTGCACAATGATTCTCCTGTGGTTTGGATGAGGAGATGGTTTACTGCTCACCTGGACATTGCCTCATATCGGTTACATGTATCTGATTGATGAGACCTTTCAAGCTTTGCTCTCTATATAGTAGATCATATTACCTCCATTGCACGTGCAGCATGTAGTATAGATAAAGTTCTTTCTTTAGTCTCAGTTTTTGATTCTTTTCTTAACTGCATCGCATCGTTATTTCCTCATTGTTTTGTGATTTATTGGAGGTTATTGTGGGTTTTATTGCCTTTTTTAAAATTGAGAAGCAGCTGCTGCACCACCGCCATTTCCCTTTGGTTTTTATCAAGTTCTCTTTCTCTCTCTATCTGTCCGTCTATACAGAGGGATGTCAGTGGGGGTGTAGGGCTGTCAGGACGGTGAAATGAGAGAAATCCAAAGCACTTCCCGCCCCCGCACTCATTCCCGCTACTGGTGTCATCATGTTCACTGTAGAGGGAGTTAATTCCTCTGCTCAGCCACCCACATCTAAAGGATTTGGGGTTGGAAGCCCTCCCCCTATCTCCCCCCCCCCCCCCCCTCCAACTGACTGTTAAGCAGGGGGTAAGGGGGCACCCATCCCACCTGGGCTGTAAACTTCAGCCGGACCACCGTATGGGTCTCTACGCTACACCTGCCCTGTCCCACAGTGACGTCTTTATTCCATACAGCCTGGACAAAGACGGTCTGTCAAATGAGGGGCCCACAGAGATCTGCATGCCCAGGGTTTAATCTGTGATCAGATGAGGGGGGGGGGCTGGGTATTGGTGCTTCTAACATGTATTTAATCATACATACGACTTCCTTTGTCTGAATAGTCTGAACACAAGCCTCAAAACAATATAAAACAACCAAGAGTCGACAAAGACAAGACTTTCACCCAACGATAGGAAAAGACCCGCAACATTAACACACACACACACACACACACACACACAAACACACACAGTTGTTACAGGCTTGACAGTGGAGCCGAGACACCAGGAAGTGCTGGTGTGAGATAGAGAGAGGTGTGAAATAAAAACAGACACTTTACAGCCCTGACTTCCTCTGTAGACTGAGAACAACAACAACAATAACGGGAAACAATAACACGACAAATAGCACCAAAACTAAGCAGAGTGGTGAGCATTAACACAAAAGTCTACTGTTGCAGCGCTTATCATTGAGTCCAGACTGTGCCTCTTGAAGGATCATATACAAGTCAATAGAAACCGGAGGGTGGAAGTCTCCTGTCTGTCTCTGTCATGAAAACTCAGCCAGACTTCAAACGTACTCATTCAATTCCCTGTTTCACGCGGATTGTAAATTGTGTGGTTTGAATTTAAATACCTTTTCAGATATGGAAGAAAAAAACACTGTTGGTTTCACCTGTCTGTTAATATGTATCCTAATGTGGGTCAATCCTATATAATAATGGATCCTACAAATCCAATTGCTTCTTTCCCATTGGTCTTTTGTTATTTGTATTCATTAGATGCCAGTTATTATATCTTTACAAATAAGTAAACGCACATTTAAATGCTGTGCTCATATACATCATTTATAGTTTTTTTGTTAAATGTTTATTTATTCATCCACACAGCTTTTATGAATGACAAGTTAAAGTAATAGGAAGCAGCTAAAAATTAATCACATTTTTTTTATTTTGTCCCAAACATAGGCTGTATATATTAAATAGACCGGGGGCAGAGGCTGACAACTTGTACCAAAGACGTAATTTAAAGCTAGAGTCTGTGCAGTAGTGATCAGCGGGTGGAGAAGCCCCCATATTTTATAGCATCGAATAACTAATTAAAACCAAACTTAGTGAGAAATGACCACTTCAACATACATCAGTGTAATAGAAACTAAAATGACAGAGCCATCTTTGAGAAAAGTTTTAGTTTTTATTTGGTCCCATTTGCTAACCTGGCAGGCGTATGGCCCATACTGCAGCCAGCCACCAGGGGCTGATTGAGACGCTGTTTTTCGTGATTTTCTGTGTGTGAATCTTTTGACTGACAAAGTCTGAGCTGAATCTACAATGAGATCTGGGTCTGACTGCGTTTGTTTCACAGTAACACAGGAAGCACAACGAGTCTGCCTCCGCTTGACACGTCTGGACTGAGAACCGGCTTCACAGAGATGTTCTGCACTCCTGTTATCTTCAAATCACATCACAGTCAAGTATCACAACCTGCTGCTTTACACAGTAAACACACTTCTCCAACACAGCCTGCAGCCACCGGTCATTACTGAGACATGTGATTTTGTTTCACACCAAATCATTAAAATCTCATTTCCCCACGCTGCCGTTTGAGTGAAACCTGCGAAAAACACCACTTGTGTTTGTGCGTTTTCACTGGACAGTGAAATAACAGCTTTTTATTCCAACAGGAAAGTTGAGAGCTGAAAATCCACACTCCAGCAGCACCAAGTACCTTCAGTTGTACATCTATGTAAATGAGTGATAGACAACAGGTCGTGGTGTGTTTAGTGAGTGTCCTTCAGCTTCGTCAGGTCATAGGCTTCCATTCATCGCTGCAGGTGAACGAACTGGGGGAAAGGACACAGGATCATACAGTGAGCCAGGGAGGTTGCTTCAGGCGAGCCAGCTGATAATGGTTCACTGAGGCTGCCCTGGAAAATATGGACACGTCAGCAGAGTGTGTGAGGCCACAAAAGAGAGCTGAACGCTACTTCGTATTTATTTGTATTGTTTGCATAGTTTAAAAAATAGGAAATAAGCTCATGAGAAGACAGACTGATTCCACTCTCACATTTGTATGATGAATGTGAAATAGTCGGCAGGCTGTTAGCTTAGCACAAAGACTGGAGACAAAAAAACAACAGACGTCACCAAAGTGAACAAAAGGGAAAGGTTTTGGTTATATTTGCTATGTATTATATCAATAAATTGTAATTTACATTTTTTATTGAACAGGCATGTCCTTTAATGTTCCTGTGGCGAGATTTGTTTTCTAACTTAAGACAGTGTGCTGAGAAAAGAAAATTGTTTACCAAACTTCAATTGGTGCCATACAAATAAATTAGATATAATAACTTCTTAACTTTAATTTGAACAAACTTTCATCTGAGTATTATCAGTGGAAGTATTTTTTTGTAGTTATACGTAATAGTTTTCTCTTTACAGTTTGTTAACTGAAAGCTTTAGTAGTCCTGGTAGATTGTTTTGATGCCCCCCTGTTTACACTCTTTATGCTAAGCTATGCTAACCAAATTGTCGCTAAAGCTTCAAAATTTGCAGAGACATCTAAATGGTACAAATCTAACTCTCTCAATATCAAGCATGTTATATCTAAATTAGTACACCTCTTTTTTTGTTGATCATGGTGAATATTTGAGTGATAATGTGACGATGGCTTGTGGTAAAGAAGTGGGGGCTGATATTTCAGTAGACACATGTCAGGGGGGTCTGTTGTGTGTGAATTCCTGTTCCATTAATAGCAGCTATCAGTTAATCTTGTGTTACACTATAAACTATCTTCAATATTTAATAGTCAATTGGAAATAATGTAATAATTTTGTTATTGCAATATTTTGGGTACAGAGGCACATGGGGCTGTTCATTATATATATTTATATAATTTAATTGTTAGAGTCCACGATTTACTTGACCTGATAAGTATATATCAAATGAGTGTTGTTTGAATTGTCAGGTCTGTAGGGTGTACGTCTCATTACTGTCATGTTTTGTTCAATTTTGTTTAATAAAGCTCCCTATGTTTTTAATCAAAGTGGGGGATAACAGTGCAGTTCAACGTCCTTTGACTTTTGTCTCCCCTAACCACATTTCTAATCACTGCCTTCTTATCACATGTCGTCCGATCCAAATCCCTCTGTGCTCTATATATAAAGTGATCCCTCTGTTCCTGCCTCGACTCGGTCACGGTGCTGGAGGTCCAGTGAGGGTGAGCGGAGTTTGATTTCAGACCCAATTACTCTGGAGGTATTTGAGAGGGGGGGGCGGCGGCAGTGATGGTGATGCTGGTGGGGGAGGTTGGAGGGGGAGTGTGGGGGTGTTGGAGGGCAGGATGGGGTTAAATTAGATTTGCTCTTCCTGCCCAGGACAATGACTCCACTGTGGCTCACGGCTCTGGGAAGAAGAGACTTCACTGACCTGATGTGAATGTGCCCAGATTTCTCTCCCACATTGATTAAACAGGTTTAATTGTATTATAACTCATTTAAATTGTAAGTACAGAACTTTAAGTGTAAAAGGAAATTAATCTATTTTAAGTAATTTTTAGCAGTTTATTAATGGAAATGCGAGTCTTGCTCTAATTCATCAATGAAATTAATTAATCAGATACATTTTTAACCAGGGACAACTTTTTTTGGAAGAACAGTTTAACATTTTGGGAAGATTTATCCACTTTTTTTTTGCTGTAAAGCAGATAAGACATCAAACAAATGGTTATAATGTATACTGGGTTCATGTACCACAGCATCAACATGTCTCTCTGCTGTCCAGCTAGCTAGACTATAATCACATGATTAACACAACAATGAGTTTAAACATTTGAATTTCTATATATTTCTTGTCTTTCTAAAAGAGGAGGGTTTCTATTTTGCATGACCGTTTGTGTCTATGAGTGTTTTGCAAAAGCCGTCTCTGTTCTCACATCTCTGGCTGTCCTCCATATCAAAGGGCCAGGAGTCGTCGCCTGCATCTGAAGCAGCTAACACCTCCGATACTTGACTCTGCAACGGCAGGTCATAAAACACACACACACACGCGCGCGCACACACACACACACTACATAGCCCTCCGAGCAGACTGCCTGGCTGGCCTGAAGGGGACGGGAAAGATACACACAAACAAACAAACACACACGCACGCTTACGCATGCACACGCACACACACACACACACACACACACACACACACACACACAGTTGTTTTTCCACTGGCACAGCACCACACTATAGCTATGATTTAACAACATGCTGCATTACTCTATTTCTGTTTCCTCGACACTCTGACACCAGCAGGTAACTATGCTGACCAAAGATATTATACAGGTCAACAAGAGAGACACACACCAGGTGTCTGCAACGGTGGGAGTGAACTAAACCACTGCAACAGCCGAGCGCATGAAAACAAAACCGACATTTGACCAGGAGTTTGTAAAGTAAGTTCAGCTGAGCTAAAAAAAGACTAAACAATAATACCCCATTTCTCCCAAAAGTTATAAAATACACCCAACAACAACTTGATCTCTATATCAAACTCAGATGGAAAAGGGAATAAGTGCTAAAACGGAAGAGGAAGGATAGATTTGAGTTTTCTCTCGTTCGTGTCCTCTTAATGTAAATGGAACTTTTTCAGTGACGACATTTTAACATGTCACTGGAGGAAATGCAAAGGTGTTAGGGTTAAAACCAACCACACGATTGATGGCCGAATTCCATATAGCTTGAGTTCCAGGGTGTTGTTTTTGTGCTGCCACACTGTGAAGACTTTCTGGGACTTGTGCGAGATTTCCTGCAAAGGTTTTAAGTTCCTAGGAAAAGTGTCTGCAGTGGAACGCAGCTCTAGATCTGTTCTCCTGGTGACAGCAGTAAGTGCATTCTTAAAGACAAGATGACTGCATGACATTTTTTTCCATAGCTCAACAAGAACCAAAACGCTCCCCACTCACTGTTCTGTATTTAATTTTAGAACATCGCTTGAGTTTAAGTTTTAAAAGTAGTATGATGAAATATTTTTCCAGTGAAGGATTTTTAATTGTACTTTTCAACAGTCACTCGGATGTGAGTTCTTTGGGGTTTTTCTGTCGTTTTTCATTAAGATGAAGAACTCTACTTTACTGGCCAACTCATTCATTCATTTGATTCAAGACAATTTACCGTTACTTTTCTTCATTCTGCGCTGTGCACACATTCCTGCAGTGTGTGCGGCACGTGTTGAAATAAACTAGGAATTCTGTGCAATTTTCATGGTCAGTTTGGAGGTTGGAGTAAGTTTTTGAGCGGCTTGGCTGGAGGGTGAACGGCCACACAAAAGAATAGAGACAAACACTCACACTCATTACCCAGAGTGCATCCAGGAGGAAATGTAGGCGGGTTTACGGTAAGTAACACACACACACCACGCCTCCTACACACAGAGAAACACTGTAATCTCCAAATGAACAGTGGATATGGACAAAGGAGGATAGCCCACTCGATTCTATACACACACACACACACACACACATCCTTTCATTCATTTCTTGGAGACATACTCAAACCTTAACTATAACGTTTACTTGCCTTACTCGAAGCTTAACACGTACCCACCTTCAATTTTATGCTTACATTCTGAGGACCAGCCGTTGCCAGTCCCACACACACATACGGACACCCAGTGTGTTATCATGTCTATTGTGTTCTCTTCCTGTTGTAGAGAAACCTTCTCCATCTTAGTCATGTTGTCGAGCTTTTATCAGATTTTAACTGAGAGCTTATCTGAAGCTGTCTGGCCTTATGTACATAAATACACACACATAAACACACGCACGCACACGCACAAAAACAGAGTCCATTTCAGGCTTCAGCTGAAACGAGCTGGAGTTGAGTCTTCCCCCATGACTCTGCCCTCCCGTCCATAAACAGCGTTTCCATGTGGGGCTGCAGAGACTTTAGAGGAGATGTTTTTCTATCTTGTGTTATGTTATGAGATACTATCAGTACCAACAGACACAATAAGGGTGGTGCAGGGAGTAAAACTACCAAAATACAGGAAGTGAGTGTGGTGACGACAGGAAGTAGCACTGTGGCTGTTTGTAGGGGGACACTTGATAGGTGGCAGCTTTATGTTCTCTAAGAAGGACGCAGAGAACTGTGAGGGTCCAGTCACTGGTGTCTGAATACCTGAGGTATTTGTGAGTTAGGCTGGGCAACATATCATTCTTCAGAGAACTGACCTCAGACATTCTCAGAAAAGATATACATCTGCACATGCACACACACACAAGTTTGTACAGCATTGGCATAATGCATTCCCTAGCCCCAAACCCTTAACCTAAACTAAACCTAATTCTAACCCTAACCCTAAAAAGCAGTCATAACCCCCAAACAGTCCATTAAAGGGGGGTCACAAAGTGAGGACCGGCCCAAATGTCCTCACTTTCCCAAAATGTCCTCAGTCCGTTGGTTGTACACTCAACCCTGGTCCTCACAAAGATAGCTGTACAAGAGCACACACACCCAAACACACAGAAACACACAAACACCCTTACACTCTTACACTCTTGTGTCCCATCTGCCAAACTAGAATTAGCGCCCTTCATTACAGGAATTCTTTACCAGCCTTTGCTCGAAATGATGTCATCAACCGCTTTCAACATCAGCATGTGTTTGTGGTGTTTTTTATATTGGTGTGTGTCTATTTAATCATACAAGGGAGTGTGTGTGTGTGTATTTCATTGCAATATCACTCTGCACTGACTCTGCTGTGTTTGTATCTGAGTCAGTGTGCATGTGAACCCCCGAGGAAGCAAATGTGAACATGGGTGTGTTACCATGGTTGTGTACAGGTCTGACAAGGTGTATTTACGCATGATTTATAAGCCTACGTGTGTGTGTGTGTGTGCGTGTGCACAATCATCTCCAATCTGAGCAGTGAGTGTGTACCTTTACTGAGCAGAGGTGCTGGTACATTAGTTATGAAATCAGAGGCTGAATCTCGGACTTCATGGTCTTCATCCTGCAGCAAAGTGAACAGACTCCTCCACAGAGAAACTGTAGTAAACAGACCTGAAATACACACAGACAAACACACACACACACACACACGTGTCTTACTTTGATTCTGTGTTCCAGACCAACATATTTTCAGAAAATTACTTAAAATGTATATTTTGCAACAGAGGTTGGACTTGTTATCATTTGCCTTTTCATCAGAGCATTTATCGTAACTGCACCAGAGTTGGACATCGTGTTAAGTTGTGTTACGTTGAATTGCGATGTGCGACGTTGTGTTTTGTTCAATCGCATTTGAGACTCACCCAGTGGCAGATGAGGGTTGGTCAGCAGAGCTTCTGTGCAGTTGACCAACACCTTGGCGGCCATCAGCTTCACCTCCATCGGCTGCTCCTCACTGCAGCATGAGCACACCAGCGCCCCCCACTGAGCAAAACAAGACATTGCACTTGCAACCTAGAAATCAAGATCAAAACAGACATTTTTTTATAGATTAATAACAATAACCCTTTGGCTTTTAAATGTATCGATCTAGATTCCACTGCGATGCATCAAAGATGAATGAATGATGACACCCACTTTGTGAACATTTCTGGTAAAAAAATTATACGATCAACAGCATTTATCTCTCAGAGGTGCTTTTGCAAGACAGTTGGCTAGGCATCTTAGTGGTCGTGGGAACTGCAGTACTGAGTTTGGTGTGATTTGGACAAGCTAACATTAAAACATATTTAATAAACTGGCGACTAGTGATCTGTAGCAGTCAGTGGGGTGGGGGCAGCGGGCATTTACAGGTGCAGACCTCGGTTATGGCAACAACATTGATAGAATTACTTCCTGTTTGTCAAACTTTCATTGTTGCTGAGCTTCACTGAACATTGAAGCTGCTCCTATGGTCTTTAGAGGCTGAAAGAAACTACCCAGAACAACAAAAATACTGGAGAAGCAGGTCCCAAAAAAAGCCAAATAACATTATTAAGAACATGAAGGGCATGTCTCTTTCCTTTTAGAAAAAAACAAATTCTCAGTCAAACAATCATGGTAGAAGCACATGTGGAGCTAATAACAGTGATAATGGCTGTTTCAGTAATTATTGCAATTCAATGTAATTGCTTGTGCTATAAGTGGCACCTACTATTGAAAGTTAAAAAGTGTGTTGAGATAAAAGGTGTGTTCCCTCCTCATCTTGATTCACCGTGTAATGACTCTTCAGCCCTTGAGTGAGGGCAACGAGTAGAATGCTAAGCTACTAGCTGCAACCAAAATGAAGCAGCATGGCTGTCGGCTGCTTGTGACAACTCTCACATCATTCTTGTGCATTTCTGTATCTCAAGTCAGTTCAAACTCTATAGGAATATCAACAGATTCCTGTGTGTGTGGTCAGAAATGATTAAAGCATACATGTTAATCATTCTTTACCTTTGGGTCAGAGTTCACCAGTTGAGACATCAGGGTCAGGGCAGCGCATTGGAGCTCCACACTGAAACACAAAGTCAAACACGTTCAATGTCTAAATATTCAACTTAATCAGCTTATTATCTGTTGCCCTTCACAGATGGGAAGTTGTTTTCTTAACTCTTAACTGAAATAGGGACAGGGTGCAAAGTAATTTTCATAAATATTTTGTATAAAATTGACCATTATCAATGTAGTGGATCATGAAGGTTCTTAGCTTCACTATTCAATCCATTACATTGGAGATTTATTTACGTAATTTTGGTTGCTTAATATTACAGCTGTCAAGCTGCTATCAAACCTGCAATGAACTCCAGATAACCTCCTGAAATTATCTGGAGGGGCGGTATGTGAGAACAGGAATAAACGAGTCAGTTGCTGTGAGTTTCTATTGCCTAGCGGGATGCATTACAGCAGGGAAACCTTCAGAGGTTTTTAAAACCCACAGACTTGTAACTGAAAAGAAATTTAAGAAAACAAATATCGGGATGAAAAAAGAGCTGCCATGTACGTCACTACAGACAAATCTGTAAACTTGGAAAGACACCGAGATTTGAGTGTTTTAAGTTATAAGGGCCAACACCAGTGTTGATGTGCTGTCAACAGAGGTCTAGTATTGCATGCAAAGGTTCTGGAAGTTATTGATCACATAATCTGTGTACTGCTTCGTCACATAATCAACCTGCCTCGTCTGCAGCACGAAACATTTCCTAGAAGCCTAACCCGTCTAACCTGCTGGTTGTGAGTCCACCAGTTCATCACTGCTGTTAATGTGTGAAACAGGAGAGCAACTGCTGCCTTCTGTCTGTGTGAAGACCGACCATATGAAAGCTCCCCAAAACTAAAACTCTTGATCATCCCCAGGTGGCAGAATAAATCATACATCCCACCTCCTCCCTGTTAGTAGAGTGACAGAAATGACAAACTAAGGTACACATAAAATTACATTTTCTCAATGATTGTTTTCTGTCATTTTAGGTAGTAACTATCACAGTGAGGATGGTTTAATTTCCCTTTTCTCCAGTAAGCTTAGTTTTAATAATTTATTTGAATCTATAAAATTTAAGTGAAACGTCATGGTTAACAGCTTAGACTGACACACGATTGGTCAAGCACGTGTATCTGTGGAATCTTGATACCACGGCTCCATCCTCAATCGCTATTCTGTAGACTCTGGCTCCAAATGCACAAAATAGTAGAATTTATATCCAAGATATTTTTGCTTCCTTTCTGAATTGTGTGAGAACCCGGAGATCCCTCTGTAATCACAGACTATAGTTAAAACAAGTGACCTATCGCCTATATAAAACAATGCCTTTTAGTGGTCATTTACAAGGTGCCCACACATGAGTAATCCGGGTAAACGGGTCACAACAACTGCATGACTGGGTGACACTTACCCAGTGGTTCAGCTCACATTAACCGCGCTGGGATCAGATCGGGACATTAAACATAAGGCCTATCAGGTCTGGGTCAGGCTCGGTTACCATTGATATTTCTGACAGAAAAAATGCAGCCGTACACTGGCAAACATAACACTCCAGTGTGGTCAACTACACAAATATCACTCAACTGTATTGACTTACAATCCACAAAAGAAGTGTGCTGGTACTCACCAGTGCATTATGGATCACAATAGCACCAGTGCCATTCAATCACATGGCAGACAAGGGCAGCCAGCAACCCAATCTCCTCCCTGCCTGGCTCTAATCAAAACCCTGGGGCAACTCCAAAGGGAAAGTGGATCCCTGGGTCCAGAGATTGTGACCAGGAAAAGGCTTTACAGGGCTAAAAGCCTTTGTAATCCAATCCTCATTCAGGTCTGTATTCTCTTGTCGGGGTGAGAATAGTACAGCAGTGGCTTGTCAAGGAAGGTGTGTGTGTCTGTCAAAGGGTTTACAGTACAAGCACACACACACACACACACAAACACTGGAACGGTTCGAGCCAAATCGGTTTGTGGTAAGAGAGGGCCTGGGACTCAGGAACTTGTAAGCTCTCACTGGAGTAATAGTGGGAGCCTGGCATTTGAAACTAATTTAGGAATAATGTTTTGATGACAGGCTCTCAGAGCAGAAAGATCAGCTTTCATCCACATTTTCAGTTCTCTGTTTGCCTACTTTTAAAAACTTCAAGTCTCTCTGACTGGATATGCATGAACGACTCCAGGCAGTCGGGTGCAGCGAGGGAACCTGTGTGTCTCTCCTCCATGGACTGTGGCTCTGAATGGATGCCTGACAATCCACCTGACACAACAGAGTGAGGGCTCATTCACAAACCACAGGGAGCCAGAACAAAAAACAGCAAATGGAGAACGTGGTTGCATCATGTTTGTCTGTAGTACAATGTCAAATAAATAAATTAACAATATAAAGCTCTTTATGTTATCTGTAAGTCACCTGTTGCTGCTGTCCTCCTCCTCCTCCTCCTCCCCTACATCTCACTCTTCATTAACTACACATTTCCTTACCTGACCATCTCTTGCTGCTATAACACTTAAAACTTAGAAATATCCAAAACTAACTGGACAATGAAGATTAACTGGATAACAAATCATGCTAGGTGGACTGATGGACTGTTCGGCTTTCCCATGTGTGTTTTCTCTGTTTTGACAGTATCTTGGTACCCACTGTACAGAATCTCCTCTGGAATTTTTTTTATTTTCATCTGGATTGAGAAAACGCCCAAGGTCAGAGTTTAATCATTAGGATTCAGGTAGCCACCTTGCATGGGCCATGCAGTCCCATTGACTTTTAGCCAAGTTAGTAGTGTGGCACTGGCAGCGTTGCTTGATCCACAACTTTGGTCCAGATTGCAAATCTGTCTAACTGCAGGATGCCATGATATCCAGTCCATCATTAATGCAAGATACATTTCAATGAAAGTACCCTCCATAGCTTTGTGTTGAACTTCAGAGACGTAAATAGGCATGATGCAGTTAAAAAAAAAAAAAGCTATTTCATTTTAGAACTTTTAAAAATAGAGTTAATGAGACATTAAAAGACTTTTGAACTCATACCCCATTTTGATGTGATTTGATACAAAAAAAATCTCAAGGTACTTTTTGTATAGTTACTAAAAGATTGAAACCTTATGGATGAGGCCTATAAGCAGACCTGGAATAACACTAATCTTCTGATTCAGAGGAAACCTTATATTATTATAATAAAATAACTTTGGGATAATGAAGGATATTTGACCAGGAAACGTGTGTGTTGTCTGACCTGTGAACAGAGTTTTGAGCCAGAGTGAGGAGGTGCAGAAGAACCTCTTCCTGGGACAAAGTCTGAGCACCATCCCGCCACAGGAGTTCACCACTGGAGCTGAACACACACAGCACCTGAAGGACCTGAGAGGAGGATGGAGAGGCAGAGAGAAAGAGAATGTCACAGGAGTAAGAGATACTAAATAAGTGACTGATTTAGCTGCACACACAGACACACACTCGGAGCTACTGGTGGGGGGAAGTTCTTCAGCGCCATCCATCCACACAGCTTTGGTGTCCTCTCTGCAGCAGGCTGGCAAGTTGCCCCAAAGCGTATTTTTACCACACCGGTCAGATCCTCCCTACGCACACCCTAACCACGGGTACACAGCTGCCTCACTCTCTCTCTCTCACACACGCAAATACATACACACACACACGATTATATGCATGTACTCAGACGACTACATTCAGGCCTAGAAACGAGTGTATGACTGAGGGCATATTCAAGCTCCCAATTCTCTCCATCTGCCCATCAGGTGGGAACACAGTCCTTGTGTTCTCTATACATCTTCCAGCTTAACCCCCCGAACTTGACTTTCTTTGTCCGTTACCCATCGCTGCGCCCCCCCCCCCCTCCTCTCCATCCTTCCCATACTGTTTTCTTTGCCCGGTCACTCCTCCAGAGAGGGAGGCAGCTGACCGAGTCCGAGGAGGAAAAGACTTGTTTTCCACCGCGTGAGACCCCTGTTAAAAACACACATCCAGCCGAGAACACATGTTGACATTCCTGCTGCATATCTCAATGATTATTATTTCTTTCTCGCTTCCAACCTGTTATTAGAGCTGTAAAATAAAGCTTGCTTTACAGGAACTGTGTGGGCGGAGAGCAGGGTGAGCGGGTGTATTCAGTGTCTGTGTGTAAACAACTGTATGTGTGTGTGTGTGTGTGTGTGTGTGTGTGTGTGTGTGTGTGTGTGTGTGTGTGTGTGACTATATATTTGTGCATGTAAGGATAAGACAAGGTGGCCAAGTAAGCTAGCTAATGTGTCTCTTGTTCTGATGGTTCTGTCAATCTATAAACAATCATCATTAAGTTTAAGAAACAAGTAGCAGAGTTGCTCTTTGACTATGTAGAGAATTTCAAAGCTGCACTCATAATTTTTTTTATGTTATCAATGGATCATACAACTTTATGGGATGTCAAAAGGGCTGCTTAATGGTGACACACCCACAGAGAGTTATCAACAAACTGTGAAGGGCTATGAAACATCTTAAAGGTCTTTGTTTTAGTTTTGGTTTTGGGGCCCACAAACTCTCCACTTCAGTGTGCTGGACCTGGATTCATCTGTCAGATGGCCAGAAATGAATGTTACCGCTCTGGATGTGTAAAGAGACCAAAGTTTGCCAACAGATATAACAACTTAATAACGCGATACCATGTAAACATTGTGCTTTTAATTTGTTCCGCTGCCCCCAAGTGGCCTATAAAACCCATTAATGCAGACACAAGGCGCTGCACTTGTCCGTTTTTCCTACTGTTGGACACCGGTGGTTTGGAAATGTTCTGTTGCAGCAACAAGTAGTGTCCAATATCTGCAGCAGCCCATTGTAATTTTCCGGGTGGCTATGGTGGTCATACTGTTTGTATCAGACAATATTTCTTCCCTGCATAGCTAAAAATGTTTTATCTACCTCCAATTTTGAACTATTGAGGGTATTATATCATTTAACAGCCCTGCCCAGGATTTTCACCGTTTATCCGTCCATCTGTCTGTCAGGTATTCAGCCGCCAAACGTCGAGGAACAGACACATAAACAAAAAGCTACGAAGGCTCTACCCAGCTTGCACTGCAGTCTAACACTAAATCTTTCTGTCTTTTTGAGCAGACTGCCTCAAGGTGCTTTTCGCTGGTATCTTGTCTTAAAGCAGCTCCTCAAACAATGGAAGGGGTTTTGACCAAAAACCAGGGGCTGCAAGAAGAAATTTCACTACATGACTTTGAATTAACAGAAGTTAAACTCAAAATGTTGAAGAAACCAGGGAGAAAAAAACAACAGACTACATGCTGCATAATATTAGGTCAATTTGTTCGACTTTGCAAACTTTTATTGTCTTCAGCACCCAAGTGCCGGTTTACATGCTACCAGGTAGTCTGATATACATCAACCTGAAATTCACTTTACCCGCACATGTATCCTAACACTGCTTCAGAGTTTAGTTCAGCATTAAGGGTTTCCCACAATTAATCATGTTCTACTGGATTACACCAGTCCAGCTGTTGGTGGTAATGTCTCTATAAACCACTTTTATGACCAACAATAAGCAAAAAGAAATCAGGTCACCCTCGAGCCTTTGCTCTTCTAGCATTGGGGAAAGGCGTTTCTCTCAGTGAAGCACATTTTCCAACATTCTGTTTAATATTAATGATTTAATGATTAAAATACACTGTTTGAATTAGGCTGGGTTATGTTTGAACAGTGTGACCACTCAATACTAGAATAATGATGTCTCTTTATTTTCTACATGGAGCATCAGGTGCTGACGATGAATTCCCCCTGGACTTCAGCTTAAGCTTGAGTAGCTTACCACTATCTGTTTTTCTTAGAATGTGATTATAAAGACTTTTTTATTACATTTTTTTATTAATCAGCTCAATCCATTAGTGTTAACCCTAGACACTTTAACTCATGAGGCTACCATTAGCGTAAACCTAATTTGCTTTATATTTGATCTGTGTTTCAGATATGACTAAACCCAGTCTAACAGGCTGCCATCTTTCCTGTCAGTCTCCTGTGTGTGTCATTTGTGAAATGTTTTCAATATGGACTGACGATGACATCATGAGCAGAGGAAGAGACCAACACTAGGTCCTTGCCCGACTCCCATTATGCTTCAGCTGAATTCGTGGCGAGTTATGGCAACTTGCCCGTTAGGTCGGCGTGTCCTTGGTGGAGGGGAGGCTCCACTTAACAGGGCCGACACTCTAAACATTAACTGCCGGCCTGTAAAGCGGTGCCTGGTGAACAGGCACACAACAAATGTCTGAAGCAGCAGCATGCAAACGCACACACAGTCCCAGCGGTGGTGACTCGGCTCTGGAGGAGTGTTAACGACAGGAGTAACAGGGAAGGACAGAGAAGGTCTGCAGGCGGCCCCGGCCCAACTTTATGAACGCACTGAAATACGACCTTCTGTCCCCAGAACAGGATATAGGCTGCATTTTCCCTTCCAAAACTCATTAGAGTGGAAGCCTCCCAAACCCTCTCAGGAGTGTATGTCAGAGAGAAAGAGACAGAGAGTATGAAAGAGTCACTACCAGAGTGCTTGGCGTGTCCCCTGCTGCCGATTATCCTCTCACGCAAGCCTCGGCCAGATGGATTTGGATATTTTACCAATTCATAGCAAATGTCAGTGTGGTGCAGTGAAAATGTGATGAATAAGAAAAACTAGGGCTGGGCAAGTTAACTCGTTTGAATCGAGTTAACTCAAGTGATGAGTTAACTCGATTAATTATTTTATCTCGCATTAACTTAGGTTTGATTATTTATTGTTTTATTGTGAAAGTCAGGCTTTTATTTTGTGAAAGTCTGTTGCTGACTGCTGCAGAACAGGAAAAAAGAAAATAATTGGCGGATAAACAATCGAGTTAACTCATCACTTGAGTTAACTCGATTAAAACGAGTTAACTTGCCCAGCCCTAAGAAAAACCTTTTGTTTCTGGAAAGGCTTCAACTTGTGTGTGTGTGTGTGTGATGACAGGACTCAGTTTATGGCCTTTTACAAACTCAGACAGACACACACGTGCATAAATTAGTGATTACACACACACACTTAGTCCTATAAAACAACCAGACATATATACAGACTCTCGAACAAAGACACAACAAATAAATGCACCTCTCATAATGTTTTTTGCGTGTGAATGTGTGTGTGGTCCCACCTTGGCCAGACACTGGGGGTGTGTCTCGTGAAGAGCCATGCCGGTCAGGTTGGACAGGGTGGTCTCCTCCAGCCACTGATGTCTCCTCTCCTTGTCCTCCTCCTCCTCCTCCTCTTCCTCTTCCTCCTGCAGCCTCCTCAGGAGCCCCTGCAGCGCCAGCTCCCTCACCTCGTACTGTGGAAACTGCAGCAGGCATGTCAGGAGCTGCGTGGTCAGCTGAGGAGCCCTCCAGAGCTCAGGGATCTCCATGCTGGCGCTGAGGGCCACCCGGACCAGACTGAGCAGGTACTGGGTGCTGCCAGGCCCGAGGGTGATAGAGGAGGGATCAGAGAGGACCAGGTCTGAGTCCATCAGGATGGAGAGAGTCCTCTGACGGAGCTCGTCAACCTGTGAATCTGAAAAGCAGGAAATGTCATGTTAGCTGACATGATATTTTAACTGATTATTGCAACTGCGTGCGGTCAGTGTGGGATTGTTAGAAAAATTTGAATAGAAATGTATTTTTAGAGGATTTAAGTCTTGAATCTTTTGCCAAGCCTCCTGTATTTTCTCTGTTAATACACTGCATGTCGTTAAAATAGTTGGTTTATGTTGATAGCATAAAACTACAGGTGATGACAAGTTCTAATGCTGCAAACACCAAGGCTCATAGCTGAATCGAAGGCCAAAACAAAGAGGCTACATCCATACTACTATGTTTTTGTTTAAAATTGCATCAAGTCTGCTATGGATTCACCTACACTACCACACTACTCCAAAGCTTTAGAGCCGAAAACTGAGGACTTCGTATATGCTACTGCCCCTATTTTGGTTTGACACTGACACGCACATGCCCAGTGTACACGAGTAGTCACGTGATTTCCATTTTTAGCCATAGTAGTATGGACAGGGACTGATACTGAGCCAAAATCCTTTGTATGGACATCGCTTTAACTAAAAAATGCTGAAGATATAATAGTATGTAGCCTGAGATAAGGTTATTAAGGCAGAAAGTCTCTACTTAATATATATACATATATATATAAATATATAAAAATCCCTTAATAAGATACTAAATGCTGTGACCCATTGTTCATTCATGTTGTTGAGGATCAGTGAGATAAAAAGTCTATAAAAACTGTCTCTATTATTTTTTTCCCCACATGGGTCACAGGGCAAAAGGGTAAGAAGCAGAAACTGCTTTTATCTTTTTTTACATAGGTACTCTGTGAACAATGTATGTGTTTCTTAGACAGATGTCAGTAGAAGGGGAGCTAGATTTGGGAAAGCGGAGATATTCACCTCAGACACCAAGGCAGCTATTATAGCTTGACATGTATATTGGAAATAAGGTTAAAGGATAAAGGATGTTTGTTTTTGCTCGAGAGGTTCAGCTTCTTCAGATGTATCCATTCCAACATCTCTACACACACACACACACTTTGTGTAGCGGACAGATGCAGACAACAGACCAGACTGAAGAAGCCAGTGTCCTCTGTTCCTTTCTATTTTGACTTTTATAGGAAAGGCTGCGTCAGTGTCTGTTTGGAAGTGCCCATGCTTGTGCCAACCCAACCACCTGTGAACACACACCCTGGGGAGTGATGCACACACAAATAAACACACAAGCGTGCACGCACACTAACACACGCACTTCCTCTGAAATATAAGTATAATCCAGAGGCAAGGCAGCTATAGAGTAACCCAATGCCATTCTAAAGCTGTGCTCCTCCCTACAGTACTGCTCCAAGACTCCACACAGACCCCGCTTTGACAGCCAACTCAATTAGTTTAACACACACACACACACACGCACACACACACACAGAAAAAGCTTATGAAACCCACTGCAACTCAATCTGGCCCTGCAGCGCCACTCAAAACGTGGCCTGACAAAAGAGTGGTAAATGCTGCATTCCTCCAGAGATGGGCTGGGTTACCGTGGAGATGGGCCAGGTTACTATGGAACCTGATCCTCAAAGGGGGGTCCTGGGCCAAATAAGCATAGCCTAATGGTTATAATAGAGGGAAGGGGCACAGTAATGACACCGATGATGAAGGGAGGAGGATGACTGAGCGTGAATGGGAGCGTGTCAAAGAGAAAACGGCTGTCTGTCATTGTGGAACACAGGAGTACATGGTGTGTGTTGGTGTGTGTGTGTGTGTGCGTGTGCGTGTGCGTGTGTGTGTGTGTGTGTGTGTGTGTGTGTGTTTGTTTGTACATGTGTTTAGAATGTACCATCCAGCCATTAGCTAGTCAACTATAAAGCTATGGTTCTGATTCAAACCCTACTTAAAAAGATAGATACAAGATACAAATCATAAAACACACACGCACGCACTCACACGCACACACGAGAAAGAAAAAGGTAAAGTTGATAGAAGGAAAAAGAAAGACAGAATTAACGGGAGCAAGAAGGAAAGAGGAAGAGAGGATGCAAAGCTGTTTTCCATGATTATCAAAAGAGGGCAAAAGTAAGACAATCCCACAGCAAGCGAAAAAGGCATTCCTGGGATTTTCAATGTGATTTTTCATGTCTGACGATGAGTAGCCATTGTTCTGCCACAGCTGTGTTTATTTAAACCTGCGTCTCCGACACTTGTGCAGCTCGTGTGTAAACCTGCAGCTGGAGCCGGTCCAGGCTCCGATGGGTTGCGGTTACTACTCGATATTTCAGGACACTGTGTGATGAGGTCTGACTCAGGGGAATGAAATGTAAACAGAAGTTCAACCTTGGTGTGTTATTAAATGTTGGTTCAGGTGTCGGTGGAGTGATGACTTAAAACGCTGTTTCAGAGATTTGGGGAAACAGCCACACAGGAGCTTTAGGGTCAAGAGTGAAATGTCCACAACTGTGTCTGCGGCATAGCTCAGGGGGGGGGGGGGGGGGGGCAACCAGGGTCTATTTATACTGCCCTAAGGTTGAAGTGTAAAATCTTCGGCGTCCTGTCTTGTTATTTAGCGCCCACCCCCCTTCCTCAGGAAAAATAATTTGATATGTCAAATATTTTTGGCTTAGAGCATTATCTTGGTATATTCTTGTATATACACATATTTATACATGTGTACATGTTATTATTATATTTACTATTATTATTATATATACTGTTGCTGCCATTATTACTATATACTGCTATTATATTGGTATAATTACTATCATATATAAATATATATTATGTTATACCAATACTATATATACTGTACTATTTTTATATACTGTCTAACAATAACATTACCATCATATCATCAGTTCTATTACCATCATCTTGCCACTGCACCTTATCTACCTATTTATCTTGTGTTTCTGTTTTTATTCTTTCTACCTCAATATTTTTTATTTTATTGTATTGTGTTGCATTTTATTGTATTCAAATATACCGGCTGCTATGACGACTTAATTTCCCTTCGGGGATGAATAAAGTAATCTATCTATCTATCTATCTTATTAGATTAGATTAGATTCAACTTTATTGTCATTGCACAGTACAAGTACATATGCAACAAAATGCAGTTTAGCGTCTAACCAGAAGTGCAAAAAAAGGAGGTAAAGTGGAGAGTATTGTGCATATATTGCAGAGTATTGTGCATATTAATGCAGAGTATTGTGCTCTTATCATTATCTATTAAACTGTTACCCCAAAAATTGTCATAGTAAATCATGTCTACTTTAACCAACTTTTTCCAGGGGTAAAAAACTAGGCTTTTATTTGCAATAGCAGTAGATACACTCAGCATTCAAATGCAAAACTCTGCAGTGGAGACGGGTTTCCATTGGCCTCAGATCAGCACCGTTGTAAACATGACGGAGGGTAAACAGGCCAATTTCTTCTTCTTTATTTTGTACAAATGGTTTGTAAATGGTTTGGGTTTTATATCGCCCTTTCTTGATGACCACTCAAAGTGCTTTACATTACAGTTTGCCATTCACCCATTCATACAGTGCATCTATAAGCAGCACTTTTTTTGTTCTATGAGGGGCAATTCGGGGTTCAGCATCTTGCCCGAGGACACTTCGGCATGCAGATTGGGAAGACTGGGATCGAACTGCCGACCTTCAGGTTGGAGGACGACCGCTCTACCCCTTCAACCACAGCCACCATTATAGACACTGCACCTTTTCCAGCACGTAAACATTGAACTTCCAGGGGTTTGCAAATAAATAGCCAGAAACATTAGTGTAGTTATTGTTTTTTTGCATCTCTGTAACAAGACAGCGAGGTGAGAGTGCTTCACAGTTTCTGGTGTGTACCTATACGGCGTGATGTAGAACATGACTCGCTGGGGAAAGAACAGAAAGAAGGACTCTACTGGAAATGGGAGCGGTGTAAAAGATCTGCGTACAGCTGCAAATTTGGTTGAAAAAGGTAACACTTTCCCAAAGCTAAGGTAGTCTCACACATAGGCAGACCTATCCCCGGAGTCAGTGCTGGAGAATGGCCCCATTATCATTCTGTTATATGTGTAGTCAGCTACGCCCGGTTGATTATTTGCATGTGGGGAGTCGATCAATGTGATTAAAAAATGGCTGGTTTAAACCAAAGAAAACAAAGAGAGATATGTCGAGTGTGATTCCACCAAATCCTCATCAACACTGAGGTGGAGTAGAATGGGGCAACTACATAGCTCAGTCTCACTACAGCTCAGGAGATATCTTCAAACTGCTGGTTTGTTCAGAAACCAAACATATTCAATGGGATATGACATCAGGCATAGATTAAAATTAAAGCATAATTCTAAAATGACAATGTTTCCAACTTTGTCTTTGCAAATCACTGAAGCAATCAATAATAAAAGTAGCTGATGATTCATTTTATCAACGATGACGTCAAAGACATTTCCATCATCCTCAGCTGCAGCCGATGCTATCACACTAAACTTAGTTATTGGGAAAGTAAACATTATAAACAGAATCGCTATGATCAGTTATCAGGGTCTTCTCTTGATTTCCACTGTGAAATTATGATGCCGGAGTACATGAAACTGGAGACTTGAGAGAACCACCCTTAACCTGGTGTTATTAGCATTCCTGTGCAGACACCCTAAATGAAACTCCACTCTGGACTAATGCTATGAAAACAAGTGTTTGAACCGTACATAGTCAAATAAACTCTGAATACTCGCCACGTTAAACCAAAGCATTTTCATATCATCTGGTGCTCACATGTCTAGGTGAATGGTGTATGTGTGTGATGGCCTGTTTTACAGTACAGGTCAAATATTTAGAGTAAATGCAACCACAACATCTGGTTTAAATAGACCTGGGCTAACCTTACCCACAATTGTCCTCCCCTAAACCGAAGATACTTCCTGAGTCAGGTTTGGACATTTTGTGATCCACACAAAAATGTTAAGTGAAAACCCAAGTCCTATCCAACAACACCATTTTGTGCACATGCAAGTAAATTCAAAGTTTGCTTTGTACTGATGCTTCAAAGAAAGCAAAAGAGTTGGATGAGTCCTTGGGTGTAGGTGTGTGTGTGTGTGTCAGTTCGCTTCTTGGCTCGGCGTTCGACGGTCTGCAGCCCACTGGCGGTAAAAGACGCTGTGTCAAGCTAGAAGCTTTGGCCAGACACTCGCACGTGCTCTCACATGCAAGCACACAGCTGGATTTCACATCAGCTTCCACCGTCATTACCCCAACTGTGAAAAACAAGCCCCAGACGCTACGTGGGAGTGAGTGCGAGTGTGTGTGTGTGTGTATCTGACTTCCTTCTCATGCTGATGGAGGTTTAAAATTTGCTGGGTTCCCTCCCTCTAATTACCGTTAACAAACATACATACATACATATATATAAATGTATGTGTGTGTGTGAGAGCATGGGGGTTACGAGTTATCCTTAGTGTCTGAGTGATATAAATAACATCAAACTATGACGACTTTGTCTACCAGCCACAGTAGCTGACAGATTCCTAAATTCATGAGGACGTTTTAGTACTTTACTGACCAAATTAATTACTGCTAAAAACAGTTAAACTCTAAAATATGACAACGGCTGCGTAGCCAGAGAAAACAGGACAAAGTGAAGAAAGCTTTTCAGCAAATAACCTCGTATCCCAGGTTACTTTGAGAGCATCGTGAAAGAGCTCTACACCGCATTTTATGAGTTTTATGGGCTTTCATCAAATTTTTTATTTTCGAGAAGCTCAAATGCCATCCGGATTCCTCTAGGGCAGCGGCTTCCAACAGTTTCTCCTTGTGACTTCGTAGACCCACAGCAATGTCTTCTTGTGACCCCTCAGAAAAAGTACCAAAGAGTGATGCTCTCTAGTTTCATCTGAATATTTTAAACTAGGAAGAAAAGCTTTTTCCATTAGATTACTTTCATAGTTGAGAGGGGCAGAGGGTTCATCCTGACCCACAGTTTGTCACTGCTGTGGAGTGTGTTAAGTGTAGAGTGTTCTGTTGTGTTTCAGTGGCCGAATCCAAAGTTCCTCTCCTGACATCGGATTGCAGTGGTTGGCGCATATTTATGACTGGGAAACACATCTTCAAGTTAAATGAGAGCATCCAAATATGGAACGACATGGCTAACCAAGCTGTCACAGATGAACATCAATCCCATATGCTAAAGATACTACAAGTCTAATTATGGTAACCCTAGTTTTTTATGTGTTAAAACTGATTCAACTTAAGGGACAGGATTTTTTTTTTTTAACATCACATCCTCAGATCATGACATGCATGATAGTATGACCACTAAGTAACTAATGGGACGCTGTACTTGTTCCTCATGTTCATACTGACATCCTGTCAAAATATTGTTCAATACAAAGTTTCTCAAATTAGTTATATATTTTATCATTTGCCGTCTTTGATTTTAAACGAAATTGTATTCACATGCTTCTTCTCTCTGATGTTTTGTATTCGCTTGATTTATTTACTCGTCCACTTTGTGAAGCACTTTTTTAACAGCTGTTTTGAAGGTGCTATATAAATATAAAGCTTATTATCAATATGACTTTGATAAATCAAGCAGCTATTATTTAAAGTTACTGCCTAACTGCAATAAACCCACATGATAACGATTACAAGAGGATTTATTTTACTCAGAAAGACTAAAGCCGGATCTAAGCTTAAAAGGTACCCGGTGGACTTTTCTTATAAATAAACATATTCCTATATACAGTCAGCGGTTTTCCCTGAGTGTGTCCTAGAGGCCTAAAACGCATTGAATCAATTATTTTTCCTTCGTAAAATATTTGTTAAACTGATGTTTTGGATCTCCCTTTGTTTACGTGCAGGTTTGCTCGCTTGCAGTCTCCATTGTCTTTTCCTTGACGCTGCTGTGTTTCGTGTTTGTATGTCAACCGACAGTCTGTCAGGGGAAAAAAGAGAAAACCTGCAGCAGGAATAGGCATCGCGGTGCTTTCTTCATAACTTTCAAACAAAATGTGGGATGGAAACTGAATAGCAAAACTTGAAGCTGAATTTAATTTGTACAGAATAATGACCGTGGGTTTTGCAGTGTACTTGTGTGTCAAAAGCACATATCATGGTCTATATAGAGATGAGGTTCCATTACAGCAATCAATAACTTTCGATGTATATACAGCTTGAAAGTATTGTAATAAGGCTGACCTGATATAATCCATACATATCCTGTTACTTTTGTAATGATGTCAACAGTATGATCTCAGAAAGGCACTAATAAGGTGTGGTACTTTTAATGTGAGGACACCATGAATTTCTTTCTAAGCAGACAATCAAAAGATTTACCAGGAAACAATTTGAGGCAGACTGAAGCCTGACCATCATCATCTGTTACCACACTAATGAAAACACGTGAAATTACTGCAAATTCAGTCCAGTTGTTGTCTCATCTCTTCCCGTAATTTGTGTCAAACCTCTTTTCCGACTTTCTTCTCTTTTTTACTGGCAGAGAAACATAAGACCGGCGGAGGTAGAGATGAAGCAATGAACGGTGGGGGCTTTTTTTTTTTTTTTTACGAGTCGGCGAGGATCAAAGGCCCGAGGCAGAGAAACGTGCACGCACACACGTACACACACACAAAGACCTGTGTTCAGAGGAGAGAGAGGAATTGGCTTCTAAATGCAAAGTTCATATTTAATGCAGGCAGCCAGTTAAAAGGGGAAAAGTAATATTGAAAAAGCCGATTGTTCACCTTTGGCCCCGGTGCCAGGCACTCGTAAGAGCTTTCATGGAAGAGGGGAAGAAGAAAAAAGAGAACGAAAGAACAGCAGGGAGAGGGTTGAAGCCAAAGACAAGCTTGTGATAATAATAGAGAGGCATTAGAGGTGTGTAAGCTAACGGGTGCTTATTTAGTTATGTAAGGAGCAGAGCCAAATCGGGCCAGGCCGGCTCCTCAATCTACAGGCTTGTTTTGAGAAATCCCCGGCATTTCCACTGTCAAGGCGAACATGTGTTCAGCACATGGCAGACCAAAAACATTAAGTGCCTCCCCCTCCTCTCTCTCTCGCTCTCTCTCTCTCTCTTTTTCCCATTCCGTACAGCACTCCTCCATAAACTGGGTCATAGGCACAATCCCACCATCTGTCAGAGATCCCTCGCCTTTGGTTTCACATTCCTCCAGCGCGCAGACCCCCTGCCAATCTGCGCACATGTGCACACAACCACACCACGTACACAGATACAAGCCCGCTCACACACATACACACTAGGGTGGGGGGGTGGTGGGGCTTCTCTGAATCAGGCGAGACACGAAGCGGACTTCTGTCAACGATCCGTCTAAATGGAGAGCGCCGAGGACAGCCTCGCCAGCAAACGTCGCGGGGGTTGTCTGTTCTGACGTACGAGTATTCAAAGTCAAACTCACAACAAATGGAGGGAACACAGTTGCTGCTCACTGAGATTATAAAACTCCCCAGCAACTGGTTGACTTCGGCAAAACACCGTAGAAGATCTCTAACTCCAGAGATGACAACACATTCAAAACCAAATCCTAAACCCGTATCATTCAAACTTTTTAGATTTTTTCATTTGGTCATCTCATTTAAACTGAGATTAAGAGATGAACTCATTTGCAAGAGGGACCCGAGTCCAGGAGAGAGAAAGACAAACTTCAGTCCCCTGGGTGAGGATTTGTGTGGCGGGTACAGGCAGCTGGAGATCCAGACTCAGGGTGAGTCTGATTGAGAGTGAGGCTGCTGCCCAATGAAAGAGAGGCCTTGTCCACTCAGGCGCCAAGATAACTTCATCTTTTATTGTCGTATCAAGCATTTGCCCATCAGCCCAGATTTTATCCTCCGGTAAACACTGACTGGAAAGTCAATTATTACCCCAAATCTCACTTTCTTAATCAAAACAATAACAAACATCTAGTCTGAAAGTGGTTTATTGGGAGTTGTTGTCTTAATCACCATTGTCAATCAATATCTACCTCAAAGTCAAGTTTATTGTCAATCCTGCCAAATGAAAAGGACGTAGACAGGATTGAAATGCTGTTTCTCTCAAATCCCCAGTGTAAACAAATAAGTAAACAAAACATATAACCAGCCAAGTGCCAATCATTTTCACAGATGACATAATGTATTCAATATTATATTCACGTTTGCTTGCTCCGGAGGTTATAGCACAGACGGAAAAAAGCCACAGGTAAGCGGAATGGACGCAATTAAAGGGCGAACAAAATACCATGAATAACATTGTGTATTTCTCTGGGTTTGAACACAGTTGTAAAACATTTTAGATCATGTAAGTAGACAAGAGAACAAAATATATGACACAGGTCTAGTTGTTTCATTATGATGGGCTGTTAAGGCTTAAAGTCCTCATTGTAAGAGAATAAAGTCGAAATTTCGGGCTTTGTGTGAAGTAAGAGCGGTAATACAAGAAGATCAGCCTGTCACCTGCTTTAAAATGAGGAATGTGGAGCATCATTTTGAGTTCTAGGTTTCACAAAAGAAACACTTTATTTAATCACATCAGCTCCAATTATCATAATTATCTGGTCTTTGAAAAGATTGTGTAAAAACGACCACACAGATTTTGTGGAAATTGGGTCTTTTGTTGAGAAAGTTGATGAGTTGTTGTCAGTTGTCGACTGAAAGATTACCATCGGTTACATCTGTGTGATAGTCATAGACATTTCATAGATTCTAAAGAAACAATGAAATTGGTTTGGCTAAAAAGCAGTGAAACTCAGACAAGCACGAGTTCTCCTTGCTGCCAATTTCCTCAATTAAAAAAATAAATTATTCTCATGATATTATGAAAAATTCGTTAAATTATGACTCTAGTTTTGAAATCTCCAAATGATTTTTTCCTTCATTTAATGAAGAATTATATATATTTAAGGGTTACATATATGTATGTGTAATCCCTAAATACATATTTAAGGATATAGTTGATTTGCATTAAGCTGGATCTGTTTGATCTATAACTACATACTTCCCTCACTAGTAGAAAAGTAACTAGCTGAGAGCCTTTAGAGCTGGGGACTGTGTGAGTGACGTGTAAATAAGCCAATCAGTGAACCTCAACATTTGACCAATGAAAGTGAAAGGTCAGAGAAATTGCGAGTGCTGAATCTGAGTTGTCTGAATCCAACATCCTGCATGAGCAGAAAGTGGAGAAGAGTTGTGTGTGTGTGTGTGTGTCCTGCTGCCTGAATTAAGACATGAAAGAAATGGACACTACTCACCTTCCAGGAGACTGACCTTCGGCCCACAAAGGCCCACTAACACGTCCAGAAAGGCTCCTCTGGTCACCACGCAGCTATTCTGTCTAAAAAGAGAGAACAACAAGAGGACAGGGTGTTTCTTTTAGCTTCTGAAACCAAAAAATAAACCTTAAATAATAAGCCCTGCTCTTGACATACACAAAACTGGAGAAAATGACTTTAACCTCAGCAAAATGTTGTTTTTTTGAAAGTCAACCACTCTAGATTTAAATTATTTTTGGTAAAAAATACAAAGTTAGTGTTCTTGAATCTTTTGTAATGAAAGCCCCCTTTTATTACAGATATGTTCCCCTATTGAGTTAAAGAGGTACCGTTGCAGCCTCCAGTCATCGGTTATCTTTTTTCCATTAAGATCACAGACAAAGATTTTCTTCAGAAACAGGCTCATGTCTCACCACAAACTGTGGAATTAGGTCACTGGAGATGTGTAACTAAATTAATCTATTGGTTGAGAGAAACTTTGGTGACTCTTTGTGATTCGATGTGATCTCTGGGGCTGACGTTACTTGTCCTTGTCCTAGTCACACCTCCTGCTGTGTTGCAAAAGTACTAAGTTGCAAAAGCACTACAAATGTTTCTAATGAGTATATGGAAAAAAAAGGAGTAAGAAAAGACAGTTAATATTTTACTGTAACAGAATTAAACTTATTTTGAATCAATGTAGACTTACTAGTATTTTTCTAAAGTTTTCTGTTTATCACTTGATTTATAATATATATATATATGACTCCTTAAATTTTGTTTACACTGGCATACTGCTATAAAAGTGAGCCAAAACTCAGAATAATGCAAATTTATTAAAACTTAGACATCGAAATCTCTCTTTACAAAAGCATTCAGACCCTTTGCTATGGCCCCATAACCTGTGGTCATGTGCATCCTGTTTGTTTTAATGATCCTTGAGATTTGTCTAGAACCTGACTTGCCTTCACCTGTGGCAAAATAAACGGATATATACAGGACATATTTAGGTAAGGTTCACGTCTGCGTATATTAAGTCTCGCTGCATGTCAGGGCAAAAACCAAAGCATGAAATCCAGGGAACTCTCTGCCGACCTCTGTGGTCAACCTGTGGTGAGGCATAGATTAGAGCAAGGATATAAAACCATCTCTAGAGGGACAGTGACCTCAATACTTGTAACTTGGAAGAAGTTTGGAGTAACCGGGACTTTTCCTCTTATAGTTAGTTGTCCAGGCATAATGAGACACCGGGTCAGAAGGTCCTTTTTCACGAGGTCCCTGTCACAGAGGTCAAGAGGTCCTCTGCAGAGGTGGGAGGTGCTACTGGAAATAAGACCATATCAGCAGCTCTCTATCAAACAGGAGTAGTGGCTCCTTTGTAGAGGCGGCAAGTTGGAAACTACTACTAGGTTACTACAACGATCTGCTTACAACTCTTTTATAACGAAATTAGGAGGTAAATGCAGGGTTTGTAAACGTGGGATAATCCTCTAAGAAAGGTGATAGGCTCCTTCCCCAGTGCACCTTCAATGTCATGAACACACTGAAAACTGCGGTGCTTTCTCACACCGTTGAGAGTGCGTTCCCTCGGGTGTCATGTATCCATCACTGCAGTTCAGATCCATAGTCGTTTTAAACCCGGGTCAACTGCAGAGTCATTTGACCCGGGAGTCAATTGTATACATTCCCATTGCAGACAAAACCCAGATGTTCGTGGGGTTTATTGACCAGTGGAAAAGGGGAAAGTATCTCAAACACAACTGTTGAGCACGAGAAAAATATTCTCTGTTTTGAAAACTTAAAGCAGAACTCAGGGCAAACCAAATTTGGGCAATAGTGCTCACAACCCAGAGGAGTTTAAGCACACACTTTCACCGGGCTTGGTTTGTGTTATTCGTCTTATTTAAACTGTAAGTAATGCATTGGTATTGCTGCCCAGTTTAGAATACTAAACACAAAAACAGTGTTGGTGATGAACTGATTGATTTAACAGCGAATCTTTTCAGCACATGATCGGACGATGAATTGGATTAATTACATGTTGCCAAACTCAAACAAAAAGTCACTGTCAGTCCTGAATCAACAGCTGAGAGCATAAGACATCTGACTGTTCACTGATATCAGTCTTCATTAATGGGGAGTCCTTGTAGCAAAGAGCATGGACCCATCACATGAGATGCCCCCAGCGGTACCATCAAGGAACCAGTTGTATTTGTTTTTCTCTCCATTTGTAAAAATACACAATTAATCAATTTACTATGAGGCCTATGACCCACCGCGTTCACAACAGAATTACTACACTTACATTAGTTGTGAACGTTGGCATGAATGGCTTGTGTCGGCCTATGGTCTGTGTATAAGTGAAGCAGCATGTGTGGGCAGTGAGAAGTGTGTGTGTGTGTGTGTGTGTTCAGTTGATGTGTGTGCTCAGTCAAGGGTATGACCACAACGCTGCCAAAGCGAGTGTGTGTGTGTGAGGGAACAAGGGACACAGTGTGAGATCTTGACGTCATATTTTCATCACTCAGATATTAATAACACACACACACACACACCCCCATGCACAGATCGTTTGCACGCTTCACACACACACACACACAGAGGAGTGGAGGCTGAGGAAAGGGCCGAGGGGATTGTGTGTGTGCGTCTCGAGTGAAAACACATTCGGGACAAGAGATGGGTCCTGTGAAGTGGTTTCCGTTTGTTTGTGTGCATGAATGAGAGGTGAGCTTTATGCTGAAGTTCAATCAGTAGCTCCGGAGATGTCCTACTCCGTTGGTCCTGAGTCTGCTGCAGCACCACGAAGCCAGAAAGAGTCAACAGCAGTGAGTCGTGTGTGTGCAGTCATCGTTACGGCGCCAATAACTCCTGGGAGCCAGAAAAAGTGACCGACAGTGAATGACACAACGCCGAGACGGTGAGAGGCCAAAACCAAACGCAGACTCTCACCAGGCGAACAATGCATTCCATCCCTTCTGGAAGGTGGCCGCTTCAAATTAGTGGTGTGCTGGATGAGAAAATTGGTTTTCTCTTTCCAAAAGCAGAGATCCTCTGACCTGTGATGTCCTTAGACCTGGGGAGCCGGGCTCTGTGGGGTGATCAAACAGACCGTCTGCGGGCGTGCTCCGGTGAGCAAGAATTCACCCCCGTCATCTTCATAACGGCTCATCAGTGTAGCCAAGCGGAGCTAGCTGGGCCTGGTGTTGCTAACCCGGTAACCCTGTGTTATCTGCTGTAGGCCGCAGCAGGGGGGGAGATGAGAGACCTGGGCCTGACCTGGGCCCGGTAGGAGGGTAATCTGCACCATCTTGAGGCTTCCATCTTGGGTGAGAGGGCCAGAGCTGTGGGTGGGGGGGTGTGCGGATGGGACAGCGGGCGGTGTCTTTGAAATGTAAGCCCGGGCAGGACATGAAGCGGACATGGCCGAGGAGGGGATGGACAAGAGACAAGGAGCTATTCTTCTGGTGAGCGAGTTGGGAACGAGCGAGGGATGCTTATCTTTGTGTGTGTGTGTGTGTTTGTGTGTGTGTGTGTGTCTAGGATTACCGAGAGGCAAGCCACATGCGCTGACTGAGAGACTCGCCGATGCCATTTCCTGCTGGCAGGGGTCTGTGTGAGTCTGTCTGGTAGGAGCGCAGGAGAAACAGCACCTGAAGAGACACAAATAAAGACACATTTGAAATATTATAAATCCGAGAACTACCATCAGCATATAAATCAACTAAAATCAACTGAAATCAACATATAAATCAAATCTTATCAACAAGGCCCGGGACCCCCACCTGACTCAGACTTTTATTCCACCCCCACACCTCTAGGATGTGTTAAATTAACACATTATATCATATCATATTATATTATACTGCATTACATTGCATATTGCAATCTGACACTGTTCACTGTTTTGCATTTAGCATTTCACTTTTTACTTCACTTTTTATATCTTTAATATATTTTTATTCAGAAATGTTTATGTCAAAATAAATGTTACTTTGTATAAATATTGGTTAAAAGTGAGTTAATAGAAGTAAACAGTGAGTAAATATATACTGGTTTCCTATTTTTGATTGCTCTCCTATGTATGTTGTATTTATTGCGTTTTTATGTTTCTATGTTCATTGTTTGCACCAATAACCAGAGCAAATTCCTTGTTTGTGTAAACCTACTTGGCAATAAAATACTTCTGATCTGATCTGATCTGAAAACACATCAGCTTAACGTTCATGTTGCTTGATCTTGTCACCAACTACAAAAATAGAAGTGCATTAGATTCACAAAGTATTTCTGAGAGTCTTGCCTGCTTTAACTAGTTTGCCCAACCGAGGTCAAGAAAATCATGTATGAAAGAGGCACAAAGCTGACACACAACTTAAGCAGAGAGTTTGAAATTGTTGGGACTGCATTTTGGTCAGAAGCAGGCAGAAATAGATGAAAAAAAAGATGAAGTCTTATGCATTTGCTTCCTGAATGGTTCAGATCTGTCAGGACTCGACTACCAGCGGGGAAGGCAAACAATGCCAACAGTAACAGTTCCACCTCATCATCCAACTTCTGGATCCAAGTAACCAACTGCAAATAGACAAACTGCATCACGTTTACACCACACGTATCCCAAATGTATGCGAGCGGTTATGTGATGTGTTTGGATATGGATGGAGATTAGGTTTGATTCAGAGCAAAAACACTAATCCGAAGTAGGGACGGGAATCGGCAGGGACCTCCCGATACGATACTATCATGATACTTAGGTGGCGATACGATATGTATTGCGATTCTGTAAGTATTGCGATTCGATATTACGATTTCCTGGGATTTCTTTTGGTTACATTTTTTTTTAAATGCTGGACCATGGAAAAATGTTGAATCATACCTTCAAATACAACACAGTCAAATTCACTTAGAGCTTTACAAGTTTTATTTCAAATATTAACATTAACTTAATGACTGCCGGGCAGCCAATAGAGAAAATAAATAAAAATGTGCCCTATTATTGTATAGCCCCTGTCAACTGCACACAAACTGACAGATTAAGAAATGTATGCCACTTAGGCTACTTTTAAACAATAAATAAAACGTAAATTAAATAGAATGAATAAAAGTTTACTTAAAATATAAACTTTAAAATTATTAAAAAGTAGGCTATTGTTGTTTGCATGTAGGCGATACAAAGCTAGTGCTTGGGTATGTTTAGATTCTTGTTCAAAAACAAGAGCTGGTCAACTTGCTCTGGGGTGATGTTGCTCCCCCCATATATCCCCCCCGGTATAAAACAATAAATATGTTTTAAAAAAAAAAATAATAATAATAATATTTTTTTTAAAAAATCGATTTGGGAGGCAGCATGGCGATTTAAAATCGTCATTCACAAGAATCGCGATTTGTAACTGAATCGATTTTTCCCCCCATCCCTAATCTGAAGGGAGATATTTTGATTTAAACTAAAACCTATTAGTGTGGCCGTAACCAACGACTTCCAAGACCTTACTGAATCATTCAGAGGAAACAGCGAGTGCCTTACCTCTGACCTGTGTGACAAACATGTGTACGAACAGGTCAGCGCTCAATGAAGGATGGTTCTCCGGAGTGCCCGACCTTTCACTCCACAGAACCATCCTTTCCTGAGCTCTGACCTGTGTGACAAACACGTGTGCCTTAAAAAAACAGCAGTAACTGCACAGCTTGTGGGGGAAAAGGGAGAAAACATATTTAACTGTGTCCCATTGAGGATCAAATCATTCTTTTCGTTGTGGCTCATGAGACAGTGCGATGGAGCCAGTTAGTAGCAGGTGGACTGGTGGTTGGGAGTGTTCAGAGGCCAGGTCACAGGCTGGCTGGCTGGCTGGCTGGGGTGTGTATTCTGGGCCTTGGTAAGTATACTCTTTAAGCCAAGGCCACGGCCACAGACCAGTAGGAAGCCATTCATTACGCCATGCAGGGAAGGCAACGTGGGGAAAAACCAGGCCGACCACGTAGCACCAAGCCTGGCCACCGAGTCCCCGGCCTGCCCCTTCTCCTCTCCTGCAGTCTCCACGCCCAGGCAACACTCACTGGGCTCACACAAACAGCCTCCACACCTCCGCGTCCTTCTTACTCTCCGCGGTCACTCTCTACGGGCTTCTCCACAAACATGGAGCCAGTGCTGGAGCCGACTCCCAAAACCAAATATTGAATCCAAGTGATTCCACGATCCAAAAAACTGATTACTGAAGAATAAGTCACATTTTAAGCATTCTCTTTAAATATTCACTGCGCTCAAATGTGTCTCCAGGTTCAGTCTGAGCTCTGATCAGGTTTGGGAGATTCCCAGTTCACAGCTCACTTGTAGAAAACATGTGCATATTTGACAGGCAGCCACAACGGTCTCAGACTTAATCAATCTTAATAATCTATGTCAGTAAAGCCTTCTGTGGTGGTACAGAATAGGAAACATGTCATGAAAACCTTAAACCCACAAAATCAGCTAAATTGTGGCCTCTTGAACCTGTAGTAGTAAAATAGAGCATGACAATCTGTTTAGGGCAGCTCTACGTGGCCACATAATCCTACATTCAACTACAATCTTTAGAACATAGGACAAGATGGAGAATATATTAATAATAATAAGTTATGAATGGATAGATGAGGTTTGAAGTTGGGAAGATACAAAAAATGCATGAATCAAATGTGTTCTTTACCAATATCAACACGATAACATTTAACTTGGTGGTCAACAGATCGTCTGACCTTACATTTAAATCAACAATCACGTTTATCAACACACCCACAATAAAATGTAACTAGCTCTTTTTTTTCATCAATCTTTCTCGATGGTTATAGGAACACTTTGCGTTCAGTATTATTACAAGCAATGTAATTGGTGCACAGGCCTGTTCATTAGCAGTATGACCAGCACCAGTACCAGCACTGGTTTCCAGGTCAGTGACAGAGCCCCATGTCTTCATTCCATCTCTGTGCACTCCACAGCTCCACCATATCCATCGGGCTGGGAAGTCCCTACATGGGAGGCCCAACCAGCTCAATCCAGCCCAGCATGGTGAAAACCGGAATATTTATAGAAAACGCAGCCTCCCTGTTCCTCCTCCCAAAGACAGAGCAGTGAACTGCACCCCCGGTGGGAGGAGGAGATGCTGGGACTGGATCAAGATACAAATGGATGAGAGATGATAAGATGGCAGCAGGCAATTTTTTCTTGTTAATCCAAGTAAAAATTCTGATTAATGAAGCACGATGCTTCACTTGGACCTGACACAACTACTACACCTGCAGGAAATGCATCACTTGAGATATTAACTCTTTCAACACCATGAACACACCATAATACTTTTTTTTCGAATGTGAGGCAGGTTGCTTATATTTCTTCACAAAAAAGTAGATGAATATCTCCTATTTCTAATGTAAAAACAATATTGAGAATCACAATCCAATGAACTACTCATGAATTTATTATTAGTTTATTTTAGTTAGCATTAGGATCTAATATCCGGCCCTTGAGCCACTAAATACTCTTTTTACAAGCTAATCTCCTACTGTGCCTACTTTATTTCGTTTATTTCATTCCTTTCAGTGCAATCCAAAAACTATTTAACAAAACGATACACATACACTTGAACACATTTCATGAACGATAAGGGAACTGGAAGAAGACAAATATTTCTCGGCCCTATCATATGAATATCATATATATACGGATAGCAATTTCCATTTTTTTGTTTTCGTTTCTTTTCACATATCACATAACAAATCAGAAAGACAATTATAACTTGTCTGCTGTGTTTGCTCGTGGGATGAAGGTGTACGGAAGTATATCACAGCTTTTTCACTGTTAAACATCTGGTTGACGATAACTATGAAACATCATAAACAGTAAAGATGTCGGCAATGACGACAAAACAATGAGCTGACTGACACTAAAATGATGAATAAAGGTGAAAGAAACAACAGAGCCGGGTAAATCTCTATGAACATCTTTCACATGAAACCTGAATTTTAATCATTATTAATCTGATGATATTGTTTTTATGTATATATTTTCTAACAAATAACTATTTGTAACATTCAAACCGCTCTAGATGAGAGAATCTAGAGCAGTTTATGTAGAAGAGAAACTCGCTGCAGCAGTGCTAAATATGAGAAATATCAAAGGCCTTGTTTCACAGAGAGGCGTTTGAATGTGTGTATGTGTGTTTGAGTGCTTTTCTGAGTGTGTTGCTGCAACAAGCCTTACTCCTCTTTTGGGCCCGGTAAAAATAGTGGTGGTGGATGTGAGGTCCCTTCAGACTCTGTTATCAGCCTGCCCTGCCGTCCCGCCCACTGCCGCAACCACAGACTGACCACACGCGGCAGCAAGCAAGCACACGCGCACACACACATACTTGCACACAAACATGCGCTTGCACACACCCCCACACGCACACAGAGCAAGTGCAAGTGCAAATAATTGCACGCCAATTCGTGGTTCAGTCCAGTAAAACACATGCACAAAGAAACATATAAATCGGCATTCACATAAAACCAGATAGGGGTTAGGCGAAGTGTGGACGCGCCCAATTAGGCAAAAAAGAGATCCCAATAAAGACGGTCTAAATATAAAAAGAAATAAAAACACGCTTTTACTCTATATAGCCTCATTCTCGCACAAACAAAGCTTCCATATGCTTCCCAGACAACAAGTCATACTGCCTCACGTATGCATATGGACATGGGTGTGACAACCAAGTCATTCAGTGGTGTGTGTGTCTGTCTGTGTGCGCACACAAGAACTGTGTTACCACGTCTTTGTCAAAAGTTTGACCAGAGCATTTTCTTATGTTAGCAGCAGGAGGGGTGTGTGTGTGTGTGTGTGTGTGTGTGTGTGTGTGTGGTTGTGTGTGTGTGTGTGTGTGTGTGTGTGTGACTGAACTACATCAAGTCTGAGAAGAAAAATGTTTTCTGGACAATTCAACCACATCTCACTGCCTTCATCACAGGATAAATTTGCCTCAGTTTGAAGTTTGTGACTTTGTATGGAAGCACGCTATGATGAAGACTGCTTAGAAAACCTTGTAGTTGGTAGAGAAACTGCAGGTGGCAAAAATGATAAAATATCATGATCAAATTAACGATACCTTCAGGATGAAAATAAGGAATTTCGAAATTTTGACTTTCTAGTTTATACTTCTATTCTCGTGGATTTGAACTAGAGATGTTCTGATGCCACTTTCCTCTTCCCGATACCTGGTCTTCACATATCGGCAGATAGGAGTACCACTCCCGTACCATAGCAAAAGAATACCATAGAACTTATTTTACTATCTAGTTTGTCAATTAATTTTCTGTCTTTATTGAATATGTTGATTTGTTTGAATGCAATGAAGGCATTTCCGGCAGTATCAGAGGCATTTGTGATACTCGTAATGGTATCGGAACAACTTGAACTGTTACTGTTTTATAACTCTAACACATGAACTAACACGTTTAAACTATCAACTAAATTCATCCACTCATTTGTTCATCATTGTACAGAGGTCACCCTAAAGTTGTGTGACGGTTGATCGTTGTTTGTCCTCACTAGGATTCAATGTTTACAACTTTATGGTTATTGTCCTTATGTTCTTTCAGGGTGAGGTAAATCTTATGTCATATTAAAAGTTGTCTTTCTGGGTTTTCAGGCCCATGCATTCTTTCACTGGTTCAGCCCCGAGGATTTCTCAGAAAGCCCAGGCACACCACTGGCCAGAGGCAGCGGTCGTAACAGCAGGCCTAAGAAAAAATGTTGGAAGACAAGACGAAAGAATGCATCTGGAAAAACAACACCATTGTCGACGCTGCCAGAGAAAAGGAGACAGCAACTCTCCTAATTCTTGAGCCTCCTCCTCCTCTCGGTCTCATTTAGTCTCTGTTGTGGAAACACACAAAGGATTACATCCGTCAAGTCGGGCCTTCTCGAACCACCACAGGCCACAGCTTTAATAGTTCTGGCCCGTACCCGGCGCCCTGGGCCACGGCTGCTGCTGGCACGTGTCAAGAGTGGAGGTCGGTGTCGGGTTGTTTTACTGTCGGCCTGTCCGATGGGCTTCTCAAGCTGAGTCCTGGTTGTATCAGCTGAGGTTTGGGGCATGGTTGCGTGACAGAAGTGATTCCAATTTGTTTTAAGATGTTTTAGACAAGGGCCTTACCGAGGCCATCCAGAGGACAGCGCTGCCTCAGGTTGAAACAGGCTGATCTCAATCAAAATGCAGTAGAACAACACTAAAACGGAACAACACAAACTATTAATTAGAAATAAAACACCGTGATTAGGAGATTCTTTTGAAGAGAGGAAAAAAAATGCTCAACTTCTGCATGAAATTCTAGTTTGATGAAAATTTATTCAATTGAACTTTTGACTATGGGAATTATGCCTGACAGAAATGACCTGCAGAGACTGAGACTAAGAGAAAGGAAGATTTCATATATAGCTAGCTGTGTTGCATCAACACACGACACCACAAAAGAGATGTGCAGACAATTATGAAACAGGTTTTGATGCAACAATTACATCTCTTAAATGAAAAATGCTAACAGCAATGCTGGCAAGGAGATAAGCTAGTTAGAATTTGCAAAATAGCAAACACAGCTACTGTTTGATTGATGGTAGGATTTCCATAATATTCTTGGCTGGCTACCATGTTAACAGGTAAATCTCTGTCTTAGGAATTTACCAGCCAATCATGCAATCAGTCACTGTCATCAGAACTCAGGAACCATCTGTTTCATGAGCGCCAAAAAAATACTTTCCTGAGCCAAATCATTTTAAACTTCGTCTATGGGCAAAACCTGTGAGATATGATGGGCGAGCTGTAGCCATCACAACCCAGTGTGACAAGCCAGATTTCCCTTAAAAGTTGTACTGAATTTGTCAAACTTTTACCCCCCCATGACAGTCCTGATTAAGCCATATATGTTTTACACGATTCAGCACAAAACTCACACTTGTATTCACGATGACAAAGAAGAATCTGCAACATAAGGAAGAATGAATTGGGGCTGGAGGCGGAGTCGGATGGGAACCTTCCTGTGTGGGTTATCAAACCTCTTCAGTGTGTGTGTGTGAGAAAGTCAGCAGGGTGGTAACAGCCGGCCTCAGAAGCTGTGATAGTTCCCAGCTCTGCACTTGGCCCACTAACATTTGTTCTTTGACAATAACAGAGGAAGTCATTCCTCCTTCCAGCACAAACATCTGCTACCTGTTACACACACTACACGCACACACCAGATTACATACATTAGGTATCTCCCAAAGCTAAACACAATGTCCTCATCAGCTCAGCATAAACACAACCAGTATGTGGTGTGCATGTGCAGACACACACACACACACACACACGCTGCCTTTCTCTCTCTGTCCATTCTACTCAAGTCTAAACATCATACACATGTGCTCAGAATATTTACACACACGGCCACTATCTCCTATATCTGTGTGTGTGTGTGTGTGTGTGTGTGTGTGTGTGTGTGTGTGTGTGTGTGTGTGTGAGATGCTCCTCTCCACACGTACGCTGCAGACCTTTATCTGTGTTTGACTATTTTTAGACCACTTCACCTGCATGCAGCTCTATCACAGTCGTACCCTCTTCCCACAGCTACACGCTCCTTAAATATCTGCCTCCATCTTCGTGCTACCAACACACCTGCTATCTATAGCCTGCTTGCAGATGGTCCCTGCAGATATACACAAACTTATCAGCACTGCTCTGAGTAACTCAAAAAACAATCCAAAGGGTCTGGTCCTTGTTTTACACTCTCAAGGGGAAGAAAAAGAAGAAACAGGAAACTGCTGTCTCACAGAGGTCCCCATGTAATTTGCACTGTAACACACACACACACACACTCGGAAATGGCAGAATTGTAGAACAGTGTGAGAAAATACTTTTACAATTCGCATTTGTAACCAGTTTCTTAATTTGAACTCAGTAGTAAAAGACTGAAAGGGTTAAGAGACCTTTCATATGCACTGTACTTAAGATGGCTACTAAATTTAGGTCAACACAGAGCACGTGTGTGAACGAGGGTTCGAGGGTAATCAAGTAAGAATGTGTTTGTGCCCCACAAGAGGTTTTACATATTACATAAATAAACAGCACCACAGGGAAAAGAAGAGACATATTCAACTTACTCAGTCAGATCAAAAAGTCCCTAAAACTCTTACAACTGTTTGTTTGTTTTTTGTTTGTTTTTTGTTTGTTTGGAGTACTCAAAAACTGCTGAACCGATTTTATTGAAACTTGGTGGGAGGGTGTGTGTGTGTGTGTGTGTGTGTTGGGGGGGGGGGGGGGTATGAGCAAACCCAAGAACCCATTGACTTTTGGAACGGATTTGACTCAGGGGGTGGGATCCAGAAAGGTTTTAGAATTTCTCAAGAAATAATGGAGATATAAAAAAAAATGTCATGTTTTTGCAGAAAATTCCTTCTTATTTTTCTTTTGAATGTTATTTAGTTGTTTGTTTGAAGCTGCCTACTTATTCCTCATCTATTTTTTAGGGAAATTCTGTAATTCTTGTGCCTCACTTGATCTGAATTTTCTGCACATAATCGTTATGTATTCTCACATGTCTAACTCGTGTTTTTACAAGGGGACAGACAAGAAAAACTCACCCAGACATTGTTGTTGTCAAATACAGCTCCTCGGGGGGATATCAGGAGGTAATCCAGAGTTCAGTGCTTGTCTGAAAGCAGCTTACATGTTGGGGAAACTTCTACAAATTCCGGTTTCCAAACTCAGAAGAATTAAAGGAATAGTTTGACTTGTTTTGAAATTCCCTTCATCGCTTGCCTACCTCTTACACCAAACTTTGTACTTTTCACACTTTGGATTTAATACTTCAATACTAAAATAATGGGGTATGATGTGTTAATTAATGCCCTTCATTGCTAGTAGGCACAATTTGTGGTCTCTGGACAAAAGCAGGCTAGCTGTTTCTCCTTGTTTCCAGTCTTTATGCTAAGCTAACTGGATAATAACTAGCTTCACATGTAGCTCACAGAGATGAGGGTGGCATCCATCCTCACATCTAACTCTGCAAACTGTCAAACTATAGCTGTGATGAAAATGAATAGGTGATGGTGAATCTGTGAAATCTGCAACAAATACTAACATCACTAATATAATACTATTTGAGACATCATTTTATCAATAAAGAATTGGGCAAGATCAGTTTAAATTGTTTATTACGCATTGAAATAAAGTTGGAACATTTTCTCCTACTGACAGGTGTCATAGAAAAACCTATGGGAAGAGTACATGTGTAAAAGTGTTACTCTCTCTTCTGAGCAAACAACAGAGATTGTGTTTGTAGATGCAGTGATGAACAGTGTGTGAGGTTCAACAGTCTGATGTGTTTTTGGTGGAAGGAAAAAGGAAATTGAACGTCAAAGGAAGGCCTGCAGGCATCAGCTGTGTTTCATCCCATTCAGACATTTCTGTGGCTGTTCGACTGTGACGCACTGCACATCTCTACCTTCTCTATTGGACGGTCAAAAAGCTGGACAGAGAAACGGAACAAAACAGAAACAGAACTGCTGTTCCTTTTCTTACATATTATAACAATTTAACCCAAATAACAGACTGGATTGATTTATAATATTTTAAGTATAGCACAGTGCAGAGTGTACATTACATTCGTTTATTTATTATTTATTGTTGTTGTCAAGGGAATGCTGGGGTGGGATTGGGAGGTTTGGGGAGGGCACAAGGGACGGGGGGAAAAAAAAAAAAAAAGCTGAAACTAATGTACTGAGGACTTTATTTAATGGAGCAGATGATGTTTGTCCAACACTGATGTTAGCCAGCTTTAGTACAGCTCCAAAGAATGCTGCTGGTATAATTGTTTTGAAACCACAAATCTTTCTTTTATGTTTTTGTTTTTTCTTTAAAAATGTTATTATTACTTTCAATCGATGTTTTGCAAAAGAGTTTATGTCTGTAAAACGAAGCATCGTATACCTGAAGTGGGAAAAAGTCAATGTTGTAAAAGGTCATTGAATGCACTGGACCCCATTAGTGTTATAGAGGTAGGTTACTTACAGATTATTGTATCAGAGCATTTTCAGAGAATTGAATTTCAAATAATGGTTTGTCATTTGTTTTTGATGAGGATCTGGAATTAAAGTTCTTATTGTACAGTATAATACATGTATATATGTTATGAAAAAATAAAATCTTTAAAAAAAAGAAACAGAACTGCTAAATGTGGGTACAAAATAAAAGGACCATCCCTAAGCTCTGTCCCTTTTCCTGAAATGTACCAATCCCAATCTTTCTCTGTCATTTTTCTGCTCTAATGCCCCAGCCATTGAGTGTCTTCAATTACACGTTCGCTTTGAACACGCACGACTGAAGATGGCTCAGAGACGTGCTTGGTTTTTTCTGCATTTCAAAACACTATAACAAACTATTGGTAGGTTGCCAAAAGGTGCAGTCATCGCAATGCTGTTGGCCAAACAACATGGCAACAGTAACCAAGGGACCTGCGGCTAAAGTGGGAGGATACGATTGTCAGGTTGCTGAATACAATTCATGGGCCCATGATTTACTGGTGTATATTTGTGGTGAGAAGTGCAGGGCAGCAAAATGTCCCACGCTCCAAAAAATGACAGCGATTTTAAGATGTACTGTACTTCATGCTCATGCTGATTAATTAATCAATTAGTTCTTCAAGCAAAAATTTAAAAAAACACATTTGCTGGTTTCTGTTGTTTTTCTCTGTCTTAAAGATTCTAATAAGTCAAGATTCTTCATTAAAATGTCTAAGCTGACTAGACCTATTTTATGTATTTTGTTGACTTGTGCACCTAAAGGTACCAGGACCTTTGATATTGATCACCTTTTAATTGTGTCATTTCTCCTTAACCCTTGACCTTTCCCATCTTTGCTATAACCTCAAGGGCCAACAACTTATGACTAAGGAAAGACCAACAGCTAGCCAGTTAGCCAGTCGGCCGTTTTTATCCTTCAACTGTTGGATTATTCATCTCTGTTTGCTGCATAAGGTGAATAAAACTTTAATACATCCACTCATCCGTGAACATGATTTGCACCTGAGTAACATCAGGTAGATTTTCCTTGCCAATGATGACAACTCATGATCCCACACTACTTCACGTTGTAATCAAACCAAGTCTTTTATTTTGATTGAGAGATCCCTAGCAGCCAAAGATACAATTTGATCATTTCCATGATAATGAAATAAATCAGTTACCTTCTGACATCTTACTAGGAGGTGGATCCAGGAATTTGTCATCAATTTCTTTAACATGGAAGGATATTTCAACATTTTCCCAAGGAACGGTTCATGGATCTTGGACGATTTAGGGATCTTATATCTATGAGTTTGGGTAATTTGGTGCGATTTGATTAAATTCAAGGGGATTGTTTGGACTTAGCAAAAGTCCGGAGTCTACTCAGCTCCATTTTACTTACATGTAGGATTTCATTCAGGGCAGCATTGTTGGAGAGAGTTGAATGAATAAATTGCTGATGGGACGAGCCTTGTTCAGTTCGGACAAAGAAGCGACGTTATATAGCAAAATTACTAATCAAAAGCACATTAAATTACAATGAAGAAAACTAATAGCTGAAGCACATGCTGATGTAAAGTTCAGCGTGTAGGTGTGTCAGGTACAATGGAACAAAAAATGACAGTGATCAATCATCTCCATTTAATAAGCAGCTTGTGAGTCTTGTCGTGTCTTTGAATTTCTATTGTAAATACTTCTGTGTAATTAACACGACTCCACTGTTATTAAATGTTCTTTCCTCTCTTGTTGTAAAAGATGAAAAATGCACGTGCTCCATGTTGAGGCTTTGTGTCGTGCCGTACAATACTGTTACAACATTTATGACATAATACTCTCTGTTACACAAGGCAGGAGAACGTGTGATCTAATCCTAATGATGGAAAAGGACCAAAAGTAGAAAGACAGAGACAGAAGCGAGCAAGAAGAACAGCAGCTGGGAAACGGAGAGGGAGATGGACAAGAAGAGACAAACTCAGAGAAACGGATCGGGAGACATCTGGGGAAGCTCCACACAGGGCGGCCATGACAGGAAAGAAAACTAAAATCCACTCTCCTCCCGAAATCTCCCCTAAGCCTTTAAGAGACCGAGCATCCCGGCTGCTCCCCCTCCTTCCCCCCCCCCGCCCTGGTTCCATGGCAGACCTCCCTGGAGTCCAGACCATTATCAAACCACCAAGTGCTCAATCAAATCCCCGAAGAAAATGATGTGGTTTTTCATTCTCTGTGTTGACCCCCTCAGCTCCAGGTCTGACCACTCCACGCCTCCAGCTCCCTCATCGACCCCATCAGTGTCGTTCAATAAAAGGCCAGGGAAACCCCCCCGATCCCCCCCCCCCCCCTTTCCCTCGGTGTGTTGATATTACCAGCAGACTGTTTGGTTGTGTTTGTCAGAGTGTGATGACAGAACTAAACACTGGTATTTACACTGCGATAACCGCCTTGTCTGGACAGGCTCTGTGTGGAAACTGGGTGTGTGGGACCGACAGAGATCGTGTGTGTGTGTGTGTGATTTCTATGGTTATGTGGAGAAATTTTGGTTTGAAACCCTCGTTGTGAGGACATTCGTCACAACTTTAAAGGGCTGTTTGATGGTTAAGCCTGGGTTTTAAGATTCAGGTTAGAATTAGTGTGTGAGAGCATGTGTGTGAGTGGTAGTTTGTGTGTGTGTGTGTGTGTATGTGTGTGTACATGCTAAGGCTTGATGCCCATATTATAATCTGTGGGTTGGTGTGCAAACACATGTTATGAAAACTGCTTTGATGGTTGGATTTGATATTTTCCTCCTTGTTGATTGATTCCAGTTGTGAAGATTTTTAAGTTCTAACCTGAGAGGATTACAGGCTCAGAAACTCATCTATGAACTGAGGTCATTCAATCCCATGAAAGGTTGTTAATACAAATATAAGACTGCATTCATTAACTTGTAAAGCTAACACAACATTTTTGTATTCCCTTTTTTTTGTACCATTTCAACATTGAATGCAAACTGTGTTCCCTAAAGCAACATTGACAACAACCTACAACAAATACCTCCACTCTATAGATTCAAGCAATCACATACTGCTTTGGTAAAACAAAGTCCTAAATATGTAAACAACAGTAATACCCATTAATTACTTGTACATTCCTAGAAATGTTTTTTGCAGTGTTAGTTTTTTGCAGATTTGTGTGCAGCAGAACTCTCGCCCTCCCCCCACAAGAGAAGTGAAGTGGAAATAGATCAATATTTCTTTATAGTTTTGACCAATACCTTTAAAATGTAAAATCTACAATGAGTTCAAACAGAAGCAAGAAAACCATTTTTTTAAGCAATTTAAAAACATTTTTGAATTTTTTCACTCTTTTTCTTAAACAGTTAATCCATCATCAAATAGTTGATAATTAATGCTTCTAAAAGACTAATTATTTTTTAGCAATAATTTAAGTAAACCTCATCACCTCTCTGATGGAGGTTATGTTTTCAGCCCCATCCATTTGTTTGGTGATTTGTTTGTTTGTGAGCAAAAATAACACAATGGATTTCCATGGTAGAAACTTGGTAGAAAGATGCAATATGTATCAGGGAAGAACCCATTGCATTTTGGTGCGAATATGGATGAGGAGGTGGATCCAGGAATTTTTTTATCAATTTCTTTAACATGGCAAGATATTTCAACATTTTCCCAAGGAACGGTTCATAGATCTTGGACGATTTAGGGAACTTCTATCTATGAGTTTGTGCAATTTGATAAATTCAAGGTGACTGTTGGGCCTTAAGGCGCATGCTTCTGCGTTTTCATGGGCCCGGAAGCGTAAGAGCCTTTCCGGGCCCCTTACGTGCTTGCGTAACCCTTCTTACGTGCTTATGTGCGTCGCCCAATTTTTCTAACTAGACGGCAAAGCTCCGCAAGCGTCACGTAGCCGGCAAGGCTGTGATTGGTCTGCTAACTACATCATTTCCGGAGTCGCATTTCCGGTTTCATGCCCGATAATACCGGCGGAAACCACGGAAGATTTAGAAGAATGAATATGGACCAAATAGAAGAGCACTTGGCAGAAGAGATCCGAAACTATGACCACTAGTATAACCCGTTACTGACTGGTGGATTTGTCCGCCAGAAAAAGGCTCTGAGGAAAAAGGAGAAATGGCTCTTCTTCGTGCGACACACGAAGAAGAGCCGACTTCGACAAAAAACATTACTCCCCCTATTGGTCTGGTGGGGAATTGCTTGGCAACACGAGCAACGCTTGTAAAACCATGAATGACAACGAGTCCTGCGTCAAAACTGCGTGAAAAGCCTCAGTCGCCGTTGCAGAAGCATGCGCCGGCCTTTAGCAAAACTATGCAGTCTACTCAGTGCCTTTTTACTTACAGGTAGGATTTCATTCAGGGCAGCAGTGTTGGAGAAGGTTGATTGAATAAATCGCTGGAGCTCTTAAACTGTCCACTGCAGTTGCAGGTAGGATGAGCCTTGTCCAGTTCAGACAAACAAGCGACGTTATATACATGTCGCCGCTGATTGGGCAACACCTCTGACACATCCGGCAAACGAGAAAAAACATATCTCCAAGTCTGTCACACCATTGTACAAAAGCCTCTGGACTTTGCAATAAAAGTCTGATAATGATAAACCGACTTTACAACAAAACTGTTGTTTTACCCTAAAACTTTCCAGTAGAAGACAACAAAAGTTCTGCTCAGGAAACAAACGATCTCAAGATACATGAGGCAAACAGCGTACGACAGGAATTTAAAGCACCGCGATCACAGCAACCTCTCAATGACACAGGCAGATCAATGGTGATGCCAACTACAAGACACATGAGCAAACATTTGCAGAGAGACTGTGAGATGCTGATGAAAGCTCCACAATAATAAACAGAGCCTGTACCCTTTGTTTGTATATAAATGTGTGTGACAGCAGTTGGGATGGGTATATGCAGCTCAGTTGTATGAGTGGGGGGTCAGATTAAAGTACAGCATTGAGCAACCTATTGTAGTCCTCTGCACCACAGTAATCATGTGGTTCAAGGTTTGATTCAACTGAAGCTACATCACTAAATAAACACTGGTCATTTAAGCAACATCTGACAGAAAATGTCAGCATGTTTTATGTACATACACATATACATGTGTATTTGATGCATGTTGTTGTGTGTGTGGGTTCAGACCTGCAGCAGAGTCCCGTGGATGTGGTTGTGTTGGATTCTGGGTCCCGGCTCTGCAGGAAGCTTCTGCAGTAAAGCGTGAACTGTAGACGGGACCTGGGTGACCAGCACGAAGGGGACGAGGGCCCGAGCTGACATTTCTCTGGTCCGATACACTGGGGAGTGACCGCATCTGCAGATAGCACACACACACAGAGCAGCATTAACATTACTGTCGTATGAAGTCATACCAATAATACAGTCATGGAAACCTGCTCCGTTGTCTTTTATTCTCGCTTTATGTCAGATTTGTGTTTATGTTTGAGTTAACTCAAGTCAAGGATTGTTTTTGTAACTGTTGAGTTCAAATTATTTTAAACTGCACTAATAATTGTGTGTATTATTATTAAGTTTCTTTATTATTATGTTCACACTCTGTCATGTCGATGAATGGTAAGTTTCACCGCCTCATGTTTGTTCAGGTTTAAGCAGGACAGTCGTCCTATGTGGGAATCCAGAGTTTCACTACAAGGTCTCAGTCCCGAGTTTCAGTCCAGAGTTTCAGTACAGTAACGTATACGTCTGTGTGGTGTCGTGTTGAGAGTGGTGGTGGGGTGTGGAGCGGGGGTGGTGGGTTCGCAAGCTGGACTGGTACCGGCACAGTGCGGCTGAGAGAAGAGTGCAATTTCAAGATGATATCATACGGACAGGAAGTACGAAACGCGACGTTTTCAATAACATATTTCTTAGAATGGACTGAGTGAAAACCTTGGGGAGTGACTGTTTTCCAACTTTGAGGGTCCCTACTGACCCTCTTCAAACCCAGAAAATGTATTTTACACAATATGGGCCCTTTAAACATTGCCAAACATCCATTCTCTGTTTGTGTTTCATTATTACAAAGGCAAAAAAAAAAAAAAAATCTAAATCTAAACAGCTCCCCGACCAGCAAATGACCAATTATGCCAAAATTAAATACTTTGAAATCCCGACCTAACCAGCCAGGACATATGCTCTTTCATTTTGTTTTTGCCCACACACAGATGTCTGTATTACACACACCAACATATGGTCATTTACAGTGTTCACTAGTGATTGAGAATGTGGCCAGTCACCCTGAGTACAGGCTAAAATTAACCTTGTTTACAAGCTGATAGTCTTTCCATCTCCTGTGTCATAACACTGCCATCCCTGATAAGAGGGAAGGACATGACCAAGACCCGACTGAGATGAGAGGAGGAGTAAGAGACACCAGGAGGGACAGAGTAAGAGTGGCTGAAGGAAGTAGGCGACACTCATTTTAAATTGTTAAAAAAAATTTTAGTGTAGCTCAGAGACTTCAAAAAACACAGACACAACACATCCGTTTTAAATGAACGGGCAGGCATTTCAGGAAATGCATTTCTTTGATCCAGAAATAGAGAAAGATCGAATTATAGTCATGCCTCTGTTAAATTTTAGGCTGCAGCCTGCCGCCCAAGGAATGACATTTTCTACAATCTACGATCCAACTATGAATAAAAGGTAAATTACTGTGCATGATGTCTGTTGCAGTGTATTACAGATATGATTGATTTGTCAGAAGAAAGATCCATTCACTTTGCAGTGCGAAAGTTGGTGAAATATTAAAAATATCAATACATTATAACAGGAATTGTATTTACCTCTGTCAAGGAGGTCATGCTTTCGCTGATGTCCATTCATTTGGTTGGATTACGCAAAAACTACTATAAGGATGTCCACGAAACTAAATACAAATAAACAGACAAGGACCAAGAAACAGACCTTTAAACTTCGGTGTGGATCCATAAAAAGGGTTGGATTTAGGAACTATTCATTATGGCTTTCTCACAATATTGTGAGGTTTTTTCAGACAGTGTCACAGATCTGTGAATAATAATAATAATGAATGGATCTTGATGACAAATTAGACACAGTTAGAGAAAATAAATTGAGAAGTGTGTGAACTTTTGTGCAGCTTGATATAATTCAGGGAGCCTGTTGGGCCTTGGTGGATGTACACATGCTTTTCTGAGTGCCATTCTAGAGGTAAATGCAAACAGTACAATAGAAAATGGAACAGGAAGATTCACATGTTATAACACACTTACACTTCGCAGATAAATAGGCCGACAGAGTCTTTTCCTGAGTGTTTTCATCATTGCTTCATTGGAGAGCTGTGTGCAGTGCTCTGTGGCCCGCTCTCCTCCTCTCTCACACTCATCAGCCATCTGCTTGCTTTTTAAATAGCCACATGTCTACATGCTGTGGGGTTAGTCTGATGCCTAGTCTGAGAGTAAAATATATTGTTACCGTTTAACTTTATGGTTTCATTTTATGTGTAGCTGTTTATGTGCATCCTTACACCAAACTATTGGTTAGTTTAACGGACATAAACACTTTCCACGTTGTCTTCAAGAGCAATGTCTAGAATTATTAAATTATTAATTTAATTCAGTTAATTAAAACCAGACCAGAGACCAGAGGGAGACAATTGTCAGCGCCCAACAAAGGCCTGTCTGTTCCAGTTGGAGTTGGTTGAGACCTCAGTAAAGTGCTTCTGTAGGTTGACCTTGAGACTGTGTACAAAACAAATTAACATAGAGCCATGGAATTATCCTCATCTTAGAGTCTCAGACAGACGACTGGGTCTTACATTTATAGAGAGAGTTCCTTGAATCCAGAGCCGAGCACAGACGAGCACACACTTGCATACATGCCCGCAGACCTAAAGTCAAAGGAGGACAGGAGGTGTGTAGGGTGCAGGCTGTTTATAGGGCCTGTAAAGGCATTAAAGGGTTATGTGGAGGCCAAACAAGAGGCTCTGCTTCACCGCGGAACATTCAGCAGAAGGATCCAGAGAAACGTGAAACACCTATCAATCACGACAGTGGTATGCAGGGTTGAAAAGGAAGCTCGCTTTTTGGGCTTTGGTATGCTGGAGGGCGAGATGCGTTTAAAGACACAAACTTACAGCTGTGTATAACCTACGACGATGAGGAAAAAACAGAGCGGGAAGATAAAAAGAAAAACTAAAGTGCAAATAATTACCGGCATGTTTTTTGAATTTTCTGTGTGTCTCAAAAATGAAATGCTGGTCAGAATAAGAGCCGGGAAAATAAAAGACAAGTGGCTTGAAATTTATATGGACTGAAACAAAGGGAGGGCTGTTAGGAGCAACAAGTCAACTGTCAACAAATGCTTTTCCACCTGCTGTGATCATGCCACACACACGCACACGCACACACACACACACACACACAACCGAGACCATGTATCAAACACAGACAACAGTTTGCATTCCTGAGCTCTACACGCCTTTGCACAATAATTTACTGGCAAACTCACACTTGCGCATTTAACACACAAACAGGTCTAATGACCAAGATCCATGTCCATTCCACACTTCCCACCCCTGCCCGCCACCATTTGAGGCCCATATGTTAACTATCTGTGCTAATTTGTCCCATTGAAACTCTTTTGCAAAAGGAAATGACAGTTTGGAGGGGTGTAATTTTAGAAACAGGGCCGTCCCCTGTGGGGTCAGGAGGCAGACTGTTGACTGGCATGGACGAGACTCATCTGGGACTCATTTTGAAGAACTGGGAGAATAGCTTCCTCCGTCGACACTGTAGCATTTTCACTAAACAAGCCCAAGCGACGAAGAAGGTTCCGTTACTCAATGAAAATTATTTTGCCTCAGTTATTCATACAGGTGAGATGTCTGAAAACAATCAGTCGTTTTGTCTCATTGTTCTACAAACTAAAGGTCATACAGTGGACGAAAGCAGTCCACAGTTATTCCTATACACTATATACATGTAGTGCACAACTTTTAAATTATAATTTTATTGTACAGTACAAAAAGTGTCTAGACGTATCTATGAACAATCCCACACTTAAACATGTCACATTTTATAGAGGCAGCTGCAAAAGTCATCAGACGGTGCAAGAGTCAAAATCTCAATTTGATTCTCACCACTGAGTCTAAAGTAGTGAGAGATTTTCTGCATTTGCAGATTTTGCAATAATACAATATGAAAAAGAATATTTGTGAGTAAAAATCCCAATAAGGTTGTTTGATTAACCCCTGAACACATATTCGTCGATTATTGCAAGTGAAAAGAAGTTAATACAAAACAACTCTTGCAGTTGAGATAAATTTTGCCTTAAAAATTTACTGCGGCTTATATATCATTTCACACTATATCTCGAAAATGTATGAAAGTTTGAGCTCTCCACTAAGCAAAAACGCTGAGTCTCTCTATTCCTGATGTATGACTTTGCCTAAAAACAGTGTATTATCTACTGCTACAATGTCACTTTTACCATATTTTATCACCAAACTGACGGCCTCTTATTAAATGAAATGCTTGTGAGTCCAGATCAAGACACAAGGTACAGTATCAGTTAACGTTTTGAAACTCAACTGTGGAAAACAATTTATTTTTTTTGTGTCTCTCCAGGGTGTCAGGGTTCAGCCTCAGTTGACCAGTTCAGGTTACTCTCAGCAATGTGGACGATGACAGACTGTAAACAACTTGAATTTGTCATTGTCCACTGTCCCGAGTCCCAGCGAAGCAACATGAAGATAATGAACATGAGCAGCGAGAAGGAGAAATCTACAACATCTCTTCTGGGAAGGAAATGACAGTGGTCCCCTTTGAAGCCTCACTTTAGTTTATGGGCAATACCGTGCCCTTTCAAAAGAAATGAGATACGAGGCATCGAGGACGGGAAAGGAAAGGAGTAAGGTAGACAGGGAGGGTGCGGAAAGATGCTTGGACTGGATATCACGCGACATAAATCACTGTACCAGCACTCTGAGGGTTTAACATTCAGGCAGAGAAAGAAGGAGAGGGGAAGGAGAAAGAGAAAGGGAGGAAAAAGGGAGACACAAAGAGAGAAGAGACCAAATGTCCACCGGATAAAAAGACGTCAAAGACTAGAATGAAGCTGCCATCAGTTATTAGATAACTGTGTCTGGTTGTCATCATCCGCCCCCGCGTCATCATAATCATCATCGGTCTCTTCCTTATTAACTGAGCAGGTATGACGCATGCAGAGGTCGGGAAGTGAAGGAATGAAAATGATTGCAGTGGGGAGGAAGGGAATATAGATAAACCACCTGTGGAGTGCGATGGAGGGATAGAGGGGAGAAATTATAACACATGAAGTTCTGTCCCGTCTACACAAGAGGAGCTGAGCTGCAGTAAATACCTGGAGGTGGTTAGGGAGGGGGGGAAAAATCGATTCAGTTACAAATCGCGATTCTTGTGAATGACGATTTTAAATTTTTTTAAACATATTTATTGGTATATACCGGGGGGGATATATTGGGGGAGCAACATCACCCCAGAGCATGTTGACCAGCTCTTGTTTATGCACAAGAATCTAAACATACCCAAGCACTAGCTTTGCATCGCCTACATGCAAACAACAATAGCCTACTTTTTGTTGATTTCAAAGTTTATATTTTAAGTAAACTTTTATTCATTCTATTTAATTTACCTTTTATTTATTGTTTAAAAGTAGCCTAAGTGGCATACATTTCTTAATCTGTCAGTTTGTGTGCAATTGACAGGGGCTATACAATAATAGGGCACATTTTTATTTATTTTCTCTATTGGTTGCCCGGCAGTCATTAAGTTAATGTTAATATTTTAACTAAAACTTGTAAAGCTCTAAGTGAATTTGACTGTGTTGTATTTGAAGGTATGATTCAACATTTTTCCATGGTCCAGTATTTAAAAAAAAAAAATTACCAAAAGAAATCCCAGGAAATCGTAATATCGAATCGCAATACATATCGTATCGCCACCTAAGTATCGTGATAGTATCGTATCGGGAGGTCCCTGCCGATTCCCGTCCCTAGAGGTGGTGGCTCAGACCATATGGAGAGAAGGAAGAAGAGGTTGAGGGTGAGGTGGAGGGGGCCGACAGTCATCGACCTCATCAGACACGTCCGCACACACCTGATGGAAGATGGGGTTGGGGAGTGGTGGGGGGGGGGGTAGTGTCGAGAAACGCGGCTGGAGCCAAAGACGTTAGGGCCGGGGCTATATTTAACATCAACATGTGGGCTTCATTTGTGTGGATGTGCGAGCGCTGCATACCGTCTCAACCAGCCGGTCACAACTCAGATGACGAGCTGCTAACTGCACCGAGCAGAGGCTGAAGGGATTACTTTACTTGTTATAATAAAAGTCTGGCAAATGGGTTTCTGTAATGGAAAAATGGGAAATTGGATTTATTTGTGTTCTCCGAGCTGCAGTTCCAAATGTAAAATATTCCTGTGGGGGTGCAGGAGAGGAGAGACGAGGGGAGGAATTAAGACAAAGATCTTACGTGAGGTGGAAGAGGCTGACGCACGCCAGCCTTTCTAAAAACAACAGGAAGTTAGTCATTGAAATTCAGCATGTTGATTTGCCCCCTATTTACGTCAAGTTATAGGATTTATGGCACTCTTTCTCCAAGTCATAACTCAGTGGAACCACAAAGAACACACAAACACACACACTGTACTTATACTTTCCAGGGACGTAAGCATCCAGAAGGCACTGAACATTATCAAGGACCCCTCCCACCTTCTCCACAAATTGTTTGATCTTGTGTCTTCAGGCAAACGTTACAGGAGCATCAAAACACAAACCACAAGACCCAACAGCTTCCTCTCTCAGGCAGGGGTTGTGTTGAAACTGTTTTATTGTGATCCCATTTACCACAAAGAAACCTCGTCTCATTCCTCCCTGCTTTTGATGTTCGGTGAAATAGAGTTATTTAATCTTGGATCACTAACGTCTGCCGTTAATAAAGATCCATGAATGCAGTTATTCAATGAACAAAAGCTGATAACAACTTCAGAACCTGTTTGAGAATCATTACATTTTGTCTGCATGAAAGTAATTCAGTGATCGCTCTGTGTACTTTCACTGGTTACACTACAAACAAAAACTGAAACAATTTAAAAGACAACAATTTGCCACAATGTATGAAATATAGGGGGAAAAAAAGAAATCTAGAAATATGATGATGCTTCACCCATGCTGCATGAAGTCTTAAATATTCAAAATTTGCTACAATGCTAAATTATTTGAACTTTCAATAAATTAAAGTTATTGACAAAATGGTGATATTATTGCAACTTGACAAGTGTAAAAGAGATGAAGGGTCAGCAAAAATAATAATGCATTGATAATGCCACTGTAAAATGAGATTGTTAGACCTGATGAGCAGAATATGTTTTGTGGTCTTATGGGTTCTGTAGCTATTTATTTTAACAATGTATTGGTTTTAAATATGTTACATGAATTAAATGTGTACATATTCATGAATACAATCTGTAACTGAAAAACACTTTATATTGTATATTATATTGTATGTATATCTGCGTTCAATGTATTTCTAATGCATTAGGCTAAACCTGTTTGATCCCAAACTGTGACCTATGACAGGTTCTGAACATGAACCCCAATTGAATAAAGAATGCTTGAGTTATTGCTCTGAAAGACAGACAGACAGACACTATCAATTTCAATACACCCGTCTGTATCTGGATAGTAAAATGATGGTTATATCCCACAGCAAACCAGGAGGGGTGGACAGTGCTGGTATTGCAAACCAATACCAGCACAAGGTGATAATAAAATCAACTACAAACACGATCTGCTGTCAAAGAACATACCAACAATATATCACCTGTGTCCGACCAACACAAACACATGGTTGAAGAACACACACTTAAGTTATCTTAACTATATGTAAAGCATTCCAACTTCAAGGTCTTAGCCTAAGAATCAACTCTCAAACACAGACACACACAGCGGTCTAGAACATTTACATATTTTCCTATGTGATTATTGTGTAAACACATAAAGCCATATATTTCACATTTTTGGGAGGAAACTCCCATGTGTCCTCTCATTCAGTGAAGGTCCTCACAGTCACTGCAGCAGATAAACAAGCTTTAGTTCCACTTGCAGGTGCAGTGCATTTAAATGGACATGCTCCAATAATATTTGCAGAGTTCTCTGTCTGAGGAATGTAACAGATGAAGACTGGGACCATAGTTTCCCAGTGGCCTGTGAAGTGTCCTCCACAGTCAACACTGAGTGGATTCAGATAAAACCAGTCACAACATAATCAACTGCCACATGAGACGGCACCAACGACAACAAAACCCTCTGTAGAGACAGACTCACATCAGACAGGGGTTTGTCTTAGTGTGCTGAGACACTCACTCTGACAAAGATGCACACTCGCACTCACACAAAAGTGATATCTATCTCATTATGGTCATATATTAGAACATACAGTATCATCTGGATTTTGGGAAATGTGACGTTAGAAGATGGGTGGATGACATGACGCATGATTTTTCTGTAATTAAGTGTTAATGTTTATTTAGATGCATTTAACCACTTAAACAACACATGGATGTGAAGCATATTATGGTACTTTGTTTTAAACTTATGATTTTGTATGAAATATCTGTTATGTTTTGATTATATTTTAAGGTGAATACGCAAAATGTCCTGCGGTGTGACCGTAACATAGGTGAAGCATTAAACTTACATATTAACAAAATAAACCAGAATTATCTGGAGCAGGTAATAACTGCCTTGGCATTATATTGTATATAATGACTTTATTGATATTAGGTTTTAATATGCACAAAACTAGAATATTAGTCTTTACAGCAAAATAACTTTCGTAACACAAATGCTGTCCTGTGGCGTGACATAGAAAATCAGATTTTTGAAACGGCAGTTACATTGACAACTATAGGGGCCCTTAGTTTATCCCACTACCGGGAAGCCCCCCAGATGTTGGAATGTACTGTGTATGTTGAAAGGTGACTGTTAACCTCTGATTAATTTCATGAATTTCACTCTTTCTGTTGAAATTATACAAAAAATCCACGGAACACTAGCAGTTTAAAAAAATTCAGCATTTGAACATTATAATTTCATTCAACTGTAATCCTTATTAGAACATTATTAAAAAAATACTGTTTCACCCTTATTTGTCAACTACCCAGATACATAAGGCACAGGTCTATATATGAGATAAAGGAGCACCTGTGCAAACAAAACACATCAAGACACATTCATGTTTTGACTGAAGGTGTTTTGTCTCAGTGATTGTGAAGTGTTCTATACTTAGAATAACTTCTGGTTCAATGAAAACATTGTTGACAGCTTTATCAGGGATGAGAACAGCTGTGTGACCCTCTAGAATTTGATAGAGGGTTTCTGTTTTTAATGATGGGACTGCAACGGTGAGCCCAGTCCTGGAAACACAAATGAAAATGACTGGCTGACAAATTAACACAATTGGTAGGTCAACAGGTTTCACCTCAACAGGGTTTTCACCTTTTGACAATTCTAACATATTTTTGGACAAACCTCAGCTACTTTTAAAAGCAGTAGACAATTGCCTGTATTGCCCCAAAAGTGTGATTTGTATGTTTAGTATGAAGATCACACGTCTATCAGCGTTTCCCACAGAATCAATTGAATCTATATCTGTAGGAGGGATGCATGTGCACACGCATGAACGTCACTCTCAATTAGGGACGGGAATCGGCAGGGACCTCCCGATACGATACTAACACGATACTTAGGTGGCGATACGATATGTATTGCGATTTCTGTGGGTATTGCGATTCTGTAAGTATTGCGATTCGATATTACGATTTCCTGGGATTTCTTTTGGTTATTTTTGTTTTTTTAAATACTGGACCATGGAAAAATGTTGAATCATACCTTCAAATACAACACAGTCAAATTTACTTAGAGCTTTACCAGTTTTATTTCAAATATTAACATTAACTTAATGACTGCCGGGCAGCCAATAGAGAAAATAAATAAAAATGTGCCCTATTATTGTATAGCCCCAGTCAACTGCACACAAACTGACATTAAATAGAATGAATAAAAGTTTACTTAAAATATAAACTTTGAAATAAACAAGAAGTAGGCTATTGTTGTTTGCATGTAGCCGATGCAAAGCTAGTGCTTGGGTATGTTTAGATTCTTGTGCAAAAACAAGAGCTGGTCAACATGCTCTGGGGTGATGTTGCTCCCCCAATATATCCCCCCCGTTTTTTTTTAAAATCGATTTGGGAGGCTTAAAATCATCAAATCGATTTAAAATCATCATTCACAAGAATCGCGATTTGTAACTGAATTGATTTTTTCCCCCATCCCTACCTTCAACCGCAACAGATTCCAAGTGACAGGTACACAGACTAAAGAGAGTTCTGGCATGAGAGAGACCTGTATAACACACCACTTGCAGCTACATGCACAACAGCAGCTGAAACTCTGCGGTGTGACTGTCTCTGCGGATTGTAACAACTTTATAATTGTGAGGATCTCATATGTTTCTAAGTGTAAGTGTAAACGTTGTTTTGTTTGTTTGCTTATGAGTTTGTGAAACAGAGACACTCACCTAATGATGAAGGGCATGAAAGGGGCAAGTCCCAGCGGTGATGAAGATCCATCCATGGGAGAGGGGTAGAGGCGGCTGAGCACCAGCAGCAGCAGGAACAGACTGGGGTGTAGCTTCACCTGACCACTGTCACTGAACACACAAAACACCGGTCAGATTCTAACAATGCAGTTAATATCGCCTGAACTGAAAAGGAAAAGTATGATTTGGGTTTAAATGTGGATGTTTTTAGACTTTATTCATGTTGAACTACAATATCTCTCTCCACAAATGTATGCATTTGAGGTTGCCCCCAGATTCTACAAGTATCTGGGAAACTTGGCTGCTGGAAAATTGGCACAATCCACCTGCAGGATGTAGGATGCTGACAGGCTTGTTAAATGTGAATCAAATGTCATCTATTATCCTAGATTCAGGGGTCAGACAAAGTGGAAATACAAGTATGTACGTTTTATTTGTTTCCATTTCAGTTTAATTCCCATTAGTGGTTGAGAGCTACAGTGGTTTTCTCAGTTAAAAATACTCTTTAGTGACAGCGGGCTGTTCTTCATTATGTTTGAATGAATGTATGGTTGTAAAATCAGCTGTTCTTGTATTCTTGGATTGCATGTGTTTGATTTGAATACTCGGCTATTAATAGATGTTATAATATCACAATTATTAGGCTTCACACAGGACTTGCCTGTACATTTTTGCCAACAGCAGATTTCCGAGAAATTATGTTAAAAGGTTTTGATGAAAACTATAAAGGGGAGCTTTCACTGGAAGGCCAAATGTTTTTGCTGGAAGGGCAGAATTGATTCACAGGCTGCTATTTTCCTACCACTGCTGTATGATCTTACAGACAGCATCTTGTCTCTTCATGTGAAATGGTTAGAAAGGATTGATTATTGAAATTAAAGGTTAAAAAAAACTGAGCTTGTCAAGAAAGTGACTTATATGGGAAAATCGTATAAATATAAGTAATAATTATAAAGACCTATTCATTCTATAGCCCATTTATCAATTTGAATGAAAAAAGTATTTACTATTTTGGGAAATGGGCTTCTTTTGAGCTACATGAAAAGACACCTTGTAGCTCCAGCAGTGTATGGGAAACAACTAGTTGTGGATACAGTTATAATGTGTAGTCTGCTCTGTGAAACGGGACAAGAGAGCAATATGAAAACCACATATAATCAAAATGCCAACACAGAATATCACAGGCCTAAATTCCTCTGGTTTTTTACACACTGCATATGCAAAACCACACACACTCCAGTACAGTCATATCCTCGTCCGTCCTTGAGCTGAGCTTTTCACCTCCCTTTTTTTTTTTTCTCCTTCCAAATATCATCATCGCCAACTGAGTCAGAATGGAAACTGTCTGTTTGTGCCAGCGGTTTCATATTTTCACTCTGTCACAGTTGCGGTGAGGGAAGCAGGGAGGGAAATGAAAGAAGAGAGAGAGGCTGACAACAAGTTAGGCTACAAAAGTGAAGACAATGACTAAAGCGTGCAAAATACCCAGTGGCAATCGGAGGGGGTCCCCCTAGTGTTATGCTAAAGTAACCCCACCCCACCACCACCCGATCGTAATTGGAACCCCCCCCAAATAAATAAACCAAATAATAACATCAATCTTGATTATTCTTATTATACTCGTGTGGTGTCGGAGTTGCCTGTTGGTCACCAGGAGATTCGGCTCCTCTGCTCTTTTCTAATCACTAACCTGTAGAACAGATCTTTATAAAGAACCTGCTGAATTCATATCAATGGATAAACTGGGGAACGCTTCTTCTGCAACAGTGAAGTCAAAACCCTGCAGTTAGAACTTCCCTCCTGTCTGCAGCCTGTGTGTGTGTCTGCTTGTCTCCATCGCTCTTCACACAAACTGACCATTACATGTATTTAGTTATTAATCAATGATGTCTGATCATGAATCCGGATTTAACCCTGATGTCCAGGCTGTGAGCTTCACATCTCATCTTGTGTTGTGTGTGTTGGTTTAACTGCGTGCATGAAAAATGTAGGACTTTTTTTTCAATGTATTTAAATACATGTCTTGTGAGAACTCTACAGCAAATCAAATAAAGACAAAGTAAATTCCATTTCTGTTTCAGGTCCTAATAACTTTTAGTTTATTGTTAATGTGTAAACTTAAGCGCAGATCAGTGGGGGAGTGGGATGGGAGGACATGCAGCAGGGTAATACAGCACGGTACAAGGATACCAACGTGTCTGCACCAATCCTGAAGCGGCAACGGGACGCATCTGCAAAATAAACGTAGCAGAAACCCTGCCTACCTAATATTGATAGATAGATAGATAGATAGATTACTTAATTTGTCCCTGAAGAGAATTTAAGTCGTCATAGCAGCCGGTATATTTGAATACAATAAAATACAATACAATAGAATAAAATAAAAAATATTGAGGTAGAAAGAATAAAAACAGAAAAACAAGATAAATAGGTAGATAAGGTGCAGTGGCAAGATGATGGTAATAGTACTGATGATATGATGGTAGTGTTATTGTTAGACAGTATATAAAAATAGTACAGTATATATAGTTTATAATATAACATAATATATATTTATATATGATAGTTATTATACCAATATAATAGCAGTATATAGTAATAATGGCAGCAACAGTATATATAATAATAGTGAATATAATAATAATAATATGTACACATGTATAAATATGTGTATATAGACTTATATATACAAAGAGTATGATATAATATGATATGATATATAATAGAGGTATAAATATAAGTATTTGACTATACAATAGATAATATAATATACTATGAGTGTAAGAATATGTAGACAGAGTGTGCAAAAGACAATATTATTGTATAAAATGATATATAATATCAATATGATTTATATTAACACATATCACATATGATGTGAAGTAAGTGTATATGGAGCGGAGTGTTGTACAGGGTACACAGTGCAAGGAGACAGGTATATTTAGTGCAGTTCTGTGATGGTGGCTCTGACAGAGGTACATGAGTTGTACAGTCTTATTGCTGTTGGGAGGAACAATTTCCTGCATATACCAAACTTTTAAAAGACATTTTAATGACGGCTATAAGTTACAAATAATATTTATAAAAAAAAATTCCAGCGACCCCACTGCATTGCTGTTGAGGCTTGCAGGGGGGGCCTCAAGTGACAATGAAGGGGTCCCGACCCTTGAATTTCAAACCCACACTAAAATGAATGACCATCAGGTACCTAATGTGGGAAAGGGACATGCTTCACCTTTAGGACACTTCTATTTTCTATTGACCTGCAGCATAGCTCTTTGAAGGATAAAAAAATATAGGAATGCAAACAGTATATCTTCAGCTAAAGTAGACCCCTCCTGCTTTAGCTTATAAATAACACCACTCAAGCTGGTTCAGCAGTGAGGACAAAAACCTTTTTTTCAAATTTTGGGAACATGATGGGAAAACAGAGTTTGCAATGTGGGGTTGTGCTTGCAGCGGAGTGTTGTGTAGGTCTGGAAGTACGTAGGACCTGCTTATGTGAGTGTGTGTGTCAGGAGAGCGGAATGTCCTTCGGGCCCTGTTATTAGTCATGAGGATCTCATTGAACGGAGGCAGAACAACAGACCCCCTGCGAAAACAACTTGTGCTTTTCATTACTTCCTTCAGCACCGAACCATCCGCTGGGACTGCCGTAGATCGGCGAGATGGGAAATGTAATTGCGGCCCAATTAGTAACCGGTCTAATGTGTTTAGTGTCACAGTTCAGCCGAGCCCAGCGGGACAGGATGTGATGTCACAGATACAGCAGGGGGGCCAGATAGAGGCAAAATGGCAAACGTATTAGGCCATGTTGGGATACAGCTGGGGGCTCAAACACTTGACAGGATGAAAAAGAGACTCTGTGGCATTTAATGGCGCTCTTAAATTCCATGCTGAGGTCTAACATGAATGTCTGCCCTCTCTCCCTACACTCCTCAATCATCTCCAGTATCCGGGTCTTTGATGAAGGGCTTATTTTGGTTCTACATCTTTTAAAAGAGAGTGGAAACAGATCGCTGACCTTAAGTCGTTTTTCGTCTTCATTTAGAAAGCAGTGAAGGGGACATGGTAGCAGAGACGCAGAAGAAGCTCTAAAGTAAACAGCGAACCATTTGCTTCGCTGTCAGATGAATAAATCATCAGTTTTGTTTAGGGAATTACAGAAAAGAACTTGGAGTATGATATGAAAGCTGTTTGCTTTGGACGTGGAGGCAGGAGCAGATAAGGCACTCTGAGATCCTCGGATGAAGAGTGCCTTACAAATAAAATGAATTATTATTATTATTATTATTAAATGTGGGTGGTGACCTGAAATAGCTCCAGAGATAAACCGGGTGAAGTTTGCTTCAGTGAGATAATAACATGGGGATTTTTAAATTTATAAATCGAAAGGTCTCATAAAAAAGCAAAAAACAACATTTTGATGCAATATAAATTATCTTTTCCTCCACGCTACATTACATACACAAGATTAGAGCATATTTTTTAAAATTAAATTAGGTATGGGGCTGTTATACAAGTATACACTGCTCGGTCGTAGAGTATTTGAGATCAAGGTGATGACACATCCCCAGCACCCTAAAAAAGTTATCAAATGCAGATAAATTGTTTCTTAATTTACATAAAGTACTAATATTTCTCTGAATGATAAAGAAGAGATGATTAAGCATTTCCCACTGAAAGTTTTAAATCTATGGCGATAGCTTGGGTGCAAGTGCACAAGCGTGAATGTCGCTCTCGCGCCGAACAGTTTTCTGAGTGACAGGTGCACAGACTTTTATTTTGGTTGATTATGAAACTGTGGCAGGACATATTAGAATATGGTAGGCTGCTATAATCTAGATAATTATTGGGAAACACTAGCTAATTCTTACAGATAGGTCAATATCTAATGTGCTGATAATGTAGAATCAAGTTGCTTATTCAGCGCTGTAAAATAAACTGCCTGATATTTCCCCAATTAGAGATTATTTAGTGTGTAGGTGTTCAGTGTAAATTAACAAATGAATCCTTTCTCAAAGCAATGGTTGATATCTCTCTGTTGCTTACCTTTGAAAAGTTCTGAGTTGAGAGCCTACTCTAAATTTCAGAGTCAAACTAATTTCAAGAAACCCCAAATTTAAAAGGCACCACTTCCCAACCAGACATCCCACGATTAGTGAAACATTTCATGAATAGATTCCAAAGGGTCATTGGATTCGGCTCCGGAAACTAAATGATCCCAGGCGGACGTACGGACTGATCACTATATCCCTGAGCATTATGAAAACTCCACAGGTGAGATAAAAACAAAGAAACGTAAGCTCTGTGCAAATGTTACTGTAATAAAACAGGAAATCGATGCTGATCCAGACACAGATTGAGGCACAGAAGAGGATCATATAAAACTATTACTCACAAAACAAAGGTGAGGATATTAATCCCTTGGATGGATGAGGAAGCAAATGAGTTGGGTGTAATTTGGCTTTACTTATTCATTCATTTTGGTGGCTTTTTAAAGATCTAATCAAATGCAAACCCTTTCACACAGATAGAGAAGTATATGAAAAGTGTTGAAACATATCTCATACCTGCAGCTCACCATTACAGCCACTTCCTATTCATATACATGTCTGTTTGTGAACTTTCTATCTCTGGATACAGGATTGTTTTCCATTCATGATTCTTCTTCACAGCATTTGTGTTGCACCATGCGTAATGTATATGCACAGCCTCAAAAGTATGACCTTAGAACTTCCAGATCTAATTTCTATAATCATTCATACAATGTGACCTATTTTGAGAATACACTTGTGCTGCAACTTCCACAAGACTGTTTGAAACCACTAACAGCAGCTCTCCTGCCTCCTGTCCTGCTCTGCACTGCCACGGTTTGGTGTGGCTGCTCTGTTTGGGTGGCGCGATGCACTGACGTGATGTTGGGAATTCAGACGGCCGAGATCTGGTTCCGTGGGAAATTTGCAACTGCTTTAACAAGGGTCGAAGGGAGTAAGGGGAATTGAGAAAGCGGCAGTCTGAAAAAGGAGTCAATTAATTGGATCCATATTAAGATAAGGCCGCCTGAGGAGCAGTTGGAGGACGCTGGGGCTTTTAAAAAAAAGGGAGTTTGGGCTGAGCTGAAAACGATAAGGCCAATGAACCGCAGTGGACTCAACTCCCGGCTGGAGAAAAGAACAAACCTAAATCTTGTCAAGACATTTACTTTATTCGGTTGTAAAATCTTGTGCTTTGAGTAAATAGTCTGTCAAGTGAAACTTTGGGGGGAAAAAAGGCACTCACACGCACTCAAGGCAATGCTACTTGTTCATATGTAAGAGCTGAGTTCACAGTTTATCTTTCCCACTTTAAAAAAATCTAGTTTTGCACAAACTTTCTCCAGCCAACCAGTAGCACAAAATCCCCACTGCTTGATCAGCTTAACAGAAGAAAAAAAAAGCTGCCGCGAATGGCACAATGTGGGTAAAATTAAACACCTAATGGGATCAGGGAAGTGTGAAAAGCTTTGGCACGGGCTGAATGTGGATTGTGTTATGTGTGTAGATTAAGGAGAACCACCTCACCTTTCCACGGTGGATGCAGCCTCTTCCAGCTGGTTCAGGAGGAACGGATAGAGGGCTGGAAAACGAGTGAAGAACTCCCGGCCTGTCATCCTGCAGCAGAAGCAAAAAGAGAGAAAAGAGACAGTGTGAGTATCTAATAGTCATGAGGGCATTAGACATAAACCCACTGACCTCAGGATTATTTAACAGGCTGTTTGTTGAGGATAATGGTAAAGTTTTAAGACGTAAAGAATATTGATCTGATAAAACAATAAACAGAGGTTCAATTGGTGGATTATTTGAATCTTTCTGCAATTTTACTTCAGGAATATATTGTTGCACTTCCATAAAGTTAAGAGACTCTTAAATAGCCGGAGCAGTTCCACTCCATACTGGGACATCGTTTCACATCAGCAGAAAACCTTATGCAACTGCTTACATGCACTGTGCAGCATCCCCCGAGAGTCAAGTGACAGACGGAACAGATACTTCTGCAGATATGTGTCCTGGCATATATGTCAGCAAGAAATGCAATACGTAAAGTTGTTGTTTGTGGTAGTTTACACCATTATTTACAAACCATAAGACCTTGGTTGTAGTGTGTCTTAACAGAATTGCAATATCAAGTATAAGCAAGTTTAATATGTGCAGAAAACCCAACAACTGTCAAAAGAAATTGATTCCAAATGTTGTTGAAACCTGACTGGTGCACTAAAAAAACGTTTTCCAAATTCGCCCTGTCCGCTTCAAAGCTGTGAAATAGAATGGAGAAAATACAATGTACAAAAAAACTCAAGTGGATGAGAAGCTGAGAGATTTTCCACTTTGATGCAGCAAGCTATTTACGACTGTTAGATAGAAGCTACGTTTTTGCTGAGGTACAGAGCGAGTTTGTGTTAGTGTGGAGAACAGAAATTAAATATCTGTGAATTTCAGATCAATTAGTGTTTATTCAAAATGTATGTCATTCACATAAGCTGCAACTAGACTGGCATTCAGTACAATGCATATCTCCACCAAGGCCACCAACAGTTCCCTTGTGAAACCACATTTAAATTCACTTGATCCACCAAATCCTCTCGATTTTTATTTGGTTCTGCACCAAATTGGACACACTCATAAACATCAATCCACTACGCGCGGCAGATTAAAAAAAAAAAAATCAAGACCCATTAATTATTCTCTGTGAAACCAACAAAAAAGGAAATATATATATAAATCCTGGGTCCCCCTCTTGATCTGCATCCAAACTAAATTTTATGGGTCATTCGTTAGCCCATACCACAACTTCCATCAAGTATTGTGGTTATCCGTTCAGTAGTTTTTATGAAATCTTGTTAGCAAACAACAAACCAACAAACAGGGGGTGAAAACATAACTTCCTTGTTAGAGGTAATGGCACAATAACTGTTTTTAACATGTTTTTCCACACAACGTCCCTTAACCTCCAAACAACTATGAGGGGAAAGTAACATAACAAGAAAAGGAAGAGACACAGGACAAGATATAGAGTGTAGAGAACTGACAGTCAGACATTGTGACTGATGAGAACATGATCTTGTGCCAAAGGCTAAAACAAAATCAAGCATTTACATTTGTTTATGCGGCTACAGCGAGAAATCAACAGAAATATTTGTGTGTGTGGCAGATGGTGTAGTATATGTACATACTGTGCCATGGTCATGTGTGTTTGTGCTTATTTATCCACTCAGACACATACACAACTATCAACAAAATGACAAACTATATATTTAACACAGGCGGTCTTGCTGATGCAACCGCCATTCAGCCTCAAGGCCAATAAAGTTTTTATTTAACTCCGCCCGTCTAAATCAAGTCGCTCCTAAAGCGCAGAGGGCTGGTCTGCCAAGCACATGATCACAAGACTGGGGAGATGGCATACTGCTGCAGTCACGACTGCCACTAATTCTGGACACACACACATTCAAACATGCACACGCACACACACATTCAAACATGCACACGCACACACACACACACTCTTGGACATGGTTCAAGTTAGCAGCAGGCGCTGTCATGGTCGGCAAGTGAGTTCCAAAACCCCTTTCAACATGGATGTGACACACTGCTCGCCTCCTGTGACTTGACAAATACACAAAGATGAGGTGTGGGTGTAGCTGCAAACTCAAATAAACTTTATTGTCACTGTCTACATGTGCAAATACTGGACTCAGTGCCCGCCACCCTCCTATGCTTTCTCTAATGAGAGTCTCTCGGTCAGACAAGCTGCCTGGAGGACAAAGGTTAGAGGTTGTGTCGCTTCAGATTAGAGGGGGAGAAGGGGGAAAGGTCGCAGAGGACGAGAGAGGAGAGGGAAAAGAGGAGGGGGTGTAAGTGAAAAGGCCGAGTCATGTTCGTGGGCTAAAATCTGTGTGTGCACTCTCACGAAGGCAACATTATCTTCAACTGGAGATGGGAGGCTTCCAGGACAAGTGAGGGAGGCGTAATAAACCTACAAGCGCCCTTGTTTTACAAAGAGAGAATATAAACTCAAAGAGAAGAGGGGGGCAGACACAGTAAACAATAACAGCAACACGTAGAATGGCCGATATAGATCCATGAGATATTGTGCTAGTGACACATAGATAAGTTTTAGGCTTTCTCTCCTTTCACCTGAAAATATCAATGCAACGCATCCAGATCTGTATATTGAATTCAGTTTAAGTGAATTTGGGTTGTTCCATTCCTATCAACAGGTCAGTGTTCCTGAAACGTTAGTGGAGGAGGGGAACTAGGTGCATTTACTGCAGTACACTACGAGATACTTGGTATGTAACTTTATTTTTCTAGACCATGACATTTCAGAGGAAAATAATGTACTTTTAACTCCAACACATTTAATCTAAAAGTTACTTTTTGAAAAGAAAGTTTGCATGAAAACTATTTTCCGGATTGAATCAGTTCCACTAGAGACATTTATTCTCTGAAAATATCTGAAGGTTTCATTTAGATTCTTTAACTCAAAGGCCACTTTTTTTTAAGATTAGAGAAAATGTATTCATACTTGAGTAGTAGCAGTATGTGTTTTTTTCCCATTTTACCCATCACATTATTTATATCATATCAATATTATCACTAAACTACTGAACTAAATATCAAGCATTTTAAACTGCCTTCCCTTGACCAGCTGCTTTTAAATAATGTCTTCATAAACATTGATAAAGACGAAACATTAGTAGCCTTCCTGGATTGCCTCACACTGCCATGGAGACTCCAAGGTCAAACGTATCGTTTACTTTGAGTTGGCTTCGAACTAAGTGAAGCCATGTAACAGAAGTTGTGAGTGTAGTTGCACTTTGAGAAACAAGACAAGTACTTGTAATGGAGCATTTTTATGGTTGTACTTGTGCTTCCCCTTCAGTCTGAGACGTGATACTCTATGCGTCGCTGATATCATCAGGTGTCTCTGAGTCCTTCACTCTCTGAAGACAAATATTTACGGAAACGCTCAAAAGCACCTCAGTAACGTTGATTTGCACATTTCTCCATGGACGAGAGCACATGTGGTGCAAAGTGAGATGTTGACGTGGGCTTGAGATAAAGCTGGAGGCGTTGGTTGGAATTCAGAGAGCAATCTCCCCTCTTTCAATAATGTTTACAGTTGCATTTATCTCCACAGCGATATTGCTTCAGCAACAATGTATGGAAACACGGAGCAAAGGGGATGTGAAGGCCGCTGATCTGCAAGCAAACAACACGTCTGGATTCTAGTGACTATAACACACTGAAATTCCCACAGACAGCAGCAAGCTGACTTTCCAGAAACAGCAATAACACATAATGTTGTATGTGTAGGGAATTGTGTTTATGCTCCAGCTGCAGCGCAAAGAGAGAGAGACACACACACAGCCAAAGATTATTGCCTGTACAAGCTATCAGAATGCATCTTCTGTAGCCAAAGATTGCATCTGGAAAATTGTGCTAATAACAGAGACCAGGAACACAACGGACTGTGAAGAAGCCAAACTATCAGACACTCTCATTAATGAGTTGCAGCTTTTTTACAAACGCGCAGTTCTTTTCCCATTTCTGGTTCACTGGCGTGACAACTGAATTATAGTAATAACTAAATATATAAAGAACAACATGTACAGACTTCAAATGCAAATTTTTCTAGGCCATCATTCTATTCCTCATTCATCACAAATTCTCCCACGGGTGTATAAAAACAAACCCACACAGTATTAAGGAAAAAAAGAAAGCAGCAGACATGAGGAGGGGGAGATAAGTGAATAACAGAGAAAGGGACAGCAGACTAAAAACACAAGTAAAAACAGACAAGATAAACAGGAGCAGCCTTGGCTCGGTTAACACTTTTCAGACTTTTTCACAGAAAGTAGCCAATAGCAACAGAGAAAATAGAAACCAGACTGAGCCTCTTGGAACAAGGCCCAGACCCCTGTGAAACTCTACCTTGGATTATCTCTGGTGAAGCAAATAGCTTCTAAACTCAATATAGACAATAGACGCGTCTCCACTTCCTCCCATTATCCAGACATGAATCTGAAATGTCATCAATATAACTGTTTTGGTGCACTTGGAGCCTGTCTGCTGCTTTTGTGGGGATGGAGCCGAGGTTCTGTTGGAACATGGGCTCGACCGATCACGCTCAGCTGCCAATTAGGACAATTTTTAAATCATAAAATAAAAAATAAAGAGAACTAAAATAAAAATAAACCTCAGTGTGACAATAACTACTTGAAATGACAGAACCCATCTTTGAGAAGAATGCGACGTGCGCTTTAACTTTCTAGTTTGGTGCTCGTCCTATCAACTAACATAATGTATGACCTGTACTCCAGCCAGCCACCAGGGGGCAATTGAGACATTTGGCTTCACTTTTGGGGGGCAGTCGTTTCCTCCATCTTTGTACACAGTCGATGATATAGATGGCGACATGCTGACATTCTAATCTTTAGCAGAAGGTATAATTTGACCAGTTTCACAAATTTAGTTTACATTAAGTGAAGAACTGACAGGATCTGTTTGGCTTAGCTTAGTTTGATTTTTCCAGAGAGGTCAGATATATCACACTTGACACCTACAATAACAGACGTACCTAAGGAAAATCACCCAGGTACAGATCCTTTACATCAACCAATTTTATATGCTGTCATATTGCGCAGTATTTTGAGCCTCACAACTAAGTCTGTATTCATACAAGCGTCTTGATGAGGTAAACATTCAACATTTAGCTTCATCCCCCTCTTCCATCTCGTATAAGGTGGAAATGCTGTGAGAGTCTACCATGTTTCCCATCTTGGCCATCTTAGTTCAGTGTGTTCAATGGTAAAAAGTGCTGCATAAATATCAACCTAACGGAAAACGTTTGTTGGATCTTATTCTTCATCCTTCATATACCAGGCTCCTCTCCTGTGGAACCAGTTTGAGTTAGGGACACAAAAATCCCGTCTGCATTTAAGATCAGGCTTAAAAAGTATCCAGTTTGATAAAGCTAGCTTTAAATTCCCATGATGCACTGACAATCTCTCTCTCTCTCTCTCTCGAAGTCTGGTTCAGTGGGAGGTTCCTTGCTGATAAAAGTGTTTGCTCATTATGGGAACTGTTAGTTTTCTGTAAATATTGAATTGCCTTGACCTTACATGTAAAGTGTTTGGAGATAATTTACGTGATATACAACTGGATTGAATCTACCTACAAATTTAAATTGGGTCACAATAGGAGGGAAGACATTTCTTTAAGTGTGCGTTTTGTGCAAAATGAAACAAAAACAAACAAAAAACTGAGTGAAGGTCCCTGTTGAGTAAAGGTTTTCTGTGTGATCACATTGAGCTTGCAGCATCCAAAGTAATTGTATTTTGTCAAGCTTTTTCTAAACCCTGGCTGGCTGCTTGACAAAACACTGGAAGCAGGTCTTCATTTTAGACTCAGAAGTATCAAAAACAATCGTCATATTTTCCAAACAATCCTGAGCAGCAGAGCAGAATTAACAACTGACCAACTTGCAACTAAAATTGTGAAGAATTTGCTAAACCTCTGAACAGATTCACAGCTCTACCGTGTGTTGTCTGGGCGTGCGATGGTTGCAGATGATCACAGAAACATTTTACCCCCTAAAAATGTCACATCCACCAAACCTTGACCTCAAAACTATGAATATTTTTAACTATTAACATGACAAACAGAATATTGTGGATGTGCAGGCTGATGATTTTGATTGTATACATGTCTGGTATCTCAAATATTTTTGCCCTGAATATGTGAAAGAATTTCATCATCTGTGTTGATTACTGTGAATGACATTTTCAAGTTCTGGCTTCAAACATCAATTAAGAAATCAATATCCATAACAAGAAAAATCATACAGGAGGCATGTCATGGTGAGTCTACATTATTAATGATTTGTCAATACAGTTGCTGCTACTGTATCTATGAAAAAGTTTATCTCTGAGACGATTAATTGAAGTTCAAATAATATCACCATGGTCTTGAGTTTAAAAAGACCCTTTAAATTTCTTATGGTCTATGGCGTTACCAGATGTAGGATAATTATCCTATTCGTACGAACTTTGCCCTCTGTACGTTATATTATGAGTAATGCCTAAATTCCCATCATGTACGATAATTTCATTGTTTAGTGACAGTAATAAGAATTATAATTAACAGTGTAGTCTTTGTATGCAGTTGTGATGTACATGTGATGTTTTTCCAGCCAATCAGAATTGGAACTCAGAGGTGGAGCTTGCATGTCTCTAGATTTGTAGTCACTGTCAGATACTTGTTCATCTAAATGTGTATTATGAAAGGATGAGAGTGTAAATGCTGTTTCAAGTTTCAATTGTAAATACTTTAATTCTCCAAATCAATATCATTCCTAGATGTATGATCAGTGAACATGTCAGGCTCTCATAACACGTAACAATTTCCAATGAGCCTTTTGTTTGTAATTATATGTTTGTTGACATACTGTACAAACGATCCATGGACAATGTTATATTGTACCTTTACAATTACATTCCAAAGGTATGAAACATGTTCAGTACAGCTCGACTGAGAAGTGTCCTAAAGCTGAATAACAGATGTGATTTCCTTTTTATTTTGCATTGAGGAACTGCCCTTGCCTCCAGTGTAATGTTCTTAATGCTGGTCCAGCAGCAGTGGAGACCTGAAATCCACCAGCAGAGGGTTCGATTGGAGGGACACTTGTTTTAAGCAGCGTGCTGTTACAACAGCGCCCCTCAGTGCTGTGAAACAGCAACTGTTCAGCTCCTTTACCGTGGGGTTGAATATTTGAATATTTGCTACCAAAATGTTTACTTTTGTTGAAATAAGCTGAATTATAGTTGACGTATTGTGAAATGTAAATATGTATAAATAGATTCTGACAGTGTGTCTTACACAGTCTTGATTAGAGGCTGGAAAAATGTAGTTCTTAAAATATGGGGGGGAATTATAGTTGGATAGGTATAGTGAAGCACATGATGACTTGCATTTTTATAAAACCGCTGATCCAAGGGAAACTGAAGTAGGATTAAGGGAATAACTTCCTGCACCAGTTATTTTAGTGTTAAACCTTATTTGCACACACATGACTGATAACCACTGATTTGTACATCCCTCATTCAAATAGAAGCATTTCATTCTACTCGGATGCACATGACGGAGAGGGAGAAGAAACAGACCTGTTCTTTTTCGAGTGCTCGTCCTTCCCTTTCTTCACTCCAAAGATCCTTGTGATCAGAGTGCTGAAGAGGAGAGTGGAGGAGTTCCTCACCTGGGACAGGGGGAAAAAAAAACAATAAACGAGAGAGATGGAAAACAGAACGAGAAAATCGATATACGTCTGTTTGGCAAAACATAAAAGATCAAACATCAGCTTCACAGAGAAAGGGAATTTGACAGTCAGCGTCGTTTTGAAGCAATTCCCTGCCTCAGACCTACGATCAGTTAATTATTTGCACTGAGCTAAACTAATGAAATCCAGACAAGAGCCCTGCAGTAAGTAACAGTGGGATGAAGGCCATAATCACAGAGGTGTTGATTCAACTTTACGGTCACCCGGCAGGATACAATTTGTGATGCTGCTGAATTATACCGTGTTGTTTTATACGGAGACGTGATCATAAAGTGGAAAGAGTATCACAAACAGCTGGGAGGTGTTGGAGGGAAACATTTTAAACCTGCTCCAACAGGTAAACATCAGCAAAGATGTTAATGATGGATACAGGGATGCACAGTGGGATATATAAGACATACATAATTTAAACAAACAAATTGTGAGCAGTGAACAAATTAACCACTGTAGCTGTGTGCAGCAGTTTTGTGTGCTTGCTTGTGTGTGAGTTGAACTGATGACGTATTGCTGTTCTACTTGAGAGTGGGAAATGGTCTGTATTATCTTGATGACCATTCAAAGTGCTTTACAGTACAATTTGCCTTTATTTGTAGTAGTAGTGGTAGTAGTACTTAGTAGTTGTCATCTGTCATGTTAGTAAAAACCATGTCCCTTTCTAAATAGAGTTCATACGTCAAACACTAAATATCGCAATTCCTAATCCAACAATCCCCCTTCATGACCATTACAACTCGGTTAATGAACTTTAATGAAGGAAAATCCAACATAAAAGGCTGCAAATTTGTTCTCATCAGAAATGGTTTCACAGCTTCACAGGTTTGTTTTTCATTACTGGCTGAGAGCTCGTCCTCTAACCAGAAGGATGGCCGCTCGGGCCCAGTCTTCCCCATCTGCATGCCGAAGTGTCCTTTAGCAAAATACTGAACCCATAGATGCACTGTACTGTCAAGCCATCATTTAGACTGGAAAAGCGCTATATGAATACAGACCATTCACCATTAGTGATTAACACTGTTTATTGATACAGTATATATATACGTTTTATGATGATATGAATTTAAAGAGAGTATAATTGCTAATATGAATATATTGAATGCGGTTGTAAAGTACTGCAGTAAAGACGATGTTTACCTAACAAAATCACTTGTTAAGGTTTGGTATCTGCCTAGAATTTGCTTTTCATGTACCTGATTAGGATAAACTACACCTGTGATTTTTTTCAGAGATGGTAACATGTTTACTTGTGCTACAACTTTGTGGCCTGTGAAGCAAAACTATCAACCTCTGTAGCACCAAAGCTGTTTGCAAAAAGAGAGATAGATAATAAAAAGTCGAAATAAAATAGATGGAGGTTGAAACTCACTGCCCACACAGGAGAGGTGAAGCCCAGCACAGCGGCCTGCATCCCATCTGAGACGAAGGGGAGGATGTTTTCCCCCAGACGAGTGTCCCTGTACAGAGCTCTGAGGATGTTCAGAGCATGGACCTGTTGTGGGATAAACAGGTCAGACTGAACCAACTCTGCAGAATCACTTTAGAAGACATCACATACATTTATTTATTAAAAAGATAACATAAAAAAAAAGGATGTGTTCACACTATCCACAGAAAAAATTTAGATCAGTATTTGATAAACTAGAAAGATTTAAAAAGTGACCATCAAAAGATAACTGGTCACCTACTGAACTTGGAAAACTGATTTATCAGCAACAACCGAAATACTGCTACATTTGTCTGCTGTTCCTATTTGAATTTCTAAAGCTGGACTTTCACCTCTGTGCTTTCCACCACCACTATCATAGATATGTTGTAGTAATCAGCTGCAACAACTTAACATTTAAAATTTTAATCAAAGATGCCTGGTTGCATAAAAATGAAGAGCAAAGGCAGAATATCTATAATAGAATCCATGACACCAGTATTATAAATGATGATTCTGCTTATGGTGGGTTTGGTAGGACACGTGCACGGAGGCACTGGATGGACGATAGCTACCTGAGGAACAGAGGAGCTTTCGTTGTTCCTGTCGGCGGACGGCATGGCCAGGCTGATCAGTTCTCTCATAGTCATCTTCAGCAGACTGCAACTGGACAACTTGGGCTCAGAGGAGAGCAGAGCCTGCAGCAGAGGACAAAAGAAAACATAAACAATAAAACACTATTGAGTAAATTAAATTAAGTATAAAAAAAGAACTACAACTATTGCCCTGCAGGAGTATACCTCCACCAGCCAGTCAAGATGCAGTTCATAGCACATCTGTTCAGACTTATGATATATGCAGTAAAGACGTTTCAACATGATCACACAACAGATCTACACAATCAACAGAGTTTCACGGTGGGAACCCAAGACTAGTGGCACCCATCCAGTTTCTGACCAGATGTGAAATATGGTCATATTGGTCACATTCAAAACCATAACTGAGGAGCTGAAGGGAGAGAAACAGCCAGAAAAGTGATGATATCACAGTGCAAAGACATAAAGATTGGGGTTAGGTTAATTGGAGACTGTTTGTCTAGGATAATGATGTCACAGTTCTGCTGACCTTTGATCTTTTGTATATAAAATCTCATCACTTCAATCATGTTATTTATTTTCAAGATAATAGTGTTTAATCTTATTATAAATACTGTATTGACTCTTCTAATCTAAGGGCCAAGCCAAACACATAATGTATGACTATGGCTGTCATGAAGGCTTAAAAACAATCAAGACTCTGATATGCATGTTTTATTTCCAAATGTTTGTAGTGTACATATTGGAGATGCAACTGAATATGTATATTGTTGTAATTTACTTCATAAAAGGTGTTTTTTAAGAAGCTGGATCTTATGCAAACAAATACGACTTATTTATCAAAGCTAATATGCAAAAAAAAATCCTAAATTATGCTGCATATATTTTTATACCTGACATTTGATGAAAAAAAATCATCAATAAGTTTGTGCAAGTATTGTGCTTGTGTATATTATCTATTCTAATAGACACTGAGCTGCTGAAAATATATTTAGTTTAAAATGATATTCAGTGGGTGAGTATTTAATTATCACTTCTCACTTCTTTCCCCTAAACTTGCAGCAGCAAAACCTCTAATCTGAATTAATTAAGTGCACTACATTAAATCATATCCTGTAACATGAAGCCACAGCCATTACATAAGTCTTTCTACAGCAATGACCTCAGTGAATGACATCATTTGTATGGGCCAGAAGTGGGATTTGGGAATGTGGGAGCAAGGAGGTCACAGCACTTGGCTGCTGTGTGAGAAAGGAGTTATCTTAGTGTGGGAGCTGATGGGAGCCAGCTGTGTGTCTGGCCAGAGTTATGCTTCAGAGTTAGGCCTGGGAGGGATGGAGAGATGGAGGGCAGAGGTAGGGAGGAAAGCAGGAGGCACAATCTGGCTCTTATAAACTTTCCGGGGGGAGTAGGGATGAAGGAAGGTAAGAGGAAGAGGAGGGCGAGTCGGGCTCCTGTGAAGTCTGTCCCGGGTTGATCCAGACCAGTGTGAGGCCGCCAGCCTCTGTCTCTCTGTGTGCAGGAATGCAACGCAAACCTCTGCCAAGGTGTGCACTCCTGCTTCGCCCCAGACTTCCTCTGCTTTGTCGGGCTGTTCCTCTTTCCCTCCATCTTATCTGCTCTGTCTCGCCGTCTCTCTTCATCCTCATCTCAAGTCATCCAGCCCGGTTTTCTATCAAAACTTTGTTCTGTCATGCTCCTCCGCTTTTCTCTCTCTCTGTACTTTATCTTCGCTCTGTACTTTCGAGGTTCCATATGTGCCAGTTTCCAAAAGACTAAATTAGGACTTTTGAAACCTTGAATTTAATTCAATTTTATTATAAACGAAAATAAAGATTGTCATCTAGTTCAAAGATTTCAATCCTCTTTCAGACGCCACATGCTGGTCACACGAATGCATGAGAACAGAAGAACAGAAGTCATATAAGCGGTGCAGCCGTGCGTCTCGAACCCAAAACCACAACAAAGAGCAGCCTCACTCCAAAATTACTACCATGATAACACACAAACTTTGTCGTGTCTAGTTTTAATATCAGTAATCAGAGGAAGTGAGGGAGGCGAGCTGTGTCTGAATAACAGACTGAGTCAGTCAAGTGTTAAGGTGGGTTTAGTGAGAGATTACAACACATTGGTAAAGGTGTGTGGGACTGGTGACTAATACGAGGGGTCACTGAAAGGACAGTGTGTGTGTGTGTGTGTGTGTGTGCGTGTGTGTGTGTTTTATATGTGTTTAGTGTCAGTGAGTGAAATAGATGGATTAAGAAACACTGTGTTCTTCCAGCATGAGTGCTCCAGAGGCATGCCAAAAACTGCCGAGTATGCAACTTTAAGAAGTAAACGGGAACACGTTTACTCATGTTTTTTATCGTTTTTACGCACTTATGTCATGAGTAGGTGTTTTGCAAAAAGGTCCTTATTTTTCATCTGGGACCATATGATCCTAAACAGTAACAAAGAATTACTGTGTCCAGAGAGAGTCATATTCAGCAAAAACGAATGTGACTATCGATTCCACGCCCGGACGCACACGTACACACTGAAACTAAACCAGAGGAATGTGCTGTTTGATGCCAAAGTCAGAACCTTGTGCGTTCTTAAGTGTGAGAATCAAAACAATAACCTCTTTCCAACACTGGAAATCAACAGTGAGTCGCAAATCAAGCCTGAAACTTTACTAGCACCCTTCTGATACTCCTTGGACCTCGGGCCCACACACACCTGGATGTAGAAGGGTATTCCTGCGCTGCGTCGCGTGGCACACAGCTTGGACGTTGAATCGCTGGATTTGACCTGCTCCAGGACCTCAGACAGCCAGAGGGCCGGAAGCTGCTGCAGGCCCCGACTTCCACTCCTGACAGACACACACAGACACACACAGAAAAACATTGGTAATAAATAACAGAAGTCTTATTTCTTTGATCACAGACTCACACAAAGAGGCATTCAAGTTTAACGATGAATGAATGAATGACTATGTTATCTAAATTATATATTTTTATATGAAGGTATTTATATATTTATTATTTAAGCCATTAGCTCAAATAATTCATTCAGTGCAGTAGTTCACCTTTTAGTAGTTAAAACGTTCAGAGAAGCTGTCAGTGGTTTATCCTCATTAGTTGTATCTGAATGCATATTTTCAGGATGGATAGTGTGACTGCCCACTTTCAGGGGACTTCAATCTTTTACAATAAATCCAATATGTTTCTCTCAACGCAAAACCACACCAAACCAGGATCACATCACTGCAAATATTTTTTTTATACTTCCTTAAATCCACTTTGACAACCAGATGGATTTCAAAGTAGGTTTCCATAAGAAAATGAAAATAAAAATAAGAAAATGTGTCACATGCGTCAGTTGAAAAAAGTGTCAGAATAATAATGAACCACAACACAATGTGTGATTGATTATCTTTTAAATCCCCTGAACTAGTGATTCCAAAGATAGCGTCTGTGGGCATCCAGCAAAATGGAAAATCTTCAATAAAGTCGTCCAATGTAATTTCCATCAAGACGCATCCAAAAACTTGAAATATGTCAGGCTGTATTTCTTTAAAAACAAAAGTTTGAATGTTTATCAGCAGTGTTATGAGCAGGTTGACGCTACAAAGGAAGGTGCTGCTCTAATCTTTCACCTGGTGCCCTAAGGGCTTTAAAACAAACGCAGATAATATGATCTGAAGCAGGTCTGGCAAACACACACACCAGCATATAACCACTGCTCCCTGAGTAAGAAGCAGCTGTTTAACAAGAGCCAGAGACACACAGGCGATGAGTTAAAACGATTCAATGTGGAGGACAGAGCCAGGGTGCAGCTCGGCTCCACACACTCCAGCGTGAGGACACACACATCACAAACACATGTGGTGATGCATCTACTGTAGAGCTGTGTTTTACAGCAGAAAATAATTAAGAGGAGGGAAGATCCAGAAGCTCAGCAGTTTCCTATTGATACGTGGGAAGATTAAGGAGCTTATCAACTACTTACGAATATATATTATGTATAAACATTTTTTATATTTTTTTATATAAATAAACTCCCATTATGAGTCAGCTATAAAACCTAGACATGCCAGGTTGCAAGTAGGAGTATATTAGAAACCATAGACTGTATATAAAGATGTACAACATAACAGCAAAAGTAAAGCCAATGTGTCTCATATCGGTTATAAAACCCAACTCCTCCATGTTAATTGACGGGACATGGACCAACTAAAGGGTCAAATAACATTTTTCATTTTAGACATCTTTATCACAGCAAGTTTTCTTTTTTCATTTGGGTTCAAACAGTTATTTGAGGCCATAGAAACGATGTGAAATGATTGACAGCTGGGACTGGCTCGCAATTGGTCAAACGCGTGTTGGCCGGACCTCGATGGAGCGGCTCTGCAGCGCGATCATTACTGCGCAGATTCTGACTGCAAACGACATTATCAGTTCAAGATATCAGCTTTCATATTTGGGATCTGGTTCACGTTATCCATCTTCATAAACAGTCTGTGATTAAAACTAGGCAGCAGGCAAGCACCGAATTAGTGAGCTAAAGTAATTTAGAAATACTGAAAAAGTGGTTCATACCAACCTAAAGATTAACATATTGTAATATCACCAACGGTTAAAAACATCCATCCAACAACCAGCTTCTATCAACATATTAAGATTAAGATTAAGATACATTTATTTGTCCCAAACACATGCACAGACATGCACAAGCACACTCATGCAAGGAGGGAAATGTAACCTCTGCTTTTAACCCATCTGGTGCAGGACACACAGAGCAGTGAGCAGCCATGGACGGCGCCCGGGGAGCAGATGTTGGGGGAGTAAGGTGCCTTGCTCAGGGGCACTAGACAGGGTAGGGAGAATCCTCTTGGATTTTTGGACAGATCAATCCAGGTTCGTCTTTCTGTTGTTTCTCCGTGGAGTCGAACCAGAGACGAACCAGAGACCTTTTCTGCCCATAGTCCAAGTTTCTGCCACTAGTCCACCGCCTCTCCACATATTTAGCACATGCCAGGGGATGCGAGTGAAAAAGGTTCTTGAGTTCATGTGCCATGGCTGTGGGGGTGCATGTGAACAATTGGAGTAAACAACTTCAGTTATAAATGCAAACGTTGAACCAGAAAACTTAGTCATCGAGAGGAAAAAGAAAGAAGAGAAAGTAAAGAGTAAAAAAGGAAAAACGGGGCAGTAAACAAGAGAGATAAAGAGAGCCAGTGAGAGAGCGCCAACACAGGGGAACACACCAGCGCCAGATCCCAAGGCGCAGAGCATCAAACGGCCGCGGTTAGGCACCCCGCAATCAACACCCCATAACCCAGCACACGGCCTGCATACCATCCACACGCTGCTCTCCCCCTGACGAAAACACACACTCACACGCCCGGAGCAGAACACACACACACACACTTCAAGTACGCCTACACACAACCACGAGAATGTCGCCCTCATTACACAACACATTGAAAGACTGGTTTCTGTAGAGAACAAAACAAGTGAGTTTTGTTTTAACTGCTCGGCCCGGGGTGGTTCAAAGTCAATGCTGCTGCCACGGTTTTGGTGGTTCGTCACCTGCCGTAGGGCTAAAGACATCTTCCACATGCTGCCATTGAGGAAAACACAGAGGTACAAGAGAGTGAGGAATTCTTTCATGTTGTTCTGAATTAAACAATTGTTTTTTTTCTTCTTTTTCCCCTCAGGGGTATAACAGTGGGATTATTTCCTGTAATAGCAGGGGTGATGGGGATTGTGGAGTTGAGTATGAGACTCCAGCCAAGTTTAGTGTTGCCAGTAGAAAAACATCACTACAGAGATCAGTCTCATAATGTTCAACGTGCGATTTAGGTGCATTGGTAGATTTGAATTATAAAGCTGGGATCAGAATTGGAGAAATCCTCAGTGGGGTTTTAACCGTATTTGGCCCTGATTTGTTATACAAGTAAGTTTCAGTTATTTAAGTCATTTTAATGACTAAAAAAACTTTCCTTTTTATGCCCAATAGTTTAATATGTGCAGAACTTCAACTTTTATTTATTTATATGTTCTAAACATATTTACGGCTACAATATTTAATGTTCTCATTAGCTGTATTTGTATGAACATTTTCAAACTCTTACTGCACACTGTTGCAGGACCTAAAAACTAGTTGGAACATGTTGAACCAGAGATATTTAAAAAACAACATTTTGGAAACACCAAATTGTTTTCTTCCAAAGCATTTGAATTATTATATACCCCCCAAGTTGTTGGGAGGTGGATTTACTGCTAGAGACAGGCAAACAGTTTTCTCCTGCCTCTGGTCTTTCTTCTGAGTTAGGGTAACCATAGACAGACTCCAGCTCAAACAAAGACCGAGTGGAATCAACGTTCTTATCTTGTTTTTGGAAAGAAAGACAATTTACGTTTTCAGACAGAACCTGGGGATAAAGTCCAGAATATTGGGTCCGGACTTCAAGAGGTGGAGCAGCCGGGTGCAGCAGGCAGAGGCACAGGATTTTATTGACAACACACAGACACCGGTGTCGGCTCTTATCACCACAATCTTCTCTACACATCTCTGTCTGTGTCTTCTGTATGACACCGCTTTTTCACAGGGACATATTTGGTTCTATTTTGTTTTTTTTCATTTTTTTTGGTTACGTTTTTTCTGGGTTGGTCTGGGTTGGTCTGGGTTGGTCTGGTCTGGGTTGGTCTGGTCTGGTCTGGGTTGGTCTGGGTTGGTCTGGGTTGGTCTGGGTTGGTCTGGTCTGGTCTGGGTTGGTCTGGTCTGGGTTGGTCTGGGTTGGTCTGGTCTGGGTTGGTCTGGTCTGGGTTGGTCTGGGTTGGTCTGGTCTGGGTTGGTCTGGGTTGGTCTGGTCTGGGTTGGTCTGGGTTGGTCTGGGTTGGTCTGGTCTGGGTTGGTCTGGTCTGGTCTGGGTTGGTCTGGTCTGGGTTGGTCTGGGTTGGTCTGTGTTGGTCTGTGTTGGTCTGGGTTGGTCTGGTCTGGGTTGGTCTGGGTTGGTCTTGGTTGGTCTGGGTTGGTCTGGGTTGGTCTGGGTTGCGTCATCAACCCCTCCACTCCCTGGCTGTGATCCCCTGCTGTGTTCTCACATTGAATTCTCCCGACTTTCTGCAGACTTCATACTAGGGGGCCAGGCTGAAAAAGTCCAGAGGCTCTCAGTCGGCCATGTGCGTTCATACCCTCACCTCCGCCTGAGAAAGTGTGGAAAATCTCTGGAGTTCAGTGCACGTCAGAAAGCAGCTCTAATACGTCAACTTTTTACACATGGTCTTAGTCTATTATCAGCAGCTCAAAGTTTGTCATGCCTTTGTGTCTCTGACAACCAGAAGGCACCACATGATGAATGGCTCCACTTCTCCTGATGTCATTCAAGTATATTAGTGATACTGAGAGAACGTGCCTCCTCACTAATTACAAGGCACAGCCATCGCCATGCCCACAGCCATTCAGCAGTATTACCTTTCCGCCCCCCTTCGCCCTGAATGTGAAAACACACACACACCTGCACAGCATGTCGGTGAGGCGCACAAAGCCCACGTAGGCCAGTTCAAAGGCGCCACGGTGACGGGACTGCAGGAGCTGCTGACGGAAGTACAGGCCGACCCCCTCCACCTGGAACAGAGACACAGAGAGAGAGGATCAGCTACTCAACTCTCACAGGGGCAGTAGTCTGTGTGTTTCTGTGAAGGAAGCAGTCGTCAGTACATCAGGTAGTTAGGAAACAATGAGGTTGCAGGGTGAACTGTTTTCTCAGTTGAAACTTGAAAGACATCGATTGTTATAGACCTGCATTAATTAAGGAAGTGCACTAACTTTATGTGCACTTCCTTCACCTAAAAGGAAGTGTTTGTAAGTTGGAAGGGTTGGTAGGTTGTTTTCACATTTGTTACCTTATATGTGAATATCTGCTTGACGTCCCGATAGCCATCAACAAATTAAGTCTGGGGGGAAAAGGCAGTGTCTAAGACCCTTGCAGGACTGCAATAAATACAACCAATAATTTTATTAGGACCAAATTAAGTTATTCGCTGTCATATCTGTTTCTCAATACCAACCTGTGTGGCTGGGTGCACACTCGTCCTCTCCCCGAGCATGACTGGCCTCTTCACAAGCCAGATACACACACACACCGCTGAAGCATAGACGACAGCTAGAAGTAAGCCATGACTTTTGGCTTCTAGCAGATGTCAGATGTTTTGGGAAAGTATATTTGACGTGAGGGCCGATGGGAGAAGGTGGGGTGTAGTGTACCAACCCTAACTCTAACACATACAAAGCACAGAATCTACAAAGTTCATCAATAGTATATTTGGGATTTTAACTGATATCAGTTCATCAAATTTGTACAAAATCAGTAATACAATCAGAACATTGTAAAAAAAGGTGATGTCTTCAATTGAACCGACCAAATCAAATCTAAAGTTACTGGACACTTGTGTTTACTGTGGATTGTCTTTCCACTAAACAAGTACCTGCAGGACATATACAATCTAGTGGCTGAATACAATACACTGAAGGTCTCCCTACAGTTTATTATCTACCTCTGCCAATGAGGTTATGTTTTCATCTGTGTTTGTTTGTGGGTTTTCCTTTGCTAGTTAACAACAACCAATTGCTAGAAAAGTTCTTAAGACAGAAGAGTTCAGACTAAAAAGCAGTGTGTTGAATAAAAGACGGTCATACACTGATGAGCTGCATTACCTAATCCCACTTTAACCTTTTCTCTACTTGGCAAGTGACGTGAAGCTGTAACACAAGCCACCCTCTTGTTTTAGAGACACTTACATTTTTCAGCCAGTGAGCACCGAGCATGTCAAGCGTGAGAGCGGCGTGTCAGTAGCGTGACAAGTGTGCTCAAATAAGGAAGCTGAGAGCTCCACATAATGGCCACTCTCAGTAAAACCATCCAGTTAGTAACAGTGTTAGCGAACATTATTCTAACTATACACACACACACACAGACACACACAAACACACACTGAGTGCTGTTTCGGTAGCAGTGTGTTGCAGGTGAGGCGGCAGGGCGAGGCGGACGCAGAGCTCCAGCGCCCTGTCATTACGGCTGTGGGATCACCACCACCACAGAGACGGCCATGCCCCGACTTAGTCAGGGGTGGCATGGAGGGCACAGGGAGGGGTGGCACAAGCCTGATGCAGAAAACCCCCCCGGTGTGAAAAGGGAAGGAAAAAAATCCCAACGGCCCCTCGGGGGATGTGGGGTTAGACACAACATCTAAACTAACACAGACGTAGACCCGCAGATGAACTGGGAGCAGACCAGTGTCTGCAACCTTCTGCAAGCCGCCCTGATGTCACTGAATGAGGGAAGAGCGACGCGTGAAGTTTATATGAGGGAAAACAGCTGCAGAATGTGAGTATTTGAATATGAAAAATATGCATAAATTGGGAAAAATTACAAGGAATACCAATGTAACATAAATGTAGGGCTTAAACAGCCCATTTTTTGGGCCACATGACTGGTCAGTAAACTGGACTGACCCTACAGACCCAAAGTGGACTAACTTAAACACCAAAGTATGGCCTGAGTGAACCGCAGCCGTACCGAGCCCGATGACTTATCACATCGGTGGCCGGAGTGGACTCCCAGGACAGGCCTGACCTCACCGGGGTAAAAATGGCAGCGACAGTCACTGTTAGACGGCCCGTGGCTGCCGGGGCCCAGACCGCTGCGGTGCTGAGCTGGGCCGAGCCGGGCAGCGGCTTTGCCTATTTTAAGCCTCCCTCCAGAAAGGTTCCCGACTGTGTAACTGTTCAAAAGGGCCGAGCCAGCTTCCTCCGCCGGGCCGGTGGCGCGGGGGGGCACTTTATTTAGACGTCAACTTCCTGTTTGCAAACGTGCCCGTTTTCCCAGAAAAAAAACTTCCATGTGCGGAGAGAGAAGTTTCCCAAGTTTAATTACATGCATGGCTCTGGGCCGTGACGGTGACCCAAATAGCCAACTTCTCCGCCGACGGGACAGAGTTAGAAAGCACTCCGATAATGCTTATTGTTGTTGTTGTTGTTGTTGCTGCGAACTACAGGGAGGAAATGTGAAGTTTGGTTTATAATGTTACAGCCAACAGAAAACCATGAATACTATAATTACTAGTTTCTTCTGCTCTACTGCAGTGCTAATGGAATTAATTTGGTATCGGATAATAATTTTGGCATGTGTAACATCCTACAATTAAATCTCTTTTCTCTCCGTCCTTCTGTCTTCCTTTCTTTCCTTTTTTCCTACACTCTTCTCAACAAACCGCAAAATCTCAATGATAATGAATTGGAATGTCCTAGAAGCAGCTTTTTGGTCTCTAAGCCAACGTATGAAAATATGACCCATTTGTTACTGCTTAGTTTTACCAAGCCTAAGATGCAAAACTGTAGTTGTTAGTAGCCTCTGTAATACACAAACAATAAGTTGCAATACTTGTATGAATTGTGGCTATTTTGCAGTGTCACTGACAGGTGCAGTAGATTATGGTCGATGTAAGAAATTTATGATGCAACCAAGAACCTGCTCAGACCTGGTATTAACATCCATCCTGAGATCTGATTACAAGAGGTCAGCTTTACTTACGTCTGTGGACAAATCATTAAAATGCAATAAAGAAAGATTTTACCCATTTGAAAAAAAAAAAATTGTGTTTAACTTGTGCCAGTGACTACAAATAAAATCCATGTGCAAACACTGACAAGCGTAAAAGTACATTTGATTCACTGTGAAACTGTAGCAGGTGAGTGGATGTCACCGGAATACGCGGCCCTTCATATGTGGCACAGGACACATTTGTGTTCACACAGGGAAACACTCCCGAATGTTCTCTCCTCTGTGGAACCACAGCTCCGACAGAAGGTGCCAAATAAACATCAGGCCTCTCAGACTCCAGATGATCAACCACTTTGGTGGTCTGTCACACGTTTACTGTTCCGTCAAGATGCAAAAGTGCTACTTCTTCCTTTTTTCATCTAATTCAACAGAATCAGCCGGTGTCATAGTCCTGTTCAAACCAAATGCATTTACTTAGCTAAAAATCTCTATAAGTGATGATTGACAGAGAATAAAGACAGGAAAGAAATCAATCAAACTATTAATGACCACCTGTATCCACTGCTGTTGCCATGGCGCCACCCAATAAAACATCTGCTGTGTTTCCAGGCCAACAAGCGCATAACAGAGGATGCTGTGTGTGGACCACAGGAGGTGTTGAGCACATCTTGAAAGGAGATGTTCTGGTCACTCACTCTGTCTGTTTCTCTCTCTCACACACACACAATTGCCTTTGCATGTCATTCCTTTGGTAGAGCACAATGACTTTGTCCACACAGTCTTTGCCAGACCTAACTTTCCAATTGGAGTCACCCCAATGTTTGTTAATGCTTACACAAACACTTTTCTCTCTCACTCACACACAGAACATGATATTGATGACAAGCAAATGAGAAAAGAGATGCGGTAAAGACTGAGGACAGAAGTTCAGATTTTCCTTCTGTGTCCGTGGTCCTGAGCATGAGTTTGTTAAATCATCAGCCATGTGATGAGGCCCGTCGCCATAGTTACCAAAGTGGACAAAAAGGTATGCATGATGTCACCATCAAATATTTTTTCAGGACACTGTAATAGTGATGACGTGACACACCATCATCACATCCATTTCAGCAATGTCCGGTAAAAACTGCTCTGGCTGTTTTACGTATAACTTATATTCTGCCTGTTATCATATCAGTTTTAGAGGAAATATTAAATAACAGCAGGACCGGATTTAACAGGTCAGTGAAATTAACAACTGACTTCAAAGCAGGTCTTACATTTGATTTTGAACACATTTTCAAACACTGATTATTACCAGGTAAGCAGAGTCACAGCAATCAAGCCATTGAAGACTTTTCAGCATCTGAATAGTTTGGGCTCTATAATATCCGTCACTATTATTGGGTTGGTAAAGGTTTAGCTTGTGATTTCAGAAAATACACTTATTCTTTTTCTTTTTCATAGTTAGGTTCCATTCTCTTACTTGTATGAAGCTACCATCCGGAGCTTAGATCAAAAACTGGAAAAGGTAATAAAATCCAGGTGGGGGCACCTCTAAAGGTCAGTATTTAGCAAGCTACCCCTAGCTAATCTTACTGACTTTATATTTACTAGAAAGACATGGTGGTGCAATCTGTCTCTACATTATTCACCTTCTTAAATGTTGCCAAAAATATATATAAATATTCGATCCGTCTTTAACATCAATTTGGCAAGGATCACAATAATGGATCACAGTTCATGTAGTTTTTACCAATTGTCAACTGAGCTAAAATAGAACTATTAGCTCAGTTGAAATCCAGTTGGTCCAGTACAATTCACAGTTTGCCTCTTTACCTATTCCTCAGGGACTGATGCTGAGGAAAAAATATATTTATGTTACTTCAGGTTGCAGGTAAAGAAGCTGGATAATAAAAAAAGAGGAAAAGAACACAATCAGCACAAAGAGCAGCGTGATACTTCCTTTTTTCTCTCTCTCTCAGGAGTGTAAATACAGGGTCAACAGACAAACACAAACACACACATGCACACACACCCTTTACCCCCTACACGGACAAACACAGCCTATGTCTGGTACCCTTGTTATTATGGACGTTCACATGCTGAACCACTCAGACAACTATTCCTGCATGAGTTTGTGCATCTGTGTGTGTGTGTGTGTGTGTGTGTGATGTTTGTTGTGTGTGTGTGTGTGTGTGTGTGTGTGTGTGTGTGTGTGTGTGTGTGTGTTGTTTGCCGTGTTTCCTGCTGGTGGTGGAAGTGATTTGGAAAGAATGCAGTGGAAAGGGAGGGGCCTTGTGGCCGTTAAACCAGCAGGGTCGAGCCTCAAATGAAAGCGCGGCGCTAACGAGGGCGGATGCTAATTGAAGAGCCTCCCAGCGTGGTGTCACAAACACACACACACACACACACACACACACACACACACACACACACACACACACACACACACACACACACACACACACACACACACACACACACACACACACACACACACACACACACACACACACACACACACACACACACACACACACACACACACACACACACACACCCTCTCTCGCTACAGAACACATACAGTAAAATAAACGTTTACTGTATTCTGAATGGTGCACTGGGTTTGTAGCACGCGTCCGAGTGTGTGTGTGTCAGGGTGCAGATGCAAACAGCTGCTGCGAGTGACAACAGCGGTGTCCACATTGGGGTTCGGCAGCCGTGTGTATTTTTACATCATCTGATCGTCACTGTGTGAGATCGCCAATCCCTGATGCGACTAGGACCGGGGGGGGGCTGGCGAGTGTTCTAGGCAGCACACCACCACAGCTCAGCTGTTGTAGCTTGGTTAACCTCGTTGGCCTTCCCATTCCCAAAAGACTTCAAAGCTATACGAACAGCGACAGATGAATAGCGGCAGCAGATGTCTGAGGATCCCACCGTCGGATGTACATGCGAGTGTCATCGAAAAAAGAAACCATGAAGGGAGCAGAGCGGCTATTTGATACGTCAATTCTAATTGTACCCTATTACCGATGGTTCACCGCAACATTTTTATACAATTAATTTTGACATGTAGGAATGCATCAGTTTGACTTTTTCTCTTTATGTCCAATAACCATTTCCTCTACCAGTGCTCATTTCCCTCCACATCAGAAATCTGGTGACCACACTGGGATCATTTTAATGTAAGGTAACACAAAGCCGTGGATTAGTGTGGCACTGAAAACTGCGTCAGTGGTCTGTGGCAAAGGAATGACGGCAACTATGAATTTTATAATGACAGTGATATTTAATATATATAATCACATCTTGCAAAAACAGGATCTACTTAATAAAGTCCAGTGGATTGGAGCAAAGTCATTTTAAATCCAAAAGCACTATTTGTTCCCCAACGGCTTTTTATTTAGGGAAAATGGTTGATAAGGCAAAATATTCTTTCTTAATGCATTCCAGACTTTGTGAAAACCTGGCCATTAGGTGCAGCTTAACAACACTATGTACTCTTTGCTTATGCTTATTTTTAGCGCAGGCTCTAGATGTAAAAAAGTGCTCATACTATTGTAGTGTAATGGCAGTGACTAAAAAGGGATTATTTTTCGTTTGAAGATTTTATTTGATATTTTTTTCTTTCTTTTCTGTATAACGTTGCATTTGTTTTTTTTCTCTGTCTTTCTTTTTTTCTGTTGTTACCTTGTGTTTTTTTTTTTTGTTTGTTTTGTTTGTTCCTGAAGTTATATTGCCCAATCCATGTCTGTCTGGACACATTGGTGTTGATTGTTGAACTCATGTTTACCTCCTGTCTCTGTAACGTCCATTCAGAACTGCATTTATATATATTGAAAATCCTTCAATAAACAGATTTTGATTTGTGATAAGGCAAAATAAACAAAGCAAGTGTTGGTCTGACTCAATACTTTCCCACCTTTAAGTTGAGGATGTGTAAATCACATTGTGGCACTAACATGATTAATTAGGATTTAATCAGTTATCACACAATCATTGTGTATTGAGTTTTAAGTAACACTATGCAACTTTTTAGCATCAAAAGTGGGGAACTCTTTGTCAGAATCAGACCCAGCAAGTTCATAAGTAATGTTGGTCTGTAGATCAGTTAGAAAGAGTAGAGAGTCAAAAAACAGCGTTTATATCCAAGGAAACTTAAAAACATGAAAAATTGTCAACAGAGTTTGTTGTATTTGTTACAGCAGCAGCTCTTCTGGTCAGGGAAGCCAGGGATTATGGGTAATCCAATGTTCAGTTGTGTTTCACTTCAGTGGGTGGGACTACGTAGAGCTCAACACATTGATAGACTATGTTTATTTTCTACTTAAAAACAACTTAATCACTCGGACATGAAGCCCAAGAGAATTTATCACCACCTGTGTGTGGCTGCAGAGGGCGCTGTTCAGTAAATGTTACATAGTGTTGCTTTAATAGGCCTCATAACAGCCAATATATAAATTACTGATGTGATATTTATGATCAACTAACACTGTATTTTTAAGAAATTTTATGTATTGTACTTAATTTTTGCTATATATTTATCTTCAGTTATATCGATCTATTTTATTTTTATGTTTTCATTTTACTATTTTCCGGCGTCTATGTGTATCTGTGTGTGTGAGTACATGGGTATACTTATGTTTGTATACGGTAATTACTTTATTTATGCGCTGTTGAATGATTTTGATTGTTGTCCTTCAAATCCTAATATAGATTTGATCACAAAAAAAAAAAAATTACTGATGTGATATCTATGATCAACTATCACTGTATTTTTGTTTTTTATTTGAAAAAATGTAATCATATCCATGATATTTAAAATAAACGATTGTGTCTTAAAGGTCAAGGGGCTAGAATGAAACCTTGTCAGACCCACTTTGAATCCACAAACTGACTTGTAAATTCAACCAGTTTGTTTCACAAAGTCAGTGTGAGGTGTCTTTTATTCTTCTGGTTCTCACCTGTTCCTCTGTGATGAGCCCTGGATGTGTTTGCTGCTCCTCATTGGTGTAGAGCAGAGGCAGACTCTGACACAGCTGGCCGAGCAGCATGGCCACTTCCTTCATGCTCCGCCAGCAACATACCAGCACCATCTGGGCTGTCACCCTGTAGCCTTCACCACCTGAAGCCAACACATACACCCACAGTGACACAAATGAACAGAAAAAAAATGACACAGGAGAAGTTTGATGACTTATTGTGTCATTACCTAAATGATGTAATGTACAATGTTACAGCTTTGATTGGAATGGAAACCATAAGAAGACCAAGGTCACATAATGTGCCTGCTTTTGTTGTTTATGTTGGGTCACATAAGTTACATACACTCAGCCAACACACACCAAACTATTTTCCTAATCACGGTTAAATTATAGTAATTTTGGTAATCATTAAATAGTTTCCGAGGAGTGACAGGCTAAGCATCATGTACAGTAAATATACAGTATAACAGAATGAAGGCCAAACACTGCCCCCATCAGGACATCAGTGGTGGTTCACTAACTGAATCTGTAGCTCAGAGGAAACGGTGGAAAAGGTAAGTGGAGAGACTTTAACTAAAGAGACATTTTAGGCTTATCTTAAAGCAGGTGAACCTGACTTATCATTAAACAGTTAATTCACAACTACAATCAAGTAAAATTCTAAAGAAAAGCTACATTCCTGTGAGATTACATTAGTAAGTCTATTAATCTATAACTCACCAGTGTTCAGTGATGGTGTGTGTGAAGTCTGACTGTGATCGTCTCCCTGGTGTGCGTCCAACTCCCTGGCACTGTCGAAGAAGTCATTGGTGTCCCTGGGCTGGATCTCCTGCAGGATCCTCTGCAGACCTGCTGACGTCTCTGTCCCAACACACACACACAAATATGTATTATTCACGATATTATATCTATTGCGATAAAACTCAAAGATCTTAATTTACTGAATCAGAACGATTCCATGAACTTAACGTATATTCTTGTCTTTAAAAAACATTGTCTGGAGTTTTTGGTTTATGTTGTGTTTATAAACAATAGACTATATTTATAAATCTATGAGGCATCTGCACTCCTTCCCATTATCCAGAAATTAAGACAAAATATCCTGGAAATTAACGCTGCCATCGGGTGCATTTGGATTCATAGTCTACGCAGTTAGGATCAGGGGAATTGAGCCGTGGTATCAAGGTTCAGCGGATATCGCATTTGACCAATTGTGAGTCAATTGTGACATGCATGTATCACCATTTTTATAGCATCAGCTAACTAAAACCAAACATACCAGAAAAAGTTAAACTTGCACAAAATCTGAAAATTGCCTAAAATGACAAACAATATTTGACAAAAAGATATTAGGGCTTGTACTTTGACTTTTTTTCCCCATCCACTAACATGGAGGAGACAGGATTTATAACCTATACTGCAGCCAGCCACCAGGTGGCGATCAAGGCGCTTTTGCCTCACTTTTGGGAGGTGTCATGTTGTTCTTTACATACAATGAGTGTCTAGAGGAAATGTATGTATTTTCTTTTCTCAAAATCCGCGGGGAAAGTTTCCCATCTTTGAAAGTCAGGAAACAAACCAGTATTCCCATGCTTAGTGAAACGCTTCACTCTTCTGTTTATATAGTTGAAACTGAATTTATTTTAAGCTCATTATAATTTGCCCTACTGTTAATCACTTACTACAAGTAATACAGACTAATGTGAAAAGGACGATGTTAGGAAATCAGATTACCGGAGTCAGTATCCATGGGGATGAGTCCCTCTGGGGAGGAGCTCTGGACTACGGGGGAAACCACATCAGACATCCTGTAGCACACGGCAATCAGCTCTGACACCAGACACCTCCACTGCTCCGTCTGTCTCAAACTCCTAAACACACACAGAGACACTTATCACACAAGCACAAAAACACAACAACTATCAGCAGGTTATGTGTAGTAAGCTTCCTGCTGCCAACAACAAAAACATGTTGTTAACATGTGCATTTGTTGTGATGATTCTTGTTCTCACTCAGTGTTTAGATGCTGTAGTACAGCCGTGATGCAGTGAGCTCTTCCATACAGAGGATAAGAAGCAGCTGCTTGTAGGAGAGACGACTCGGCCCTCATCACCTCTGACTGCAGGCAACACAACAAGAACTGAACCACTGAGGATAGAAAGACAACACAACACATTTGTTTCACATAAGACTGCAGATTCAGACAACACTTTTTATATTAAAAACAAATGGGAGCTGGAGTTAAATATTATAATTGAGGATGGGGAGTGGGAAACAATGTGCATTGGATGTCATAAAGGTATCAATAGTAACTTGTGGAAGGAGTTTGATTGGAAGATGAAGACTAGGTTCTTTAAGACGCCCTCTGTAGTCTCTAAATTTGCAGATAATCCAGCGGCAATATACTGCTGGAGACGATGTGGAATGGTTGGCGACCACTCACACATATTTTGGGATTGCCCAATGACGCTTCCTTTCTGGAAGGGGATAAAGAGCGAGATTGATAAAGTTTTGGGAATTAATATACTATTCACCCAAAGTCTGTTTCTTTTCGATCTAACTCCTGAAGGCACGTACACAAGAGACCAAGAGCACCTGTTACATATACTCTTGATGACTGCTAGGAAAATGGTGACAATAAAATGGTTGAATCCACAGCCACCTACAGTGGCACAGTGGAAACAGAAGCTGAGGGAGGTGTATGGAATGGAGGCTTTAACCGCTCAATTACAATTAAGGTCTGATGTTTTTGTGAGGAGGTGGCTACCTATTGCAGGATACCTCTCTAACTGAGGGGAATCCTGTGGTACGATGGAATGTCTTAACTGTCCACTTATTTCTTTATTTCTTTATTATTTATCACTAATCAGTCTGTCATATATAATTTGTGATGTTGTCAAGGAATGTTTGTGTGTTTCTCTTCAATAAATTTCTAAAAAAAAAAAAAAAGACTGCAGATTCAATGTATCTTTAACACATACATACATTTATCGAGTGTGTACATCTGGATCTTACCAGCCCGAGTGTTGATCTCCAGAAGGAAGTTCTCTGAATCCTGGGGCCGGAGGGAGGGAGGCTGGAAGTCGAGGCCCTGCTGCTGGGCACAGTGCAGCAGAGCCTGGCTCAGGTGCGGCTGGGGCAGCAGCAGCGTGAGGAGGTGGGCTGCTGAAACGCTGTCAAAAGGCTTGGTGCTTGTACTGAGCTCCAGAGCAGCCTGAAGGACACAAACCATTCTCTCTGGCGCCTGAGGTCACAAGAGACAAAGGAGATATCAGCTTAATATTATGACACATGGTGATGCTTTTGCTTAAACTTCATGCAATATCTTGATGAGGGTAGTGTCTTAAGAATCACAATTTGAAAGAAGTGCAGGAATTATCACAGATTGAGATATGGGTCTTCACGTAGCAATAAATATTTAAGTTTTAGAAATTTACTTCCAAATATTACATTGAAATTGAATTACATAACACCAATTCTACACTCTTAAAATAAGGTCTTACTTAAAAAAAATCTACTTAAAAGGAAAACATTTTTTTTAATGTATCAAATAAATCTTGTAGAAGACTTTCTTAAGAATAGCTTGTGTTTGGAACATTAACCTGTAATCCCACAACTGATGGAGGGAATTGCGACAGCAGTGTGGTGGCCAGCTGTTTGACTTCCAGGAAGTTGCTGGCAACACAGTAGAGGACATTCTGAGCATGTGCAGAGGTCACAACCTCGCCCAGGGCAAACACATCAGGCCCTGAGGACGATGGAGGACAGGTGGAGGTGAAGAAAAACAGGAGGTGACAGTGAGTGACAAGAGGAAGAGTACACGCTGAGACAGGTGGAGCACCAGGCTGGCATCAAACTAAAGAGACTGACCAAAAATGGGAAGGCTGCTGCCTCTGGCACTAACAGGGTTCCAGTTCTGTGAGTTGGCCAATGCTATTGTATGAAATGTGCCAAGCATCACGAGGAAGGTGCCCTTGAGTGAAGCACTGAACTCCAAGCTGCTGTGAGCCTGTTGGTGGAGTTTGCTTCCTCCTTATTGTATGACCAGGAAGACATGTTCCAATAGTGGATCCAAAAAGAGTAGCCTAAAGATTGCAGTATGAATGATGAAAGGTCAGCTAATACAACACGTTTTTTTATATATATTAGTACAACATAATTGTTTTGTATTATAATCAAAAGTGTTTAAAAGGCTAAAATTTCAGAGCCATTACCTTTTCAAGGATTTTATTACCTCCACCAAGACAAAAACTACTGGACTGATTACCAGGAAACTTGGTGGAAGGACAAGTAAGGGTCAGCAAATAACCAATTCAAGTTAGGTCTGACTGTCTGCACGGACAGTAAAGACTTTACGGACAATAGCATGAGCAAGCATGCAGCAAATAGCATTGTACACAACTATACAATGCAGCAGTGGAGCAAAACACCAAGATAGAGATGTTTTATGTTGTGTTATGTGAAGTGTAACAAAATGTTGGTTCATTATGAAACTTTAGTGGGACAAATTAGCATATAGCAGACCACCAGTCTAGAGAATGAATGACATGGCAAAATTGGGTACCAGCTTTCTCTGAAGTATAAGCCCTTCTAGTATTAAATATATATGAAAATTGGATATAATACATACATATAATATATAATAATATAATAAAACCATGGTAACAGTGGGACTGTAACACAGCTCTGATGTTCTGTTAATCTGGTGAGCATCAGATGTACCTGTGCTGAAGGTGAAGAACTGGCCCACGAGACACAGCAGGTGGAGGGACATGAGGCATTTAGAAAAGGACGCTCCGGGAACAAGAACCTCCAGCAGCTGCACACACAGCCAGTGCAGGAACTCCTACATCACACACGGAAAAAATAAGCCTTCATTTAATTAAAGAAAAAAAGATTGCATTAAGAAAAAATATCAACACTAAGGCAGGGAGTCTACAGCTATAACCAAGTCAAATGTAAGACTTTTAATACCATTTGAAATGAAACTTAAGCTGGTTTCAACCAACACGAGTACGCATCATTAATGGTCATGTTCATATACTAGGTAACATGCAGGTTAGAAAGGCATTTGTTTAATGCATAAACTTAACCAGAGAGAGTTTATGCATGATGGAAATAATAATTCTTCTGTCTGCCAGAGTGGAGACATTTCCATGGTGACCTTTGGGCAGCAACATGCCTAAAAAATGTACCCATCTAAAATGAATTTATGACTATTTCATACTTTTAAAGGCCTTTTTTTTACAAGACTGATTTCAAGAAATGTTATGACTTTTTAAGGGAATAGTTGCTGATTGTCCTTCATGGAAACCATGCATTAAAGGGACTCTTACCTTTGTTGCATTTTTACACTTTTTTTGGATAAGGTTAAATTGGTATTAATAAGGTAATGACACTCTAAAATGCAAGACAGACCCACCAGGAGTAAAAACAAACAATTATTTCACTCTGATTATATTTAGTGAAAACTTCAACCAATAAAATTCTTCGGACCGAAGGACCTTATTGGCCGACAGACCTGTCTGTTTGCTGCATGGACATGCAGGTTTTCCGTCTGCTTCTTGTGGCGCATTCGGGCCCGTCATCATATGTGAATGTAAATGTATATAACTTACCGGTGCTTCTGAATCCGAATCCATTGCTTTGGTAAACAAAAACTCACGTGCGTGCGCGGAGGCAGTATTGTAAGTCTGCTTGTAAATAAAGTTTCTTCAAAAAAACACCGCGGATGGGAACGAGGGGGTGGGGCATTGGAGGAAGGCGGGATGATTTGAATGTGCTGTAATTCTCAAATGCAACAAAGGTAAGAGTCCCTTTAATATAAGTTATACCTTGTTCAGCTGTATTGTGTGTTGTTGTCTGTCTCTCTTCTCCGGGTCTCTCTCCTGACTCAGTCTCTTCTGCAGCAGCTGAGTGCTGTCCTTCGCTCGACACAGTAACTGTGAAGTAGAAGATTTAAAGTTGAAGTTAGTGATTTCATTTAATCAAATGTCAAACAGTTTCTAGTACCTACAGGGGATCCCTGTTAAAACATACACCCTGGCTGGGACTGCCACACACCCTCCTCCAACGATGGAACATTTGAACATTCATACATTTGCACTGACTGTTACTTTGTTTTTACTTCTGTATTATCCCGCCTATAGTGTATTCATATTTATATATATTTATATTTTTATCCTGCTCATAGTGTATTCATCGTCCCTATATCTTACAATTCCTGTTAATACTGTAATATTCCATATATATTTCTTACTGTACAGATCCTATTTGTTACTTTTTCACTTTAATATGCACAATACTCATATACTTCTTATTGCCCCACACCCTCCTCCAACCACTTATCATTTGAACATTTGTACATTTGCACTACTGTTACTTTGTTTTTACTACTGTATTATCCCGCCTATAGTGTATTCATATTTATATATATATATTTATATTTTTATCCTGCTCATAGTGTATTCATCGTCCCTATATCTTACAATTCCTGTTAATACTGTAATATTCCATATATATTTCTTACTGTACAGATCCTATTTATTACTTTTTCACTTTAATATGCACAATACTCATATACTTCTTATTGCCACACACCCTCCTCCAACCACTTATCATTTGAACATTCGTACATTTGCACTGACTGTTACTTTGTTTACTACTGTATTACCCCGCCTATGGTGTATTCATATTTCTATATATCTATATTTTTATCCTGCTCATAGTGTATTCATCATCCTTATATATTACAATTCCTGTTAATACTGTAATATTCCATATATATATTACTACTGTACAGATCTTATTTATTTACATTTTCACTTTAATATGCACGATACTCTGCACTTTTACTGCCTTTTTTGCACTTCTGGTTAGACGCTAAACTGCATTTCGTTTTTTATATGTACTTGTACTGTGCAATGACAATAAAGTTGAATCTAATCTAATCTAATCTAAACAGAGAGGCTGCTCTTCACAGCCCGCAGGCAAACACAAGCTTAATAGAGGTGACATGCCTGACTTTTTCAAATGCAGAGAAAACATAAACTCTTCCAGCACCAAAGATGATGTGACGTGAGCAGCTGACCTTCTTCAGCAGACTGATTATGTGCTGTCTGACGCCTGGGGACTGACTGTTGAGATTGGGCAGGAGGAAGTAGCGAGTCAGGTCCATTTCCTGCAAGGTCAGAGCTTCAGTGCTGCGGAGGCTCTCACACAGCAAACCTAAAGCGTCCATCCTCACCTGGGAAGTGAGAGAAGGTGACACATAAATGGAAATCCAAGATGTGTCCCACAAAAATGTCGAAAACATCTTAAAATAATCTAACTGGAAGACCACAAATATACCCTCAAGGAGAAACACATACTCACTTGATCATGTTTGTGTACGAGAGCTTGCTGGAGGAGGGAGAGGGGCACCAGTCCCCCCCACAGACCCCCTTCTGAGGATGGAACAACACCCTGGGCCCTCGCTGCCCGCAGGCACGTCATCAGAGCACCGAGTGGACCCCTGCTGCCTGAAGCACCTAACAGAAAAAAATGGAAACTGTATTAACACAAAGGTTCTACATCTAAAAATACAGAATGCTCTCATTCAAGTGACAACTGAATGCTTTGTAAAAGTGGGAGACTTTGATACGCAGAGAGTATGACCGGATGAGATACAAATCTATGAGGTATGTGCCTTTGCCTGTGCTGCAGGGCGGTGTGTCCTGCAGGGCCTTCACCATGTGAGCCAGGCTGGAGGGGCTGCAGCGAAGCAGCTTGGGCATGAAGTAGTCCAGGATGTAAGTGGTTTGGTCCAGTCTGGCACGGCAAAGCACCTGCAGCAGCGGGGTTACCCATGTGCCGTGCCAAGGCTCCATCCAGTCCTCTGTGGTTCCTGCCGCAGCAGCCTCAGTGGCCAGCTGAGCTTTGTGACTGACAAACAGCCTCTCCAGCAGGTCGCTGGCGTACGGAGCCATGGTCTGATCACCCATCAAACCCAGGAGACATGACGGCAGTTGGGGCTGGATGTTGAGCAAGTGCCCTGCTCCATAGAGCTCCACCAGGCAGCCCAAGGAGCCGTACTTCCCCCTCATGTGCCACTCCAGCCCCAGCAGGCTTTGGGTGAGCTCTGTGATGTAAGAGTCCTCGGTGGGGTCGAAGGTGGAGGGGTTGGTAAGTTGATGGAGCAGGAGGAGGTTGCGGAACAGCGATCGGGTTTGGTGGCGCACTCCGTCCAGTGGGTGCTCCCAGTGTGAGTAGATGTGCTCCAGGAGGTGCTGCTGCAGCTCGGAGCCTCCGCTGAGGGACTGCTGGAGCTGGGGGGGGCAGGGCTGCGTGACTCCCTGCAGGCAGTCCACAGCCGTGCCACTCCACAGGGTCAGCACCCGAGCCACCGACATTGCTGTACTGGACTCCTTCACACTAAGGCCAACAACAACAAAAAAATGTTATAGCTCTGAAAAATACATTTTCTTACTGTTTTTTTTTCTTTTTCAGATATATTGTCAGACCTACCTGACATCCAGATCCAGCAGCGTGTTTGGGACCAACAGCAGCAGTTGTTCCCACTGTGGTCCTGGGAGAGCACCCTTCCAGCTCATCATAGCCAGAACCCCATGACACAGATAGAGAGAGACACCTGGCGGGCGAGCACTAGTGCACAGACTGACACACCTCTCTTTGAGCCACTGAGGGGCCGGGTCTAAGCCCTGGGCAGAGCCATTCAGCAAACTGCACACCTGACACACACAAACAATGACCAACAGAGACATATTAATCTAATAAAGACTTTCAAATATAATTTCTGAAAATGTTTTGGTTGAATGTTTCTTTAAAAGGGAATGAACCTAATTTAAGATAGATATGCAAAGAGGACTTTTATGTTGCTACAGATGTGACTATAAAAGTCTGTTGCTCAAAGATAAGGAAATTACAAAACAAAAAATTACCAGAAAAGTACAAAAAACTAATTTTCACAGGAACTTTGGTGGTGCCAAATATTTATTTGTTTGACATTTACCTGTAATCAAATATTTAGCAAAACTTCAGGCAAATGTGGATTTGTACATTCATTTATTGATGTGCTACATTGTTACTTTACATTTTCATTCATGAGGGCAGGTGAGTTATACAGTAGCAGTGTATTTGGTGTGTCTTTCAGGAAAAGTACATTTTCTCCTAATGTGCACAGGAAATGATGTGACATATCCACAACTCTTAATCCTTTACTTACCACAGAAGCAACTTCATCCCCAGAGCCCATGATGGACCTGATCATCAACACTACAGCCATGCCGGCTGTGCTCTGGACTGACTGGATGAACTCCTCTAGAGGCACAGAGGAGAAAATCAGTAAGAAAAGAAGTGTGTCGGGACAGTACTTTGTAGATTCACATTTCTCATTCTCACTCATTCAAAATCAATGGAGGGACTGTACTCCATGTACGCCATGAAGCTGCTCAGAACAATGTTGTTGTTTGTGCACATTTATCAGTCAATTAAATTGATCTTCATTTCATCTGCAACTCTGATGCAAATAAGACAGTTGCCAAATGTACATGATTCTGATCATAAAAAAAAAAATCTGATTTGAGAACAACGGCTACATTTACAGTGAATACAGAAATCTCAATGTGCATGTCGGCCTGTGAATGGTAGAAATTTAATATGGTATAAATCCTCTTCTTATGGAAACATCAATGGCCAGAAAGCTGCTGAACATTTTGATTCTTTCAGTGTTTCTCTGTGAACATGATATCTCATGTTTCCCCTCAAGTGAAGCTTTGGACCAAATTTTGAAAAAATGCCTCACATCATAAGAGATATTGTGATCATGACCTCAAAACATTACATCCAAAGGATATGGTTGTTGTCAGCCAGAGGCATAGAAATAAGACAGCAGCTGATATTAATACAGCACTGCATTCATTCAGACTCTTGTTTTCTTTATACACACTTTTTAGCATATCATCCCCAGTTGAGATAAGTAGATCGCCACAAGTATCATGAAATTGTTAACTTGATTTAAGATAAACCCTTATAGAATGAACTGCACCTGGAATAGGTGATGTCTCTTTGTACCCAGGCATCATTACTCTGATGCTTTTCAAATTTATGAAAATGGCAGAGCCTATAGCGTCAACATTTCTACATCGACGGAAAGAGAGAGCGAACACAAAAAATAATACATTATTCTTTTTTAGTCCAATGAGGAAAGCGTCCGGTAGATATTTTGCAGGCAATAATCCTGATTGTCTTTTCCATTGAGAGCATAACAGCCATGTCTGCGTTGCATATACAGTGTACAACATGTGAGTGTACTGACTGAGGTATTTATATAGACAGTTGATATTGATGGATATATTTGGAGGCATGTTTGCCAGTCAAACACTACTTTGGCTTGTATTATATCCTCAAAGTCAGGACATCAGCTAGGAGTGTTTATCCACAATCTGTGTTTCTCACCGTCAGTGAGGATGTGTATGTAGCAGCTCAGGAGGCTGCTCAGTGTGTCCTCCAGATTGCAGTGACCCTCTTCAGCCTGCAGGGCTTCACTGATTGTCTCCTGTGATCGCTGGACTACCAGCATGGAAGACTTCACTGCAGCCAGGCAGGAGTACATCAGCTGAGCCTGGGCAATGTGGCGGCCTGCTAGACCCCTTGGAGAACAGCAGGGGGCGACAGAGACATACCGATCAACAGCAAGACACAAACCATGCACGTGTCAAATATCTAAATAAAACTGAGAAAATGCAACCAATCACCCAAAGAAACAACAGATTAATAGCAGTTATTTTGGTTGAATAAATTATATAGTAAGTTGTTTCTAAAAACTTGGGTAATAGCAAAGAAAAACCACATTCACTCCCAATAGTCCTCACTAGCCCTACGAAGTGTCAAGTATAAATATAATTAAAGATGTCAAAGAATATTTATTTTAACTTTTAATTCACATTATTTACACAAGTTGCCTTTGGCAATAAAATATGAGTTCTTTATTTTAGAAATAGGAATTACAAAATACGTCTCTGTACCTGTTCTGATGAAGGTATTGACTCAGTCCCTTGTGAAGAAACTGCAAAACTGTACAGAGGAGAAGAGAGACGATGAGGCTGAGGAAGAAAACAGTCTCCTCTCAAAATTAGACACTGAGGATGTACGAACACTAACCTTCAGGCAGCAGTTTGTTAATGCATCTCTCACCTGTGGATAAAGCATTTTGAAAGGGAAGATATTTATTTGACTTTGATAACAGCAGATTTAAGATTGATCGGATTATGTTTCTGATAAAAAGCCTAAAAAATCTGCAGTCAAGGAAAACATGAGCCACAGCCCTCTCACCAAGAGGGAAGCCATCCAAACAGGCAGTGATAGTGTCCACATCCTGTGGATATTTGTCTGAGCCTGAGTTGGACAGACAGTCAGACAAGCAGGAACACAAACAATCTACAGTTCGCTCCTGTAACCAGGCTGGTACTGAACCCAAAGCACTGAGGGTGAATAGAGAAAGAGAGAAAATATATAATTCATATAACTGTAATGTAAAATAAGGAAATTAGAGACAAGTTATGAACTAACAAGGTCCAAACTTACAGACAGGCAGCCCAACTAAAAATATGTTTTAAACACAAACATCTATGTTCTATTTTTAAGGCATTTAATAATATTATATGAAGTGAAAACAGAAACTGAAAATAAAGCAGGAACTGAATCAAGCTATTATTTATAAACACTGACATAGAGTCTGAAGTGTTGGTCATGGGTTTAGATTCTGGTATTTAGGATTTGGAACACAGTGGACTATTTCCTGCCTCCACAGGAAGTGGCCGTGGAAGCTCTCTGATAGGCTGTATACATCCATGTACAAACTGCTGTGTACCTGGCGATGGCTCGTCGTAGGGGGTTCTTGGCCAGCAGGGAGGTGAAGACCAGAGCCAGGGTGTGGAGACAGTTCTCCAGAAGAGCATCGTCTGGCTGCTCATCGCTCAGGGCCTCCAACTGGGCCCCTGCCTGATACGGTATGGACACACAACTCAGGACATACACTGTATGATAAGTCTTACAATACTAGCCTACTCAGGTCCAATCACTAAACAAGAAGTAAATTAACAACATGCATACACACTCATCCAGTATCTATACATCTTATCCTTTAAGGGTCAGATGTGGGTTGAAGCCAATCCCAGTTGACACTGCTCAAGGGGTGGGGCATAGCCTGGATGGGTTACCAGCATATCTCCGGACCAACATACAGACAAAAACAACCATTCACACACACATTCACACCTAAAAACCCCGAATTCGGACCAAAGACCTTCTGGCTGTGGTGTGGCTGCTGCTGCTAACCTTTTTTATCAGCTGGATCTGCTGCACTGGCTCCGTCAGCTCCAAACAGGACTGCAGGGTCTGGGCAATCTGTCTGATGCCATCTTCTCCACAATCCACAGACAGGGATGCTAAGAAAGACAAAAACACACAGTTCAATAATATAACACATGCAGTATAACGTGTAACGGAGGGCACACACACATGGACTGACAGAACTCTGTGCACACACTCACATGAGGTAACACATACAAGATCATTTACAAGACTTGTTTCCATGGCCACAGCTTTATTTTGCTCATCAGTGGTGTCATTACCTATCAGCTTGTGCAGGTTCTCCTCCTCCAACACCACAGCCTCCACTCTGGCTGTCTTCTTCTTCACCACCATGACTCTGTGCAAACGTTTCCATGAATCGCGAAAAAATCGATTAGATAGATAGATAGATAGATAGATAGATAGATAGATAGATAGATAGATAGATAGATAGATAGATAGATAGATAGATAGATAGATAGATAGATTACTTTATTCATCCCCGAAGGGAAATTAAGTCGCCATAGCAGCCGGTATATTTGAATACAATAAAATACAATACTATACAATAAAATAAAAAATATTGAGGTAGAAAGAATAAAAACAGAAACACAAGATAAATAGGTAGATAAGGTGCAGTGGCAAGATGATGGTAATAGTACTGATGATATGATGGTAATGTTATTGTTAGACAGTATATAAAAATAGTACAGTATATATAGTATATAATATAACATAATATATATTTATATATGATAGTAATTATACCAATATAATAGCAGAATATAGTAATAATGGCAACAACAGTATATGTAATAATAATAGTAAATATAATAATAATATGTACACATGTATAAATATGTGTACATAGACTTATACATACAAAGAATGATATGATATATAGTAGAGGTATAAATATAAGTATTTGACTATACAATAGATAATATAATATACTATGAGTGTAAGAATATGTAGACAGAGTGTGCAAAAGACAATATTATTGTATAGAATGATATATAATATCAATATGGTTTATATTAACACATATCACATATGATGTGAAGTAAGTGTTCCAGTATATGGAGCTGAGTGATGTACAGGGTTCACAGGGCAAGGAGACAGGTATATTTAGTGCAATCAATCAATTAAGTTCAGTTCAATCAATGTGAATGTATTCAGTGCATGTCAAGCATACAATTAGCTGCAACAGGGCTACACAACGAGGAACACAACTTGAAGGTTTGCATGAACTTATGGATTCTCACACCTGTCAAAAGTGAGAGGCTTCACATCTCAGATAAAAGATCAAATAACCACCTGATGTTTACAAACGATCCGTTTCTCTCTACATGACTCCCCCCAGCCCCTCCCTGTCTTTCTCTCGTTTTTTGCCTCATTAACAAACACGCACAGAGAACCTCATGTCCACACTTTCTCAGAGGTCTGACACTGTTCACTCTTTTGCATTTAGCATTTCACTTTTTACTTCACTTTTTATATCTTTTATCTTTTATATATTTTTATTCAGAAATGTTTATGTCAAAATAAATGTTACTTTGTATAAATATTGGTAAAAAGTGAGTAAATAAGAAGTAAACAGTGAGTAAATATATACTGGTTTCCTATTTTTTTATTGCTCTCCTATGTATGTTGTATTTATTGCGTTTTTATGTTTCTATGTTCATTGTATGCACCAATAACAAGAGCAAATACCTTGTATGTGTAAACGTATTTGGCAATAAAATACTTCTGATTCTGATCTCAGCTACAAGTCCTGCTGCTAACCCTGTGAGCTAACTCATGCTAGCTGTCCAGCTCTGGCTCTACGACCCAAGCTAAAGAGCAAGACACTCTTGGTAACACAAAAACATTACACACAGTAAACACGCAAAGAGTCTAACTGAGTAATACAGGTGTGAAATGAAATAGAACCAGTTATCACCTCAGATGAACATGTGGTGTAGTTGGAGTCTGTTTGCCTCAGCTGGTTACTGTAACCAGTGTCAAGCTGATGGTTAAAAGTTAAAACGCTTCCTTTTCCGGTAAAATGTCTTTCAAAATAAAGTGTACTATATCTAGCAACCTAATGAAATGCAGTTGATGTTTATATTTCGATGATATTTATATTCTTTATTTGATTACACAGTTATGTGAAAGTATGTGGTACAAAACATGTGGTTTAACATAGTGTAATACAGTGGTTCTCAAATGGGGGTACTTGTACCCCTGGGGGGACGTGAAGGCACTCCAGGGGGTACTTGAGATAAATGTATATATTTAAAATTAGCATCCATTGAAAAATCCTTTAAAAATAGTTGTTTAATAAGTGTAAGTTCATAAACTGAATAGTATATTCAGTAGGCTATTAATTTTCCTTATCCTAAAAAAACAAGACCCATTAACTATTTTTATTTCCAAGTAGTTCAAGAGAGACCACTACAAATGAGCAATGTTATGCACATGGATGGAGTTGTAAATGTTTTGTTGATGTATTCTAAAATGTTTGAAATTTGAAAGTGTAGTTACAAAGTTTAATAAATCAGACACAGCGAAACCAAAAAATGCTTTGCGCTGGTTAGGGGGTACTTGGCTGAAAAAAAAATTCACAGGGGGTACATCTCTGAATAAAGGTTGAGAACCACTGGTGTAATACATATTTGTATAATGTAAAGCTTTTACTTTGAAGCCATGCTGTATGAGCTTCTGGTTTTAGTCTCGTTATTTTGACACAACCAGGATCCATGCCGCACGCAGGGGAAACGTCACTTCCGACGGACTGCAACAGCCCCGCCCACAGAGGCCGAGCTGTCCGTAAAGTAGCGCTCCATGTTTCTATTGGTGGAAATCACACGTCAGTCAAAATCGGTCTTCGTGGTTAAGCTGCGCAGAGAAACGCCCATCTTGCCTGCCATTGGCCACCCGTTATGAGGCCACGCCCTCCCGTTCCGACCCGTTCCTAACTTTGTTGCGTGAGCTGGAATGAAAAACCTGAGAAAACTGAACCATTCACCGCGTTTATTCAAGGTTTCCTCACAGGACTCAGGATAAAATACATGTAAACACGGGAGTGGACATGACGTGACGTCAGCCGGACACTTCTGCGTCAATATCGTCTAGGGTAAGATGTTTTTTATATATATATATTTAATAGGAAACGATGGAGGGTGACCGTTTTATCTAATGAGTTCTCAAAGTGAGAATGATTTAACGTTGTTATTGACTCACTCGTGGGTAAAGTTCAGACTAAACATTTGTAACCGAACGTTTTTACAGAGTAACAGTGATATGAAAACAATTGTTAAGTTGACCACACTCACTGCTTCCTAAGGAAATGAAGTGGTTCTATGTTTGTCTTTTGGTAGCTGGTGTTATGATTTAGAATAGAAAGCCTACAATTTGTCTGTTTGTTTTATGGTTAAATACACAATCCATCCGGTGGGTTATGTATTTAATTCTATTTCAGTGTAACACATGGGGGGGTCTCACCATGTTTTATTATAGTCTATATAAATCCAGTTTAAAAACTCCACAATAGAAACCAATGAGGGCATCATTGTTGACTTCTCTACCTCAGTTTATTGTCTTTCTCCATCTTTCAGCCCTGAGCGAGAACCATCACCCTCAGTAAATCATTTCTATGACTGCATTAATGTTTGTTCTAAAACAATGTGTCCTATAACTCGTATAATCAATGAGGCTTCACATCTGAACACTCAAACGTTTTTTGAGGGGGGTGGGGAGGAACTTATAAGGAGCGACTTGTTATACCTTATAATACACATGCCCTAATTGTTTTTGCATAGTTTATTTCCCAGTGAGAGGTGTATCCTCTTCACGCAATTTAAACCTCATTTTAAAACCGTTAACAGCAGGTAGCAGGGTCTTTAAATCCTGAATGGCTGCAGCACGCCTCCACACCAAAACACAGGGATGTGCTCACACAGCACATTCTGCTTCACTGTCTCTGTGCACTGACTTTACTCAGGAAGTGAGAGTGAGAGTGAATCATGGACAGAATAACAAAGGGGTCAGGGGTTAACTGGTGTTTAATGTTTTCCACCAACTACCTCCTTTAATCACCACTGTGAAGAAGAGAGAAATTCTACACGGATTCGTATTCTCCAAGATAAGGACACATGAGCGAAGTCACCTCTCACAACATCCACCGTTGCAGCAAACCAAAATAAATACAATAAAAAATACAACCTTATAATAAAATCACAATATCAAATTCTGTTTAAGAGGATTATAATTTGATAATATATGAGAATCCATCAGCTAAAACCTTATGGGGTGTTACAATGATACTGTTACCTTAAAGCAACACTGTGTAACTTTTACTGCTGAGCAACAGCGCCCTCTGCAGCCACACACTGTGATTAATTCTGTTGGGCTCTGTTTCAGAGCGATTAAGGGGTTTTCAAATCAAGGAAAAACAGAGACTATCAATCTCTTGAGTAGAGCTATGACCGCATTTTCTAATTCACTGAACTGCGGATATTACCCATGATCCCCGGCTTCCTGAACCAGAAGAGCTGCTGCTGTCACAAATCCACCAAGCTGTGTTTAGAATTCCTCATATTTTAACAGTGTCCTCGCTGAATATTGGAGCTGAACGCTGATTTATAATTCAGCTCCTTTTAAGCAGCAGCGGAGGAAGTACATTTTACTTGGGTAAAAGTGCAAGCAAATAGAAAATAATGTTTAATGTAGTGGAGTAGACCAGGGGTCTTCAACGTTTTTCAGGCCAAGGACCCCCAAACAGGTGGAGAGATGGAGCAGGGACCCCCTACTATATATGTTGTATAAAATTGTGTTTTATATTAAACATAACTACCCTGATATTGTGCATTCAATACTAAGCTATTCAAATATTACACGGGTTTATATATTAAAGTTTTTAATTTAAACATGTGCAAGGTACAGGGTGGCCATGCCACTGCCATTTATAAACATACGGAAAGTATTCAGACCCCTTTAAATAGTTCACTCTGTTTCATTGCACCCATTTGCTAAAATCAAAAAAGTTCATTTTATTTCTCATTAATGTACACTCAGCACCCCATCTTGACAGAAAAAAACAGAAATGTAGAAATTTTTGCAAATTTATTAAAAAAGAAAAACTGAAATATCACATGGTCATAGTAGACAGTTCAGATATTTGCTGATAAATGCAATGGTTTAAAAGTTAAAAAAAATACCTTTAATTAAATCTAGTGAAGTACATATACATAAAAAAGGCTCCCACATTAATGAAGGAAATGTACTGTTTTACATTTACTGCTTTAAGTCTTTTTAACTGATCTACGGTTCAGCTTGTTCTGAGTCTGATTCTGACCATTATAGCGGCTGTGGCTCAGAGGATAGAGCGGGTCGTCCTCAAACCAGAGCGTCACAGGTTAAATCCCATGTCTTCCCATAGATGCACTGCATGAATGGGTGAATAGGTGAATTGTAATAAACATTACTGTAAAGTGCTTTGATTGGTCTTCTAGACTAGAAGAAGTGCTATATAAATACACACCAATTATCCATCAGTTACACATTTCTCACAGGAGATTGTACGCACTCACCAAAGTTACATACAACAAGAACAGACATTCATGTGGAGGAGTGGGAATCATTTAAGGTGAAAAGTTTGTTGACAAAGTTGCCCAATTTATCATATTTTAAAGTAGCCTCTACTTGTACTATTAACTGAGTACTACCATATAAAAAATAGTTTCCTTATGAAATCATTTTATACAGGTATGTGTAGGCCTTGTCCTCATGTTATAAGTCATATTAAATTCCTTGCATTTTGCTCTTTATGTTGTTTTGTTTGGCGACAGCCTCTTTTTTTCTTGTGTTTACCGCAGCAAACAAGCAGCAGAACTAAGCCTGTTGAAACCAGTTTACTGCCTCCCTCCACACATGTTTGTGAGGAGACAAGTCGGGTAATTAGAGGTTATAACATGGAAGAGAAACCCAGACTTTCTATCCTCCTCCTCCTCTTCCTATCCTTCATCTGAGATCCCCGTATCTCTCTCCCTCTTTTTCTCTCTCACTCACTCGCTCTTCATCACTTTATATACCGGCTGTTTTTTCCCTGAAAAACCTGATGTAAGTCTGGCACCAAGGGAAGGTACCGAGGTGTTTTGGAGGAACAGTAGTGTTTTACTGTTTGGCAAATTAAATGTGATAAAACCAATGCCCTCCCTGGTCCAACTGGACTCGACCCTGGAATATTTCAGGGGGTTGGCTGGTGGCGGAGCGTCTGTACAACAACAACAAACCCTTTGTGTGTCTGTGTGTAGGTGTGTTTATCAGATATGGTCCAGTTACTGTTTTTACATGTGGTGCAAAGAACGAAACCTGAATTCACTTCAAATTGAAATCTCAAACAGAATCTCTTTGTAATATGAACACAAGCGTGTGTCAGTCCTCTATGGGTCTCCCAGAAAATAAAGACAAGCAGTTCTTCATACTACAGAGTAGCCTTTGAGCAAAACTCTGAATCCCAACCCAGCTTCACGGGTGGTTGTCTCTTGCTGACCCTGATCTCTCATCTCCTTCAAGAGGAGGAAATGAAAAAGCGGATTTTCCCACAGGAAGCCTCCAGGAGATTGGTTGTATTAATATGTACATATATTGACTCTCTCTCTCTCTCTCGCTCACTGCTACTGTGTGTTACAGAGGGTCGGCCGGTATGGCGGATGGGGAGGAGGCCATGAGCCAGGAGGACTGGAAGGAGAAGTGTATGGTGCTGGAGGCGCTGCTCATGAAGTTCAGAGTGCAGATCATCAGGATTCGAGAGCTCACCGCCGACAAAGTTGGTTCAAGTAAACTCTTTCTATTCTGTTTATCACGTAACGACAAAACTCATCAACAGGGAGATGGTGGTGGGGAGAGGAACGAGATAATGATTGAAATGGTGCCAATTTGAATTTGGTGATGGTGAGAGGAAGTAGACGTTAAAGCTGCTGCTCAGCTGGGAGGCCTATACTGTAGGGGGTGTGTTCCATTTAGTTTAAGTGGCTCCTCTTCTCTTCCTCACACTACTACATGTTTCCTAAACAAGGATGCAAGCGATTGATGTGAAGTAGTTGAGAGGATGGAGTTAGTTTCACTTCGCTAATTACAGCATCACATTTAGGAATCTTAAATCAGAGCAGACAACCATTCTGTAAAAACAAATTTTTTATTGGAAAATGACGGACGCCTGATGACTTCTGTTCACTGTACGTCATTCAAAACTGAAAGAACAGGACACAGATGTGAAAGAGAGAAAAAACATATAATTGCTCTAAATAAAACCAGTAATTGGTTTCTGAAAGGCAGAGAAAGTAAGTGTGTGCAGATGTGTAGGATAAATATCTGATACCAATAAGCACTTGAAACAGGATGTAAGAATAGACAAAGACAATGAAAGTGTTCTGGCTCATAAAGAAAAGGCAGATAATGTTGAGTAATGATTCAGAATCAACTGATCATTTGCTGAATAACAGTAGATCCACTGTTGGTGCCGTTAAGCATGTTTCCATGGGTAGTTAAACCCACTGTGTTGCAATCATGCTGCAATATTCATTTTTATTATACTGTTTCCACAAGAGCCAGCTGTTGCACGATCAGATCAAACAGCCAATCACTGAGCTGATTCCTCGAGCTCCCGCTGAGCAGAAACTCAAACCTCTGCTCATGTTGTTTGATGGGGAAGAGGTGGGAAGATTTGGCCATGGCACCGCAGATGATGTTAATATTTAAAAATCACCCAACATGTGGTCCTCATCAGTAGAGGAAGACAACCACGTTCAGACGGAGCGATGCGGTGCCTCTGGTGGGGGGGCAGAGCCGCCCGTCCCTCCCAGCCGGCCGACACTGGGTCGGCCCAAACTGTTCAGTGGCCTAGATCTGAAGCCGCTCTCCAGGGATGCTGATTAGAGCTCTAATGTAAACAGCAGTCTGACCGCAGGGCTCCGCCACGCACTGCATGCTGGGACTGACCCAGCTCCAGTCAATTACAGAGTCAAAGTAAGCTCAGCTGGACTGCAAAACAAACTCCTGGAGAGACTTGGAAGACAGACTGGCTCTGGTGGGTTTGTGCTGCCCATGTACCACATGTGAAAGTCCTTATTTTTGGCCTTATCCATCCCGTTTGACAGGTTGAATTTGAGACGAATTTTCCACTCAGGGTCGTAAAATACGCCATTAAATGCAAGAGCAGCACACAGTGTAACACATGTAGTGTTATATGCAGTAATTCAGCTTCAACAGTTTCTACCACAGAAGTGTTTACTAAATCTTCTCTTCATCTCAGTTGCCTTTTCTTTCTTCTGTTAAAAAATCTGCATTATGCCTCCACCACTAAACTGATGCCCTCAGTACACTGTATGATGTGTTTTTTAGAACCATAGAAATTCCCACTAAAGAAGCTTGGATTTTTTTATTTCTGATCTGAAGAATTCTAGTTGTATATGAATTTGACTATTGCTGCTTTCAGACATGCACTGAAGTCCGGACGTTTTCTGAAATCTTTTGCGGAGAACGCAAATGTCCAAGTTCGTTCCTCCGTAAATGTTCCAGAACCTTTCCTGCCGGTTCCCCTAAGGCAGACTGAGTCCATGTGAGAATACAGCAGGAAAGTGTGTGGAACATTCATGGGAGGGAGGCGTGTTGATGATGTTTCTAACACGCAACAGACTCGGAACTGAAGGAAAAGAGGAAAAGAGATGTCATACACGTCAAAGACAAATTAAAACTTGGAAAGACAACAAGATTTTGATAACGGCCAACCTTACTGTTGTTGTGGAGTCGCGTTCTTCATATGTTAAAGGTTTAGTGAGTAGAATCTAGTGACATCTAATGGTGAACTTGCATGTTGCAGCTGAATACCCCTCACGTCACCCTTCCCTTCCAAACACGAAAGAGAACCTGTGGCAGTCTGCAGTTGTAATAAAAAATTAAAAGGTAGTTTGTCCAGTTTGGTCTACTGTAAAAACATGGCAGCCTCAGTAGAGAGGGACTACTTCCGATGTCAATATAAAGTATTTAAATAAATGGGGCCATTGTAGGGTAAAGAAAACAATGATTCATACAATGTAGATGATTACACACTAGAGAAAACATTTCCTATTCCATTTCTGCCCTTAGATCCATTTCACCTAAATCTCACACACTGAAACTTTAAAATCGACCTGTGGAAAATGTCGGGACTTTCATAGGCCTTCATGTCTGAAAACAGTTTATATCTCTCATCCAGGAAGCACATCATTAATTATTGAGTGTAGCATCTGCGTCACACCAGAGTGGATTCATTGTATCGCCTCCAATGGAAAAACAGGCTACTAATACTACTGCTTGCTTTCCATTACGTCAGAGATGGATAAAGCTGATTGGACGTATCCATTTGAAAAACAGGCCATAGTTTTGACTCTGGCGAGTTTGTTATTGAATGACCCGTCACCTTGTGCTCACTGACCTCCTGATGCCATGAGCTCATCATGCTAACATCCAGACCCCTGCTGATGTTTTCCCTCTCTGGCTCCCACCGCCTCAGCCAGAGCTTGTTGTTTTTAAAGCCGTTGCGTGGGCGAATGTACGTCACAGCAAATTCCCCCCTAATGTCTCACTGCGGAGGTGGGCTCATGATAGGATGAAGAGGCGTTCTGTGGAGGTGGTCCAGGCCTCCAGTGCTGAGAAGGACCCAGGAGGTTGGTGTCTATTCATTGATGCAACAGCAGCAGCATTAGTGCACTTTACATCTGCAGGTGGCGTTCAGTGCAGATAATGTGAGAGAGCTCAAAGATCCAATAGTATTAATAAAAAAAGGTGTTTGAAATTAAATACGTTATCATTATTTTGACCTAAATTATACTTTTATGTCGTGTAACAGATTTACAGCGGATTTTTTTTCTAAAGGGGCCAACATTTATACAGAGGGGGAAGGTATATGGCCAACATCCATGCCCATTTCCTGATTATTTTTTAACTATTTATATATATATATATATATATATATATATATATTCAAATGATAGAAAATAGAAATTCTTAACAAATTGTCATATTTTTTTTTTTTTTTTGTTAGTAAATTACTCATTTATTTAAAAAACAAAACTTTATTGGACTTTGTTTATATTGTCTGTAGTGACAGTAACCTCTTTATTCCTTTAAAAATCTAAAACTGTTTGTTGTCTTCTATAATCGTACTATTTCCAAACAATGAATGTTCGCTATCGAAAGTAATTTTGAATTCTAAATGTATCTGCCTTAGCTGAACTGCATGACTCCAGCTGGACTTGGCATATTGCTGAAATCCTCGAAAGCCGGAGCAAGGGGACCGAGATGGAAGGAGGGGTAGAAAAAAAATGGGGAAAAAAGGAAGATTGAGCTGCTCCACGGAAGGAAATACACACGCATGAAATAAGTGTTCATGCGTGTGTTGCACAGGAAGTGAGTCTGCAAGTGAGTCTGTTAGTAACTCTGTGTGCGTTTGTGCTTGTGTAAAAAAGACCAGTTTGAATTCACTGTTGACTTGTATTTCGGGACGTGAAAAGTGACGTTTTCTGTGTGTGTGTGTGTATGTGTGTGTGTGTGTGTGTGTGTGTGTGTGTGTGTGTGTGTGTGTGTGTGTGTGTGTGTGTGTGTGTGTGTGTGTGTGTGTGTGTGTGTGGTGGGCGGGGGGGACGTTGGTTTTGGCCAGCGGGGGCCTCCAGCTGTAACACTGGGCCACACATCTCTTGGTGGAGACAAAGAGGCTGTGTGTGCTATATTTTCTGATTCTGTCAGCCGTCCTGCTTCCGACCTGACACGCTCACTCACATATAAAAAAAATATATAAAAAATCTATCTGGTGGAATGCAAACTAGAAATGGAAAGATTCCAGCCCTTAAATGCTGCCTTGATTTATCATCATCTTGATTTATTTCCAATAACAGCAGAGGGTTTAGCTGTCCAATGAGTTGCTGTAGTGTGAATTTACAGCAGCAGGGCATTGTTTATTGTGCGTTCATGTGGTGTTGGTACATCAACTTAGAAACTCAGTTGCGTCATTACTTATAAACGTTATTTTACAATCAGCTCTAAATAGTAGCTTAATGTCAACTTGTCAAATGTTACACTTATCTCACTTGCAAGCTGCACGTCCATCTCTTAAAATCACCTAACGCATTATTTAGCCAATACAGACATTTTTATGATTAATGTGCATATGTTTTAAATTATTAAAGCCTGACAATTTAAAATTATTAAAGTTGTCAGGCAAACAGCATTCAGCAGCATTGTGACATCATCGGCTATTGATCAATAAGATACCTGTCAGTGAAATTAGACAAGACCCCCCTAAGGTGACATTTTTGAATTACTATGTGAACAAATTCAGTATTCATACATGGACCCAAGGTGTTATCTAAGCATTTTAAGCACATAAATACTATACTTTTTTTTAACCTGCACATGAACACACCTAAACACCACAACCTTACAACAAATTAGACCTTCTGAGGAGCATGTGAATCCACAGTTAACTCAAAATAAATTGCATTACAGTTCATAATGAAGGAACAATGTGACTCTGTGATGTGCTGGTAATAGATTTGTGCGACGGAGCAATGAGTCAATACATCATGCTTCAGATACACACACCATATTCATTCATTGGTGTGGAAACACTAAGAAGCAAAGAGAATATCTGACCTATCATGTAGATAGGAAGCCAAAAACACACTGACACACAAAATGCACACACAAATTGTTGCGCCCCACAATTGAATGGCCATATGGGGCATACAACATGTAAGATCACTGGCCACCATTGACACAAATCAACAACACAAAGCCTTTTAAACATTCCAAACCTTGGGATTTATTCACATCAAATGAATAAGTACACACAATGTTACAATTTCCATTAAAACCAGCAGTCCCCAAACTGGAGGCCTCTCCTCATTTTACTTGACAGTGTTACCTCACCAATCAGTCACTGATCAGTCATTGATAACAGATTTAAAAAAAGGGACAAAGTTACAGTTACACATATGGCCATAACGATAAGTCAAGTTTATTTTTACAACATTTGGACACCAGTCATTAAAAGTTACGATTAAAACAAAGGAAAACACATAAGGCACCAGATAAAATGTACAAAAGGAGCAGATTAAAGACATACCATAAAAAAAACTACATTACCCATCTTAACACTTTTTTAAATAGTTTACAGAGTCTCAAGCTTGATTCTCCCGAAGGTTTGGGGAATCCCCACTGGAACATCTGTCCACACTGTACATACAGTAGACTCAAACCAAAACCACAAGTGGTGCATTGACATATTCTAGTTCAGTCTTCCATTCGGACTGATTCCACATTTAGAAAGAAACAGAGCCCCCGCCCATGTTGTAGGCGAGGTTTCCTGGTTATACTGGTCACACTCAACAGGTTCAAAGTGCATCGCCAGGATCGCCCGAAAATCCAGAAGTGGCAAAAGCACACAAATTCTTTACTCAAGTAGAAGTGCAGTAACTTGTGTTAAAAATGACTCAAGTAAAAGTGTAAGTACTGATTGAACCTCTTTACTCAAGTAGATATATTTATGTATGAAGGTTCCAAAATGTACTCAAAGTATAAAAGTAAAAAGTGTCCGACGGCCATTTCTACGGCTGTATCTGTGCAAAGAAAATTGAGAATTGACTATTTAGCTTAAACAGGGTTAAAGCAAGAAAACATTTGTGAGCAATGAAAAATGATCCAGGAGGAAATGTTTACCATGTACTGAATGAAGTATTCTTAATTTAAAGAAGGCCAGTGATGGGGAATGAATCATTGTGGTCGACGTCAGCAATGTTCGCTGATTATCCACATTCTTCCACATTGTTAGGGACAAATGCTCTTGGATACTCAACAAGAAATCATCTTTTCTGTCCATTTAGGTTGAATTGTCTTGATGTTGGGAAGGCGGTGCTTGATGGAGAAGAGTTTAAAAAAAGGATAATTCCTCTAATGCACATTCAAGTAAAAGTAACAAGCCCGTTTTTAAAATCTAAAGTAGATAGATAGATAGATGGATAGATAGATAGATTACTTTATTCATCCCCGAAGGGAAACTAAGTCGTCATAGCAGCCGGTATATTTGAATACAATACAATAAAATACAATAGAATAAAATAAAAAATATTGAGGTAGAAAGAATAAAAAACAGAAACACAAGATAAATAGGTAGATAAGGTGCAGTGGCAAGATGATGGTAATAGTACTGATGATATGATGGTAATGTTATTGTTAGACATTATATAAAAATAGAACAGTATATATAGTATATAATATAACATAATATATATTTATATATGATAGTAATTATACCAATATAATAGCAGTATATAGTAATAATGGCAGCAACAGTATATAAAATAATAATAGTAAATATAATAAAAATAATAATAATAATAATAATAATAACATGTACACATGTATAAATTATGTTTATAGACTTATATATACAAAGAATATACAAAGAGTATAAAGTATGTAGGGGGTAAAAGTAATGTGTCAACACACAAAGTTGAGATATCTGAGAAATCTACTCAAGTACAGTAACAAAGTATTTGTATACACATACACACACACACACTATGCTACTCCGGGGAGCACATTCTGCTGAGAGTCAGTCCTGACTGTAGCTATATGTGACGGATGTATATGGTGTTGAACCTGTGTAATTGCAGGTAAACACTGAGGGTCACAGTGGCTACAGAGAGAGGCTTTGTGAGCTGGCTGTCTGGCTGCGGACGGAGCGATGGGGGAGGGATGGATGGAGTTCAGTGGGAGGTTGGCCACAGAGCGCCAGTTGTGGAATTCCAGGAATGGAAGTTGGATCTGAGGAGGGAATTGAGTGCAGAGGTGATGGAGCATTGTTCGGAGGTTACGAGGGGGGCTGAGGTATAGAGGTCACGCGTGTGTGAGTGTGTCAGGCAGTGAAGCAGGAGTATATTACTAAAAGAGCGTATGTTCATCTGAAAATGACCACAACCTAAACCTTAACCCCCTCATTGGTCATCTAGAGCTACCCAGGATGTGATGTACACACCCAGACCAGACTGGTCCTATATATTTATAATCCGCAAAACACACACACACACACACACACACTTGCAGGCAGGGTCGTGTACACTGGAGAATATCTTTATTATTAGATTGTGTTTATGGCTTTTTCTATGTTGTTATGTCTGGTGTGTGTATGAGACAGCGTGTGTGTCGTCTCCAGCTGTATAGAATATGTGCCTTGTAATTAACAAGCTCTTCTCTGCCAAATGCTATATCTGTTCCCCAGAGAGGCACATGTGGCTTGTGGTACAGCACATGATCTATATAGGGAAGAAAAGAAGGAGAGAGAGTGAAAGAGAGAGAGATTGGGAGACATTAACCTTTTTCATGTTTGCTTTTGATCAGAACTTAAAGTGAAAGTGATCTGTGTGTGTGTGTGTGTGTTTCTGTGGTTCGTACCATGAATGGATCAGGAGCTTCACACACAGGAGTCATGTGTCCATCTAATTGTTATTTTTTGTCATTTCAGTGCAGTTTTTATCAGCGCAAAGAGGAGGAAATTTGCCACGATATCGTCAAAGCCTGACGTGAACTCACTCAGATTCCACCAGCATGATACATTTCATTTAAAAAAAATGGCACTGGAATGACAAGTGGAACAGTGGCTGCATTAAAGGGTTCCACTTTGCTCCAGAAAGCGCTGTGCAGTGGAAAGAGTGTGAGTCTGTGGCAGGGTGTGGTTGCGTTCAGAGACTGAGCTGGGTCCAGTGCTGCTGCCCTCTGGAAGTGAGCAGTGAGACCACATACACGTTTTACTCTTCACAGTTTGGATATGAAGCAAAACCAGCATCTGCATTAGCTAATTTAAATACTGATATTTTTCATTTAAACAGTGTGTGTAAGGGAAATACTCTGAATCTCAGTAGCTGGCAACATCATAGTCCATAAGATTTTGGTCGTAAGTCATTTTCCACATCTGAAACACTGTACTGGAGTCAAAATAGTTGGAAAACTGAATTGCTGCTAGGAACTTGGGTGGAGAAAGGAATGCAAAAAAAACTTAATGAAACCAGAAGTTTTTTAAAATAAATAGAAAATCATTTATTTTAAATTTAGTCTTAAATATTTCATCTGCAGTACTATAAGTCATAAATGTTTTCTATCTGTTATGCACATCTATAAACTAAAAGGATTTTCTTCAGCCAGCACTGTCACACTTATATGTAACTACAGCTACCAAGCTCCTCAGCCCGTGATGGACTGGTGTCAGCTTTTAGTGCAGACTGCTGCTTATTCATGCCCTGGTTTTGTTAATATAATAATCAATGTAATTAGGGATTTTTTTTATATACAAGCTGTGTAAAACAAATTTATCACACAGTTGTATTTTGACGAACTACATTTTTACAGATTCTGTATCAATTCTCCAAAACACTGTGTTGATTTTTAATTAATAGTGAGTAGAGGATTCATGGCACTGATTCATTTTGTGTTGTTTATAAACCTCCCACCACTAGATAACAGCGATGTAATGAATCTTCAACCACTCGACACTTGCAATGCGATGGAGCAACATATTTTATACATATGGTGATGTATTTGATACACTGTGTTTTCTAACCCCCTGTATCATGATATGCATCATATTGCCAGACATAGTAATAGATAATTGTACAACAGCTTGTCACTATACTGTTATTTAAACATACTCACACATTCAGAAGAATTACGATGATTAATAAATATTTTGATAGTTATATTAAATTACATTCCAAAGTCACATATTTAACTTTAATTACCTCCGACGTGTGTTATAAACCACTGTCTGTAGAAGTGTTGTATAGGTGAATGTGGCTTGTACTGTAAATTGCACAGTACTGAGTGCAACATGATATTGAATTGTCAGTTCCATTGGGTGTGTCCAGTACATTGATATGATTATAGGCTTTATTTATTGATTTATTGAATCTGCTTTGTCAGTTTAAGGGACCTGGTGTGTTTCGGTTACTGGGACACCTAATCAACATCAGTGATATTTATTCACCTTTGCTTTTCCTGCTGCCAAAAGTCAGAATACCTGGTGTGAAAGTGAAAATGAAAGATAAACTATTATCTTGTCTGGTTTAACCTGTGAATCTGTCTTTAAGTTAAGGTTTTCTTGCAGCACATACAGTATATTTTCTCATCTGGCTCAGTTTGAAACCTTATTGATAAGAAAACATTTCACTTAAAATATACTTTGACAAAATAAGACAATTATAATAAAGTGAATGCCACCCGGGAGATCAGAAGCCATATTTCTTTCTCTACGTAAAAGAATTGGGGTAAATAAGTTCATATTTATGTCAAATTGAGAATAGTTCACCTTATTCATCATCTACCTTCAGCCCTGTTGTCAGCAACATCTGATTCTCTGGTTTGTCAGCCATCTTCCCTAAAGGGTTCGTTACAAGTTTGTCTCTAATTTAGTCTCATTTGCACGTGTCTGTATATTTGCACATGCACTGAAGCAGAATATTCCGACCGCGGTGGTTGTAGAACTCCTTCACTGAGACATTCCGACATGTTTTCCTCCATAAGGCCACTGAGGTTTCAGAGTCTCTCCTCAGAAGACACTGGTTTCTCTGCTGCTTCCGCCACTTTGAGCCGCGGTATTTCAGAGGAATGTTGTCTCATAAAGTCATCGCTCTCCTCCACTCCCACGTTCTTTATTTTTTTATCCTTGGGTGTGTCCTGTGTGTGCCACTATCTGTCTGTGTAACCCCTGTATGTGTGTGTGCGTACCTGTGTCTTGTAGCCTGTGTGTGAAAGCCGCGTGACCTTTTGGTGTTGCTGCAGTTTTAACACACTAGTTCCAGGTTCTGCTTGCTCTGATCCTCGTGCACAAAGAGCTGGTTGTGTGTGTATAGATGTGACACCTCATCATCATTATGGAGCCGGTTATAGGTTTTACATGCTGCAAGGCAACTGCATCCTCAGCTCTGAGACACAAGCAGGAATGGATGTAAACAAATTCATAACCAAGAAGAAGTGGTGGCCTCGTCTTAGCAATGCACTCTGAACTGGATTCTACATTACAAGAGCTTTTGCATTTTATATTTGGAGACAACTGCTGAGCTATTTTACAGCACAATTCTTGTTATGCCTCCATGCCAGCAGCAGCCGTGGCCATAGGCTTTATGTTGTTGGTTTTATAATTTATTTTTAAAGAAACAAAGATACAATGAAACTTACATACATAAAACGAACAAACAAAAAAACTAAAAAACTAAAATTTGGTCACATATACATTTATACTGATGGTACACTGATGAAGATAAATGTCAATTCACACAGTAACAGATCAGTGATGATCCTGTGAGGTTAAAAACACAATACATTTTTCCCAATACTGCAAATATTTGTCAAACCGTAGATTCAGCGAAAAAAACATTCTCTCCATATTTTGAATATCAGTTACAGTATCTATCCAGTCAGTCTCTGTTGGGGGTTCGGCCTGTAGCCATTTTCGTCTTACAGCTTTCTTGCTGGCTGCTAATAGTATCTTTAACAAATATTTGTCTTGCACCAGTAGGTGAGCTGCGATGTTGCCCAAATAAACTGTAGAAAAGGAACAGTCAGATCCATCTCCAAAAACAGTCTGTATTACTTGTATTACCACCTGCCAATATGGCTGAATGGCTGTCCGTCATTCTTGTGAATGTTTTTACATATTATCAACATTATTATTAATCCAATACTTTAAAAACACTTTTCAGGCAAATGATCCAGGACGGAGATCATAGTGACGTCACAGAACAGGCTTTTTTATGCATCTCAAGAATTGATGGGCTAATTATGACATATTTTCATACAAATATCTAATAGGGTGAAATTATCCACAAGGTCAAAGCTCAGCGTGACTGTGACATCATAATGTTCTGCAAAAGCACCTGTGTCATCATTATCAACACCATAACCATAACGGTGTTGGGGAGAATGTGACCTTATTTCTTGTTACTTAACTGATTGGCTGAAACAATCGTGAGGCTGTAATTCTAGTTTATTGTTCTTGTGATGTAATCGCTCAAACACAGTATATTAGCTGATAATAACTAATTGAAATTGGATGATCATAAATTGAGTGAGGCTGTAGAAGATAGGATAGATTGTGCCATAATATCTTGAATCCAATTTCTCATAGGAAAGGCATTTTATATGAGTAAAAAAGCCTCAAGAGTAAAAATAGACACATCTATGCACTTTCAATAACTTAATTCTGACTATACGCATTCTTTGGGGTCACATAAAATCAGGAATTTGAACAAGCAGCTGAAAAGCATCTGCTCTTTTCCAGCATAGCAGCGTTATCTTGACTGGAGTTCTCATTACGTCTGTAGCATGCAGCTGTGTCTTTATTTGGTGCTGTTGTGTCTAAGGTGGGGCAGAAGAGGAGTTGATATTTCACCTCCATGTGTACACTATGCAAACACTGTGGTGAGAGGAGCTGGAGGTACTGTAAGGGCTGCTTCACAGCCAGACAGCTCGGGTGTGGGGAGTCTCACACGGTGCTGTGTGTATAATATATGGAATATTGGTCATTAAGTAACATGTGTAGTCAAATGCTTAGGATGAAATTTAAGCAAATAATTTTGAACAATGTTTTTTTATTCATTTCCAATAAGAACCTACAAAACACATTGACACAAACCACACAAGTTGCACAATGAAATGCAGGCGAACTTCACTGCATACACATACATACAAAAAAATAAATAAAGATAAACACGCACACAAAGATACATACCTACGTAAAATAATAACAATAATAAATAAAATAAAATAAAAATGTCACTCTCGATATACCTACAGATAGATATAATCTATTGTTGCCTGAGAAAGTCCATTAAGGGTGCCCACACCTCTTCAAATTCCTGTGCTTTACCCCTGATTACATAGGTTAGCTTATCTAATGTAACATACATTGCCATCTCTCTAATCCAAGATTGTGTAGACGATACTTCAGTCTCTCTCCAAGATAAAGCAACCATCCTCCTGGCCTGCAGGAGGCCAAAGTTGTTCAGAGTCTTACACTTAGAGTTGACAGAAAAGCATTCTGGGTATATCCCTAAAATACAAAGTTTTGCTACGCAGGGTTTCTGAATACATGTGATTTTACCTAGAGTTTGAACAACCATTTTCCAAAAAGCTACCAGTTTAGGACATTCCCATACACAATGGATCAAAGTACCTTTCTCAGTCAAACATTTCACACAAGTATCTGGAGTGCCAGGGCACCATTTATTAAGTTTCTCAGGGGTTATGTATGTCCTCATTAACCACTCGTGTTGTAGACGTTTCATTAAGTAAATAATTAAATGAAAATGTATATTCTTCCTTTCCTAGATTCAACAGTTGGAGACGCAGGTGATCGATGCAGAGAAGAGGGCGTTCACTGCTCACCAGCAGGTAAGAGCCCCAACAAAAGTCCTGAGTGTGTGTGTGGCCGTGCGTGTGTGTGTGTGGCCGTGTGAACCATTGATTGTGTGTTTGATGATTTCAGGTGCAGTGGATGGAGGAGAAGCTGAAGGCTCCTGAAGGTCAGTCCGGAGATGCAGAGGTGCGTTTGTTTCAGCGCTGCCAGGAGCTGCAGGCCTCGGTGCAGGAGAAGGACGACGTCATCGAGCAGTTGGAGCAGCAGCTGGAGGAGCAGGTGAAACTCAGTCACACAAAAGATTGTATCTGAGCAATGGATGAAGCACCACTGGATGTTTTTTCCTAGAAGCTGCAGCACACAATTTGTCTTCACAGACACAAATACACACAAGCACAGAAACTCACACCTAGTTAGGTTATGCTTTCACCTCTCAATTTGTTTGTTGTTGTTTTGTCAGCATGATTACACAATTACAATTAACTAAGTGTAAGGATGCTAGGGTTGCAAAATTCCGGGAATATTCAAAGTTGGAAACGTTCCATGGGAATTAACGGGAATTAACGGGAATATACGGGAATATACGGGAATAAACTGGAAGAAACTGTTAATGTTGTGGGTAATTTATACTAACTGTATTTACCTCGTCATATACAGACATAATATAAACATTTTGTTTTGTCATAGGCTGATTTGAGCCCTGAGGAAACTTTTGGCACTTGACTATAAGCTTCTGCATCTTTGTGTCATTCTTAACATAGGTCTTTGCACAGTATTTGTAAATGTACACAGCCTTTCCTTCTACATTGGATGAGGTGAAATGTCTCCACACATGAGAGAGTGCACGTGACATTGTTCTGTAGAATAAGATGAGAAAAACTTTTGTAAAAAAACACTAATGCAATGCCAGAGATATAAATAGTTAGCCAAACAATTGGAATCGTCTGTAAAAATACTTTACAATTGATGGATAAATGAATGGAAATAGGCTAGATGAACAGATGAACAATCCTCGATCAGCATGCTAATATATTTTCCCGAGTAATATCATTGAAACTTACCTGACTAGTCCTGCACACTACAGCAGGCCTCAATAGCCCTGCTGTAGAGTGAAGGATGCTGGGAGTTATCTGTGCATGTGATGGAAGAATGCACAGCGGAGGGTTGAAACTCAACGTGCAGTGTGTGCTGCATTCCATACATCTTTAAAATAGAGTTTTGAATGATGTTTTTATTGCTCAGCGTTTAATTTGAGTAGTTTGTTTTTTTTCAAAATTCCCAAAATTCCCGAGCTTAACTTCCCATGGAAAGTTTTCGGAAAGTGTCCGGAAATTTACCGGAAACTTTCCGCCCCTTTGCAACCCTAAAGGATGCTGAATTTTGGTGCAGATAGGGGGACACTTTCTTTAACAGTGTGAGAATAGTAATTCCCAGAGCCTTGATGAAAAACTCCAGGCACATTTAAAGGACTAATTCTGTATCTATGAGTGTGTAATATATGGTGCAGTTTGATTGAATTTGACTGTCGGGCCGGGGCAGGGGTATGCACTCTACATAGAGCGACATACAGAGTAACACAATTATCATCTGACAGCAGTTGGCTTTCGTACTCTGGGAATCTGGATAACAATTTTAGATGATCAAATTAAATTGAGTGTAGGACAGTGACACTGAACTGAGAAGATATCAAACACTCAACTATGGACAAATGAAACACTGTGATGATTATTATCCTTTATAAAGAACATGGAAGATGCTACTTTTCTACTCGTATACTACTTCCTGTATAATGCTACGAACCTCCTGTGAACCCCTTCCCTCTTAGAGTTCCTGACCATGCTTCCTTTCTGCATTGACTTTCCATTTCCATGAAACACACTGGGTCCCGTCCATCTTTGGTATCTTTGTGTCCTGAACAATTTCTGTGGCTGCTTGTGTTCACCCACAGAAAAAAACATGGCTGATGTTTTTGTGCATACAAACTTCTTCTATTTCACCAGAAACAGATCCGACTTCAAGATTCCAAAACAGTGGAGGAGAAAGCTGCAAAAATCAAGGAGTGGGTGATGCTGAAGTTAAATGAGGTAAATATGAAATGAAGCTGGATGATGGGTTCGAGTCATTGATTTGTCATCGTCCTCTGGACCAAGTATGTGAAAAAATGTCTCTGATTCAGTTTGAGGTTGAGAATGCAGCATTAAGAGAAACCAACAAGCAACATGAGGCTCAGATTCTGGAGCTACAGAAACAAGTGCAGGGTAAGAGCATCTTTACGTTGTCCATGTTTGCTTATGTTCCTCTGAAGAAAGTAGGTTGATAAGAGTTAGATATGTATCTACATGTGTTTTCAGCCTTCGAGCAGAAGTGCAGTGGTGGACCTGGAGTCCTCAGCAGACCAGGTGAGGCCCAGCGTCTCAGCAGCCTCACGTTTGGCTGTTTCCAGGTGAGGGGGAAGAACCCCCAGGTCCTCACTGGCCCGGCCCCCTCCCAGAGGACCCTCAGCACCCAGGAGGAGATTGAGGCCAGAGATGAACCTGGTGAGTCTCCACACAGACTCAGCTTCTCTGTGGAAACAGCTTCTCAGCATGTTTCTGAATGGAGTTAGCTACTTGGAAAGAGCAGGACACAGGATGGCACAGTTTCGTGGTGGAAAATGGAAACTGACTCAGACGACCCTTTTTTTCCCCATGAAGTCATAGGGAAAGTTTTTGGAGACAAACCAGCCTTACCACTTGCTGTATCTCACTTATTAGTGTACAGCAGTACAGCAGTGCTTTGAGCTAAATGCCAACGTCAGGATGTGGATTTGCTCTCAATGACAAACACTGTTAATCGTTGCTGTGTTCACCATCTTTGGCTGATGGGAATTTGATGAGTTTTGCAGGTGTGTGGTCATAAACCAAAGAATTGTACAAATTCAAAAATTCACTATGAAAGAAAAGACAAGACCAAATGATTGGATTGATTTATTTTAGTGTTTTTGTTTGAATAATGTAGTAATTAAGTTTTTATAACCTTTCAGCTTGATAAATGGATGGATTTGTATTTATATAGCGCTTTTCCAGTCTGATGAAGACCACTCAAAGCACTTTACAGTAAAGTTTCACATACATACAGTGCATCTACTTGCAGCACTTTTTATTCTATGGGGGGCTTTATTCTATGGTTCAGTATCTTGCCCAAGGACACTTCGGCATGCAAATGGTTCAGCCTGGGGATTGAACCACCCACCTTGAGGTTGGAGGACGACCACTCTACCCCTCAGCCACAGCCGCCCGTTGATGACCATAATTAAATTATAACTCTACTTTTTTAAGAATGTTGAAAAATGCCGTATCCCACAATGTGTGACAGTACAAAATCACCCCTGGATCTGCCCACTGATCTGTTCTTTTCTGACCAACACCAAGTTTGAATCTGTCCTTTAGTCTTTTTCCTGCTAACTATCAGACTAACAAACACAAATGAAGACAACACTGAAACAGAGCTCATTGATACATGTGGGATGTGTATTGTTTTGCACACAGCGTCCTCAGAGACAGACGGTGAAGTCCACAGCCCGGACCGAGCTGGACCCCTGTGCTCTCCTCTGGAGGACGACAGTGCCTCTGACAGCCTGGCGGACAGCACATGTGGACGTGAGTCTCGGGCGGTCTCCTCTGTGCTCTCCAGTGCTGCATCGGAGGGCGAGGGAGGAGGAGGAGGAGGAGGGAGTGGAGCAGGTGGTCTGGAGTTCAGCCGCCCCGGCAGCGAGACCTACCTGACCGCCTCGGACGACAGCAGCTCTCTGTTTGACGACGACATGCAGCGGGCGGAGCGGCCCAGCTTCGGCCTCCTGGGGTCGTCGGACGGGACCCTGGGGGAGGGGAAGGAGGGTGAGGAGGAGGAGGAGGCGGCACACGGGGCCGAGCTGGAGGACGGCACCTCCGAGGAGCTCAACAAACGATTCCAGTCGCAGAGACTCGACTCCTCATCTTCCTCCAGCGAGCCCAACACTCCCAGCCCCAGCCTCACCCCGGCCCTCACACCCAAACGCCCAACCCCGCCCCAGGACCCAAGGGACAACCCGGCCTCACCCAAACAGCCACGCCTGCGGACCCCAGCAGGGTTCGGGCTGATTCATGCGTCTGTGGCCAAGAAGCACCTGAGCCAGCCTCCGGTCAGCAGCGAGGCGGCACACGGGCGCACACGCAACGCGCTCAGCATGCTCCGCCCCTTCCGGCCACAGGAGACGGACCTGGACCAGGAGGGGGAGGCTGGCATGGAGACAGGCAGGGACACGCCCCCTCAAACCCTCCCCAGCTCACAAGCTCCACCCACCACGCTTTACTTGCAGACCTCACCTGAACCTGGTCCAGAGCCGAGTGACCTCTCGGCACCTCCCACCCCCCCTCTGCACAGACTGCCCTCCTGGGTAAGAATGAACTGCCCCCCATTGAAAACTATACAAATCCAGCATTTGTTCTTATTCTATCATTTAAAACTAACTAAATATTTTAACTAACTAAGCCACCTCGTTCATGTAGAGTCAGTAGGACACTGTTCTGTAGCTCACAGCGCCCTCTGCTGCTCAGGTGCTCTTTAACAGTGGTGCTCTTTAACAGTGGTGATTGTTTTCCAGCCAACAAACTTTGAGAAGTGTAATGTTAAGACTGTCAGATGCCTTGTTAATGACAAACCACATCTTCACATAAGTTTGCAACATTTCAAAATGATTTCCAGCTGTAGGGCCAGCACAGTCTATATACATATATAGACATATAATCACATCATTATATATCTACTTATTCCCGTACATCTGTTCAAAGGCCCAGTGCAGTGTCGAATTTGGTGCCTTTTGTTTTTTTTAACTTCTTTTTATTTCCTTTTATCAAATGCAGTCATACAGTACATCACATCCTATCATTTTTAACATGAAATTAGATGCAACGGATACAAGTCTTAATTTAGTGGGGTTAACTGTCCATGGATGTCTCGGGCCTAAGCCATCAGGATCCAGGCATATCAGAATTGAGTTACGCATTAACATTGTCTACAAACACAGTACATCACACATGACATTACATTAAGACAATATTCCGAAAGAGTAAGTGGATAGCCTGCAATTGTCCATTGATTAAAAGGAAAAACAAAGAGAAAATAAAATAAATATATCTATATATTCTGCTTATCATATCAAATGGAACCGAGAGCAATGGGGGGAACAGTTGTTTATGAATACCTCTGTTTTCAGTTGTAATAGAGCAGTCAAGTGTTCCATCCTGTACATATCTTGAATTCTATCCCTCCATTGGGTTATTGTGGGGGGCTGTGGCTTCAGCAAGGAGGCTTTATTTTATTTTATTTGCTATTAGAAGAAGGGCTCTCAGAAGTTTTATTAGGTGCCTTTTGGACATGTGATACGTTTGAAATTCATAAACCTTGAATAAACAGGCGACCAGTGCTCTTCAGCAGTGGCGGCTTTGACTTATCAATGTAAGTGACCTTGTGGATCAGGACAACAGCAACAGCAATTGATTCTCCAGTTCAGGGTTCAGTCAAGCTTCTCTGAACTTTGAATAAACTGGTGAACAGCTCTTTGTGCAGCTTCAGGATTCTGTGGCCTGACTCCAGCAGCAAGTCTTGATTCGCTGTGGTTCAATCACTGCAGGTCACTTCTACAGTTTCAGTAAGAAAGCTGACAGACCAGGCAACCAGCCCATTCCAAACAGGCACTACACACATTTTCTTAATGGTAGAAACGGACTTGGTTTCTAAAACTACTGATGATTAAATGTGTTTTGTCTGTAGGAGAGTCGTATCTACGCTGTCGCTAAATCAGGAATCCGACTGTCTGAGACGTCCTGCACAGACCCTGCCAGTAAAGGTGAGTCAGGTGCAGAGATGGTTGATACATGTTTTATTAAACTATTGGTTAACTCAGGTTTCATCTGTGTTGCAGACCCTTCCCTCCAGTCCTCCTACCCTGCCTTCGTCATGTATACATCCCTCGTCTATAAGAACATGACTACACCCGTTTATACTACTCTGAAGGGGGTGAGAGAGCTTTATAGTTTTTTGATTGATTGATTTGGTTCTTCTCTTCAATTCCCTGCTGCCTAATTGACTGTCTCTGTTTTTATTGGTCTATAAATGTTGATTTTAATTTAGACTGGCTGTTTCATGCGAGCCTCACTGTTGCGATGCAATACCAACTGTTAGCCAGCAGATGTTAGCATTTTGACTGTTTCATACAATCACTTTATATAAAACTTTATTAGCTTTGTTAACAAATATGTTTTGCGGCTCCAGACAAAACTTTTTTGGGGGAAGAGGGGGTAAAATGGCTCTTTTGATAGTAAAGGTTGCCGACCCCTGCTATAGACCTATAGGAGGGATATCTAATGGACAACCTAAGTAATGAAAGCTAGACTAGTATGCAGTTGTAGACACAACACAGGGGGTCCCTGGGCCTGAGAAGGGAACATAAGGAGTTTAATGTGGCAATTAAATGTGACTAAAACTAGACTAAAATGTAATTTGTTTTCGTCCACGAAACTAGACTAAAACTAAGAAGGATAAAAATGACTAAATGTGACCAAAACTAATATGCATTTTCGTCTAAAGACTAAGACTAAATCAAAAATAGCTGCCAAAATTAACACTGCTGCCCACACACATCGTTACTACCCATTGGACGGTTTAGTGAGGTCCTCGGATTGGCCCTGCCAGAGTCGGTCACGGCCCTGGTGGAGCGCAGAGAAGACGATCAAACTGGACTATCTAGAGGAAGTCAAAGTCGTAAAAGGCAGCCAGACCAACCTCTGGTCTCATCCCCCAAGGCAGCAACACGCGAGTGATCGAGAGACAGGTGCACCGTGCCTAAAGGCGAGCGTTGTGCCAACCTCCGCTGCTCAAGTAACGAGCCAGTTTTGAGAATGTAAGAAGTAGAAAGTACAGGAAGTTGTGTTCAAATGTAAGGAGTAAAAGTAAAAAGTCGTCAGGAAATTAAATACTCATGTAAAGTACAGATATGTGAAAAATCTACTTAAGTACAGTAACAAAGTATTTCTACTTCGTTACTTCCCACCACTGAATATAGGCCTGTTTGGCTGTTCATGCAAGCCTCACTGTTGCGATGCAATACCAACTGTTAGCCAGCAGATGTTAGCATTTGACTGTTTCATACAATCATTTTTAGTGCAATTCGAGGCTCCGTGCTTTAGAAACCTTTAGAACCCCTGTGCCCCTGGAGTGTGTAACTGTGACGGTGTCTTTATGTGTGTCATTGTATCGTTGCAGAAAGCCACTCTACTGAGCAGCAGTCCCGTCTCAGACGAGTCGTCCGGCTCCGAGGAGTCGTCCGGCTCAGGAGAGGAGGACGGCTCCGTCTGCAGCTCCCACACCTCGTCCAGCTCCCGCAAGGACGGCAGCCCGGGCAGCCCGCGCTCTCTCAAGAGAGGTACGACACAGCAACACATGCACTGCACCCTGAGGTTCTTTAGAAACCCCACAGGAAAACATGTCCCTGAGCACAACAGCTGCTGCAGGGATCAGCACTAAAATCTCCACAGATTTGCATCACAAATTTATCCAACCAGGATTGTGCAATGCTCCTGTTAAACTATGAAACTTTTAACCTGAAAATAGCAGCTTTATTAGTTGAGGGTACTGTTAAAAGAGTGTACAGTACACTGACTTGTAATAGGGAATCTTTCATTCCCACTCCTCCCTCTGAACGCCTGTTGTTGTTCTATATAATTTTGGTTAGCAGGTACAATCCTGAGCACAACACCTGCTGCAGGGATCAGCACTAAAACTAAAAAATCTCCACAGATTTACATCACAAATTTATCATGTCTGAAATATCCAACAAGGATTGTGCAATGCTCCTGTTAAACTATGAAACTTTGAACCTGAAAATAGCAGCTTTATTAGTTGAGGGTACACTGACTTGTAATAGGGAATATTTCATTCCCACTCCTCCCTCTGAACGCCTGTTGTTTTATATAATTTAAAAATCATCTGTAAAGATATATATTTAGATATATATATTTTATTTTCTATTTTAAGTTTTTGATATTCTATTTTATTGTTATTCTATTTTATTCTTTTTTATTCTATTTTATACTATTTCTATTTTTATTTAATTTTTTTGGGTTGAAATAACTAAGAATTGCTTAAAGAGAGCCTGTGACCCAAGTATTTCATTGACAGTGACTGCTTCATGTTATCTCTGTGCATTTGACAATAAAAAAATCTTGAATCTTGAATTTTGGTTAGCAGGTACAATCTCCTGTGTGAAGTGTGTAACTGTGTGACAGACGCAGCTTAAATCACCAGAATAAGAACCAGTAAATTCAAGATTAACATTGAACTATAAATCAGTTATACAGACTCTAAATTCATTATAAACAAATGCTCTAAAATTCAGCCAGGAAACTTTTAAATTGTGAAGAATTCTAAACAGAGTTTAGAGCAGCAGTTCTTCTGGTTCAGGAAGTTGGGGATCATGGGTACGATCCATCATTCAGTTGTGTTTCAGTTTAGTGAGTGGGACTACGCAATCAGAGCTCAATACATTTGTAAGATTTGTTTTGTTGTGCTCAGTCACAAAGCCTAACACAATTAGTTACCTCATGTGGCTGCAGAGGGCGCTGTTGTCTAGTAAAAGTGGAAAAGTGTTGCTTTAATGGTTTTCTCTCTTGTAATGCTGGTGATCATTTTTCCTACATGTTGTTCTTCTTTTCTGTTTCTTTAGTTTCTTTATCAACGTTTACCACTGAATAAATGAAACATGAATAAACCTAGTTGTACATATGTTTATGTATATATCATAGTACAATATGCTGGACTCTCCCCCTCTCTCCCCCTCCTCATCTCCTCTAGCTGTGTCCATGTCCTCGATGACATCAGAGAGCGACTACGCCATCCCTCCCGACGCCTACTCCACCGACACAGAGTGCTTCGAACCGGAGCAGAAGCTGCCCAAGACCTGCTCAGCAGCCAGCGACAACGGCAAGAGTGTGAGTCAGGAACAAATCCAGGCCTGTCCATCACTTCACCTGTGATACACACAACACAATCATCCATAGTTATCACTTCTGGCCCTTCACATTATTGATCAATAACATTGCAAAGGGACAAACATACGTTTTAAGTGGAATACGTTATTGGGAGGTCCTTATTTACACCCTGCATTATACACATAGTTGTACAACACTTAACTAAACCCTGTTGTATCTTGTAGGAGCCGATGGAGAAGTCAGGCTACCTGTTGAAGATGGTTAAGACCTGGAAGAAAACCTGGAAGAGACGCTGGTTTGTCCTCAAAGACGGAGAGCTGCTCTACTACAAGTCACCTGTGAGTTTGACATTTGACCATTCATTACTTTTCTCCTTTTGTTTGTTTTGTGATTATGGAATTTAATTTTGTTGAATATTGTCGGCCTCAGGTTAATCAGTTAGGTTTACACCTACCTGGAATTTGCTCTGGTTATTGGTGCATACAATGAACACAGAAACATAAAAACAAAACAATAAAAAACATTATATATTTTTTTATATTTATATATATATTTAAGAGCTTAAAATAAATGAAGGCTCATTTTTTTAAGAGTATAAATGGATAATTTATACTCACCTTTACAATATATTCTGTCCCCTTTTTCATGCAATGAAATGTCAAACCCAACCCTCAACTCTTAATTATATTAGCCTTTTATTCGATCGATAGACCATATGTATTCTTGTCTCTTATGAGTCCCATATCATAATCATTTATATGTTCTCCCACAGAGCGATGTGATCAGGAAGCCTCAGGGTCAGATCGAGGTCAACGCCACCAGCAGCATCGCCCGCGGAGAAGGGAAACAGATTCTCCAGGTATTATCTCTGCTTGTAGATACAAAACACTCATTCCAGGTGTCCACCATCAATTCTCAATTATTCTCTCATATTTCAAATGATTTCTACAAACCTGTGCCTGTCTTCACCTCCACCTGTGTTGTGTTATTGTTGTGTGTAGGTAGTGACGGGGAAGCGTGTTTACTACCTGAAAGCTGACTCTCCCAACCTACTGGAGGAGTGGCTCAAGGTGCTGCTGAGTGTTCTGAGGCTGAAAGCTGCCAGTCCGCTCTTCACCCAGCCTGATATCCGCCCTGGCATGAAGGGGCTGCTCATAAAGGTCCAACAACTCACTGATATACCAAAAATAGATTACTCACTCTGTTATCACTCTAATCTCTCTGGAGCTGCTCTCGTCGTTTGACTCCAGCCTTTATACATCTTGTATATATTTAACACAACATATAGTATCTATCACTGTATTGTCACTGAAATTACTGCAATTTAAATTTGAATATTGTTATATTGCAGGTGAAGCATGGATACTCAAAGCGCGTTTGGTGTGCTCTGATCGGCAAAACGCTGTTCTACTTCCGGAGCCAAGACGACAAGGTACAATTCATCATTTAAACCCTGAAAACTATTTTTTACCAGAGTTTACGAATTATGTATTTCACTCACCCACATTAATAATCTTTCTTTTTTTTTTAACAATATATTTATTGAGTTTTACATATAAGAAACATACATTCAAACATTTATAAACATACAACAACCCACAATCAAACACTCAGGGTAGAGAAAAAAGGCAGAAAATAAATAACTTAAATAAGATTAAATAAAATAATTAAAAAAAAAAAAAAAACATACATCAAAATATAAGAATAATAATCTTTTTTTGGGTGATATAACCAATTTGAGTCTTGATTCCTAATTTCGGGAAATTACGACACAAAATAATGGTCAAAAACTGTAAATGAATAGATTTTGATTTTGATTTAAATGAGGCAGCATAGAAGCTTGTGTTTTTATTGTTTTTCTATTTGGGTTTGTGTCTCTTTACAGTTCCCACTGGGTCAGATAAAGCTGTGGGAGGCCAGGGTGGAGGAGGTGGACAGGTCCCGGGATTCAGATGATGACCTGAAGGCATGTGGGCGGGGCCTACAGGGAGCACCTTTCACCATCTCTGTCCACCCACAGGAGCAAGGGCCCACCTACCTGCTAATCGAGTCCCGCCATGAAAAGGTTTACGTCATCACAGCAGCACTGCCACACCACCAGCTTTTCATTATTATTATTTTTTTTATCTGAATCTGGTTCTCCCTGGGTGGGAACCTGTATCATTGTTACGAGACAAACTGAACTGACTCGCTATTATTAAAATCTTGCCCTGTTCTCATCACTTGAATGTCTCACTTACCTATGTGCAGGCAGACTCTCTGAAAATAGGGAAATTATGGATATCTCACGCTTTTCAGCCGAACCTCATAAAGTTGAACCTAGATGCAGTCTGTTGAGTCACACCAGGCCCTGAGCTCGACCAGCTCAGATGCTCCTGATGGTTTTAGTTCATAAGTGATGGGAAAGTGTCCCTGTGCATTGTGAAGTATGTGAAAAATAATCTGTGCTCTGGGTTACTGTCTCCAGAGGTAGTTATTTGGATTGTCACACGCCATCAGCATCCTTGCCAGGTGTGTCACTAAACTGGGAGCTAACCCCAACCCCGGTGAGGAGTATCAGGCTTCCCCTACCACCTAATTTCCGCACCTGTGATAAATAAACTTCCCTCCTGATGGCTCACACAATCATCATAGTATTAGGGAGAGGCAAAAGGAAAGCTAGGCAGTAACTTCTCTGTAAAGTCTCATTGTTCTCTCTGTAACCTGTCCTTACTCTGTAGGACTCGTGGCTGTACCATCTGTCTGTGGCAGCAGGAACCACGGTGGGTAAAGTTGGCACCGAGTTCGAACAGCTTGTGGGAAAGCTCTTCCAGGTTGACGGAGATCCAAGTGAGTGTTTTCTACAAATTATTTTCCAGCTTGTTGTGTCTTTGATTCTTTTTGATGATTTAGTTTTATTGGGATGTGCATGGCCTGTCTTGCATCACCACAATCAGAACGTAAAGTATACAAAAATATACTGGTCACATCCTGGATGGATCCTATTGGCAAAATCAAACCGCTATTCAACTAGTCAACTATATAATGTCTTGGTTGAATCATATTCTCATATTCATATAAAAACTGATAGAAGAACTTCCCTTGCCGCCATAATTAAACCCTTAAATTAGATTTATTTGAAAATATTGACCATCTATATCATTGTCTGTCAGCATCGTCATGAACTAAAGTATTGTTTTTATTCTCCTTCAACCAGTCAGCATGTTTAACATGCAAAAGAAGATGACTCAGTAGTTTCTTATTCAGTCTGTAAGACAGTTTTAGTTTTAACAGCTTGCCTATCCTGATTCTACTTGACTTGTACGTTTAACTCTTAGAACTCTTTTCAATCTGATGAGTATATGACTTATTAGTTTTTATTACTGCCTTGGAGGCACTTTGTAACTGCTAATAATATGGTTTAAATCAGTCTCCTCACAGATTTGAGGGTGTACGTATGTATACTACAACTTGTCTTTGCAATCAAATGTATTGCTTAATCCCCAGTTTCTTATCCTTATGGCCAATAATTACAGAGAAAGGACTTGTAGTTGTTATAGTTTTGAGGTGAACTGTTGAGATATGCTGAGGTTGTGAGTTCAAGTCTCACCTAGAGCAATTCTTGTCTGTCTTCCTGTGTGGTTCTGTATTTTAATGTTACTAATGTGCATACATAATGTGTCTTTTTCTTCGTTCATTCTTCCTCTAGTGAACACATTGCTTTTCATTGATCCATGTGACTCAGCACCCGTCTGTCTCTCTGTCTCTCTTTCAGACTCTCAGATCTGGAGACATCCCATGCTGTGTTTCAGTAAAGAGGCTCTGTCATCTCCTCTCACCACGCTGCCCTCACAGGCTCTGCAGACAGAGGCTGTTAAACTCTTCAAGGTAAACACAGGGACACATAGATGCACTGCATTGATTGAAGCTTTGTCCAGAAACCTCCTAGCAGGCGAATATATTATTTATAATTTACCGTTTCATGCAGCTTTAACCTGATATTGTTTGCATCATATATCACGAGTGCAGATCATCTCTCCTCCTGCGTCTGTCTCATGCACCATCTCCCTTCAGACTTGTCAGCTGTTCATCAATGTGGCCATCGATGCCCCGGCCATCGACTACCACGTCTCGCTAGCCCAGAGCGCCTTGCAGGTGTGCCTGACCCACCCGGCGCTTCAGAACGAGTTTTTCTGCCAGCTCATCAAGCAGACCCGCAGGAGGCAGCCTCACGGCCACCCAGGACCCCTGCAGGTTTGCTACTCACCACACGGTGTCAGCAGTCGCTCATGATATGTACCAGAAATTTTTTATTTTATATTTGAATTTCTTTATTTTTTTTTATAGCATTTCCATCCATAGTATGTGGAAAGCTATAACCTTTACTTCAATACAGCACTTTGGAGAGAGTTGTTCCTCTTTTGTTTGCATGAATACAAAATGAACTTTAATACATCAAGATCAAGCCCTTGGGAGTTTTCAGTTTTACACTACAATCTCCGATCTACAATGTAGTCATGTGATTTCCCATATCCAATAAGCCGAACCACCATTTACACCTTCAGTAATATCACCAGCAGAGGGCAGCAATTGACGTTCAGCACAACCTGTACGTTCCAAGGTGTGATTATGTGACAGCAAACCACAGGATTTACACAACAGAATGATTCATAGCATAATACAATGTCCTTTGTGATACTGTATGAATGAGAGTAACTAAACTGGTGGCAACTGTCGCTCACATGATGCTTCTCTGTGTCATACGTCTGAGGTCACACTGTGTGTCTGTGTCATTCCTCAGGGCTGGCAGTTTCTGGCCCTGTGCGTGGGACTGTTCCTGCCTCAGCATCCTTTCCTCTGGCTGCTCCAGGCTCACCTCAAAAGACAAGGAGACTCCAGGTGACACCAAACACTCGGCCAGAACATAAAGTGACACAAAATAACTAATTTAAGCACAGGGTGAAAGATGGAGCCGGGAAAAAACATGTTGTGACTCCAGGTCTAAAGCAGGTCTACCAAAATCTGCCAAAGGTTCCAATTATTTTCTGGCCAGATAAAGGTGTTTCTGTCATTTTCGTGAATCTGGCATGATTCAGTTAAAAGAGGTGTAGTGATCTGCTGGAGCCAGTTGTTCTGTACTAGTTTTTTTTAATGATCCAACTGTCATTCCAAAATCATAAAATCATTTCCACATTTTAAAACTCCTTCATATTGGCCCACAGTGGTCTGACTCACTGGGCTTTGATTAAACTGAAATAAAACCATCATAGTGAAACTTTTAAAAGCGTTAACTTGCTGTACTGGTTTTCAGCCTCCACTGTGCTACAGCCCAACATCTGCCTCTCACAAACATGCAAACCATCTTAACCATCACTTTTCACAGAATCTTGCTTTACCTGTATTTGACAGTTCAGCTGCTAATTCCATTTCTTCCAAACTGAGGGTGTGGCGCTTGAGAGGCTAAACTACAGAGTTGCATAGTTGCTTTTGCAGCTTGACCCACAATGTATGTTAAAGAAGAGACCGAGTGCCTGCCAGTTAGCGAGTCAGCGTTTTATCCAAGCACTGCTTGTATTGGTTTGTAATGGATCCCCTTCATTCATTGCTGTTTGCTGCCTAACCTGAATAAAACTTTAATATATTACCCCATAGATTTGCACCTTAGTAATGTCAGGTAGATCTTGATCTGCAATGGTGGTGAAGACAACAACTCCCATGATCCCTTGCTGCTTTATGACATCATCAAAAACTAGGTCCTTAGTTACTGTTTACATTTTTAAACTCCATAGCTGCAGAAGTTACCTTTTGTTGTTTTAATTAAACTATTGTGTCTCCTGTGACTCCCTGGAAATTATACAATTGCGATATTAAATAGCTGAAAGTCGTTTAAGTAAATGAACCATAAATTTAACATTTCCCTCCAAAGCGACAGATCTGATTTAACACAGCAGTAATGCTTACATTTGTTTTCATGAATCTATTCGTAATCATTATTTGATTTGAATGTTGAATAAGAAGCTCATAATTGTACATAATGTAGAACGACCCATGTACCACTGCGTCCTTGTCTCCCTGTTGTCCTCAGGACTGAGGTGGGTAAGTATGCCATCTACTGCCAGCGGTCCATGGAGCGGACCCAGCAGAAGGGTGAGAGGCAGGGCCGGCCGTCCCGTATGGAGATCCTCTCCATCCTGCTGAGGAACCCCTACCATCACTCGCTGCCATTCAGCGTCCCTGTTCACTTCCTCAACAACACCTACCAGGTACCGCTGACACGTAACAGGATCACACATTATGATAATAACAGAGTGGAGGAGGAAAATATTGCTGGTGTCACGTACGCAACTCAACAGTTTGAATATTGCTGAAACTTTCTTGAATCATATTTCAAAGTCACACAGAGTTTTACACATAGGGTGAACTCAGGTCGTCTGGAACATTGGGTGATGTGGGACACCTAAACTCCAGTCTGTTTATTTCTTTTTTCGACAAAATCTGGTCAACAGAACTTTTAAGTTAGCAGTAAAGTCTTCAGAACCTTGACATATTGACAGTGGAGGTCAACATGAACAAGAGTGAGGTGAAACATCTGTGTCACCGCTCAAGGATTTATTTTGAAAAAGTAGCCAACCTTGCCTTTAATTTTCTTAGGCCAATTTCCATCTGTTGTCCCGAGCCAGTTCTTAAAAGTCAAGCTGAAATACAATATAATTGTATGGATATATTTAATACATTACATTTCTTTATTTAATTCCGTTTTCGAAAGGTGGTGAGTTTCGATGCTTCAACCACAGTGGACGAGTTCCAATGTCGCCTCAACCAGGACACTGGCATAAGAAAAACTGGGCTGTCTGGATTCAGCCTGTTCACAGATGACCCGACCGGACGAGAGCTGGAACACTGTCTGCAAGGAGGCATTAAGGTCTGATTTAAAGTCATGTCATCTGAGCATGTTTTGTAGGCAGGAAGTGTCGCCTCTGTCTTCTTAACATCATTCCTCATCACAAACCTGTCTTCTTCATGTCTTCTACAGATTTGTGACATTATCTCGAAATGGGAGCAGGCCTGTAAGGATCAGCACACCGGCAAGTCTGAAACCACCAGGACTGTACGCCTCACCTACAAGAACAGGTAGACAACAACACAACCGGCCTGAGGCTGAAAATCACAATATGTTCCCATAAATCTATGTTAAGACCAGGCATAACTCCTTATATTTAACCAGGACACTGTTATGTAGTTTAACAACATCTCACACATGATAGCAGAGAAGATTACCAGGCATGGTTCCGGATTTGTTTCCACACATACTGAGAGCCACACCCAGGGGAACATAGGCTCACCATGAAGGAGGGAATAACTGATGTATCACAGTATTAGAGTGCGTAACTTCCTGGTTTGTTGGTTGATGGCCAAAATTTTACAGAGACCAACAAAACGTCCCCCTTTTCTGAAGTCCATCAATCCATTATCTTTATATCCCTTATCCTTTGAGGGTCTCAGGAGAGCTGGATCCAATCCCAGTCGACATTAGACGAGAGGCACACCCTGCACAGGTCACATGTCCATCACCGGGCCGACAGTCACAGACAAACAACAATCACACTCACATTATATCGGTGGATTTGATTCACTGTATAGAGGCAGCAGCAGGTCTTTTATTCACCGGCTCATTTATTCTAATACATATCAATGCAATGTTAATCGACTCCAGTAGATTCCAATGGAAGAGAAATACTCAAAAACCCTCTGAGTATAATTATGTTCAAACCTTCCATGGTTTCTTCCCCTCAACTTTCTTTGTGTTTCTGTTTTTCTCTTACCACCTCTATCTTTTCCTCTATGTTCCCAGGCTGTATTTCTCTCCCCAGGTCCGGGGGGAGTCAGAGAGGGAGAGGTTGCTGCTGGCATATCAGATCAACGAAGCCATTGTAGCAGGACACTTTCCTGTCAACAAGGAGCTGGCTTTGGAAATGGCTGCCCTGCTGGCCCAGGTCTAGAACTCCACCTGCTTCTTACACATCTATTTATCAAATATTAGACATTAACTTAAAAGCTAATAGCTTTGTTTGTACAGGTGGAGTTTGGAGATTTTGAGCGTCCCTTCTCTGCTCCGGGTTCAGCGCAGACCAAGTCGAACCAAACCCTGAAACAAGTTCTTGAAAGATTTTACCCAAAGCACTACCGCAGAACCACGTCTGAGGAGCAGCTCAGGTACAATGACACACTGGAAACTTCCTAGGATTCAGTGCAAACACATTTCCAACTTTCAAGGGTATATAATGAATGTATTTAATTGGCTATCTATCAATACTATATGCCAGGGGTTTTCAACTGGTTCTGTCCCAGGGACCACCATTCTGACTAGAAAGTTATCCGCGGCCCACTGATGTGCCTACGTGTGTGTGTTTTAACATTTGGTTTTCCATGTTGGTTTTATTTAAAAACCTCAAACAAATCTAGAAAAATCTGTGAAAAAACAACAAAAACGGTTGATTTTCAGTGCTTAAGAATTGAAAACAAAATTAAAATGCAGTTTGTAGTTGTACTGCATCTCAGAAACATATGCACATCAATATATAACGTTCATGACTTAAATGTACAGACATGAAGCTGACATGTTGAGAGAGCGTTAAAGTAACAGTGATCAATAACAATCAACATAAACTGGGGCTACAACTGAAGAGGGAAGATGACAAAGTATTGCAGAATATGTCACAAATGAAAATCATACAATATCACACAAACAATTGAGGCCTACTTAAATTAACCTCATGATGACCTTTATATTATTTTAGACATTTTTCTTATTTTAGATATTTTTCACGATATTCAAGAGTAATCTGGAAATGTCTTGAAATATCAAAGCGAGTTTTGCGGACCCCCTGCAATGCCGTCGCGGACCACCAGGGGGCCGCGGACCCCCGGTTAAAAACCCCTGCTATATGCAACACACAGTATACCTATATCAAAGTCTCAGGTCAATTTAATTTGGTTTACATCAATATTGAAATATCTGTATGTTGCCCTTTGAACACTTAAGAGTCCAAATTACAAAGCTTGAAAAGGGTTAAAAAGGAATTGGACACTGAAGGTTTCCTGGACAGCTGGGTGTCATCTCACTGTTGGTCCATGCCATGTTTTCTATATACAGTCTATGGTTCATGCACAGAAAAGGCTCACACATGACTCACTCACACTCAGAGAGTTCAGAGATGCCATTTAGCTTGAGGTGGAGTTGATTGTCAGTAGGAAGAGGTAACCATACAAGAGGGTAAACATTAGGCTAAAAGAGACAAAGCCAGAAGTGAGGTTCAATCACATGTGGTCACAAGAGACACATTCATTTTAATACCAGGTGTGAACAAACAAACTTACAGCTGACCTCTTGTGATTGGATGTCCCAGGACGGATGGTGATGTCCAATCGGAATGGGGACATTGACTGCAAAGGATTTTCCACACAATATGAATTATGATAGCTTTGATTTACTTTGTGTGCATCTGTCCAATTTCTTCTCAACTTTCTATATTAATGTATTGTATACTATATAATGATTGTAAACTACTATTCCAATTAAATCTGAAACTTTAATGTAGTTCCCATTATTTTATTGACTAACTGAAAGTGCTGAATCAGTTGGACTGACATCAACTGAAGGTTTCGATTACAGGAGGTCGCTCCCTGGCAGTTAACCCCTTCGTTTCCTGTTCTCAGGCAGCTGCTGCAGCGTCTCTCCGCCCGCTGGGCCTCGCTCAGAGGTCGAAGTTCACCCGAGTGCGTCAGGATCTACTTGACTGTCGCTCGAAAATGGCCTTTCTTTGGTGCCAGACTATTTGAAGCAGAGGTAAGTGTGTGTCCCACACGTGTGTATGTGTGAAATGTAAACACTTGAAAATTTGTAATCTAAATTAAATTGTTATGTTATCACCAACTCAGACGACATAACAAAATGTTATTATCGCCTCTTGAATTAAAAACATGATACAGTCTTATAGAGATAGAGACATATAGAGATTAAACACAAACTAAATAACTATGAGAATAGGAACCTTTGCACAGTGTGGGTGTCTCTGATATTTCCTCCAATCATCACTAAAGATAAAGTTGAATTAACACTTCCGTGTCAAAATGACTGACATTACTGGGATTATTCGGGGGGGAGGGGGTTACAGGTAAAACATGCTGATGTCCCAGCTGTGTGCAAACACACTTGTTTGCTGTCCTGGCTCCTAAATGGTGGAATGAGCTCTCCAATGACATCAGAACAGAAGAAAGTCTATGCATCATTCGCAAACTAAAAACACTATTTTCATAATTTCATGTGTACTCTTCTCATCCTGACTATCTGCTGCTCTAAAGCTTGAACTTCCCAAGGTGTTGATTAATAAAGTCTTATCTTATCTTATCTTATCTGATGACTGATCTCCCTTTCTTTGTCTGTCTTTGCTTGTAGTCCACTACTCCCTCTCCAGAGCAGGGTGTGCGTGTTTGGCTCGCCGTGCACGAAGATGGCATCAGTATTCTGGAGCACAACTCTATTGTAAGCATCTCTGACAACTGTCCACACATCATTCCTCCACTTTAGACATCCCCTGAAAACATTAGTGGGAAAAGAGACAATATTTATTTGTCACATGCCAAGTCAATGATTTGTTAAAGAAGCTAATATGCATCTAGTTTCCCCTTAATTTGTGATCTTTGTAAAAGACTTTTCTTTTTGGTCTGTTGAGTCTGAAATGACTTGTTAATAAAAATGCAGCTTGATTAAAAGTGTGAGTAGCTGTTTAAATGCAAGTCACTTTAGCTGCATGTTTTTGTGATCCTTGTACCAGATTAAAACATCTTGCTGCCAGTTTCTCACACAGATATGATATGATGTTGTGAAACAAAACCAGATGGTAATATTGGCTTTTATGTTGTTGTCAAACCTCTTTGCTTCCGTGTCCTCAGAAACCGCTGGTGTCGCACCCCTACAAAAACCTGATGACGTTTGGAGGCTGCAAACAGGACTTCATGCTGGTAATGGGCCAGAGCATCGGTACCAACAGCAGCAAAGACAAACCCACAGAGAAACATCTGTTTGCTATGGACACCTCTAAGGTTTGTGAGAATTCCACACCTGGGCTGCGTTAAGCCGGGACAAAATGTAGCAAATCTTTGTTCAAACACAAATTTATTGAGCATGCAGCGATTGCAACAATAGCGCATGAGAAGGCGTTCTTTGTGCAAGAAATCTTAGAGGTTAATGACATGGGTTGAAATACATGTTTAATACTGCCACATTTGTAGAGAACTTAAGAATCCATTGTGCGCACCGCCTTTATAATAGTGCTGGGTTTATAAACACATGACTGCGAAATTGGACAACAACTCTGACACGACAACCAAACGATAGAAAACCTTCATCGAAGCCTTTGCACAGCATCTATGTGGTTACATTTACCACATTACCACATTTCGCTGAAGAGTAGTTTACATAACATACAGGATGTGGTAGGAGTCATCGCATGAGATGACCTTGAAATGAGAAAGAGGTTAGATGAAAGTGCTCTCTATTACATATCTAGCACTTGATCACAGAGATGACAGTTATTCAAAATATAGGTAGACATGCCAGAGATATTCTAACTCTAATACAGAAAAGTCTCCTTTTTTACAGCATGAACTCAACACCTTTGGGAACAAACAACAGCTGTTAATATTGAGGTGATATAATATATAGTAATTGTTGATTTTCAATCATAAATACTGACGTCTGTAAATACACACTTATATATATCTCCCATATTATAACACTCATTCTTGCCAGAAGTGCCTTTTGTGTACTTAATGCTTTTTGACTGATGCTGACACACAATAAAGTAACACGATTCAAGATTCTGCTGCTCTACCAAATCCACCAAACTCTGTTTAGAATTCTCCACATTTTAAAAGTTTCCTGGCTGAATATTGGAAAGTCTTTTTTAACTGATCTACAGTTTGGCATTACTCTTGAACTCGCAGGGTCTGATTCAGGATTCAGTTACACACCCTTCATTTTGGAGATTGTACCTGCTCACTAAAGTTACATAGTGAAAGAAAGGACACTCAGGGTGAGCAGTGGGAACAAAAGCTGCACCTTTCTCTCTCCTCTGAGTCAGTGAACCATCAAACTCATTTTGAAGCTGCTATTTTAAGGTACAAAGGATACATATTGTTGCTTTAACTTTTTTGTGATGGTACTGTTATTGTGGTGCCTCGTGACCTCATGACTAACTGCACATCATCCGATATATATTTAGTTCCGTTAACAGTTTGACAGGTTGAGGAAATACTGAGTCCCGCTAACTGACCTGGTCTAACCTGAGAAACTCGGAAACCAACCATACTAAAGATATATTTATTTCACCCATACATGGAAACAAACACTGATGTGCTTTTTCGTTTTGCTTGGTCAACAGATCAGGGAAATCACCCTCCTCATCTCCAGTTACATCAACAGTGCTCACCAGCTGAAGGCCGCTGCCCACCACCTCTCTGCCCCAGCTCTCATGGTGGCCCAGCCCATCAGCCTGAAGTGCAAAGAGCTGAGGAGCAGATCTCCACCAGCGCTGGGACGTCCCAGCAAGACCCCTACGCTGCTGTGACCGCATGACGACACCCTGATCTCTCTGAGACTCACTCATTGTCCTCTTATCTTGTTTAAACTTTGAAAAGAAAGGACAAATTGCAGCTACAGCGGAACTCATTCCAGTGTCCTTCTCGTCTGTATATTTGTCTCAATGGGACAGATTAAACCACGAGTGCTCCATCCAGATGAAGCTAAAACTGGCCTCCTTTCTCTGTTTGGTATAATTTGATATCAGACACCAGCTCAGGTTGCAGCACTTCACTGATATCATCACACAGGATTATGGTGCGTCCACGTCCTCCAGGTTTAAGCTGTAACCTTCAAAAAGGTTATTTTGTGTCTTTCTCACAAATCAAATTATCAGATGTGGGCTTAAACTGGAGCTTTGAGCTTCACACTAAGATACAAGGGTGTTTAGGAACAAATAAGAAGCTTTTGCTTTACATTCCCCATGGACATTTCCTGTTTTTGTCTCCCTGATGAGTGCGTTGCTTTTATGTTCTGACTCCAAAGAGAGAAGTCAACAGCATTTATTGACAGACTGACTTTGCCTCTGATACGTCTCATTAATCTGAGCTGTCTGGTACTTTTCCTTTGGTAAACACGCTGTTTGATGTTATCATTTGCATTCACGCCTTCAAAAATATCCCACAATCGTCATAGAAGAGGTGAAGATGAGGGTTGTTTTTGTATTTTTTTGTCTTGCCTCCTGTAGGGCACGGTAACTCTGCCAGGGACTAAAACTCTTACAGTGTTGTGGTATAATGAAGCAAACTGAACAATATGATGAAAGCAGGAGGCAATAACAGGTAACCAGCTGCAGCACAGACAAGCTGCCGGGAAAATGAAAGAGCTCTGTGTATCTGCAGTGATGCAACATGTCTGATAGATGTAGACTGGATTGGTTGGCTGTGTTGAGAATGACTGGACGTTGTTGGAGGAGACCAGTGTGCGAACCCTGTGTGTTCTTAGTTACTGAACAGCCAGGAGAGCTGTGAAACTTTAATCCTTCACTCAAGAGTCAGCACGACGCATTCACGTGATAACGGCAGGGTACCGACACCGGAAGAGAACTAATGTCTTGAGTTTTTGTACAATGGCGTAAAGGAAGATGGTGAGAGGAAGTGACACACGCTGAGAGAATAGGTGGATGATAAATGTATGGTGGTCTAAAAAAGAACAGGGAGGTCTACCTGGCGTGATTGTGAAGGTGTTATCATGAAGCAACAGGATCAAATATAGTGATCCATTCACTTAAACTGGAAAAACAGGATTTCTTTTCTGAGGTTAAACTAATGATTTCCCTCATCCATTACTGTCTCACACCTGAATACAGCTAGATTTGTCAGGTCTTATATTTATTTGTCATATGAAGTACATCTTATTTAAATCATCCTTGGAATAAGTCTCGTAATTATTGTACAATCCAATGTTGGAATAAACTGAACTGCAGCAGACAAGGTGACTTTTTTTCCAGACACCTGCTCTTTTTTTTACTCATTTACATAATACACCTTGCCCTCTGAATAAACAGAAACCCTAGAATGCTCAGACACTCATTTTTTCCAACTTATCACTTCCTCCTAAGGCCCAGTCCGACAAAGGCCGCCCTGCCGCATCCTCATTGGTGGAGCGATACTGACATGCTGATACCTGCTGCAAGTGCCCGACTGCGACTGACACACCCTCATTCCTGTCGTCTTTCACAGAGGACAGAGAGAGAGAGAGAGAGAGAGAGCTGGGTGGGGGGAGGGAGGATATATGATACCTAACCTGCCTGAACTAGTTAGACATACTTTTGTCCTGGTGTCGCCATGGAGACGACGCAGGGAGGGATCACTGGGGAGAGGCGAAATGGAACTAGGGAATAGGTGCCTGTAACAAAAGGAATGATTAAACATTAAAAAAGAGGAAGGCATACCAGTGATTTGTATGTAAAAAAAACAAAAAGGTCAACGGGAAGTAGATGGGATTGGTTGTCATTTATGGAACTGTTTTGTTTTCATTGTGTTACTTTCGGGTCACTGCATCTTTGAGGACTTTGCTGTGACAACAAGGTTAAACAGGGACTCCCTCCTGAGCTGCTGCCTTCAGGTGGAGAACGTAAACACCGACCACTGTGAGCATGTTGTGACACGACACACAAAGAATTTTCACTTCAGCCGTTTCACCCAAGTTTCTTCACAGCGCAACACAACAAGCTTCCCACCTTGCACTCTTTTGTCTCTTTGTTCAATCAAAATGATTTCTGCCGGACTTTTGACTTTTGGGCAGACTTGTGGATAAAGGGCTCGTGCAGTGAGGCTTTGAACTCAAGTTTCTCTCTGTGTTTGTTATGTACATATAGCGCCTGTGTTGAATGAGTGAGGCAGAACCTGACTGACAGGTTGGACACAACACCAAACAGTTTCGGAGATGACTAAGCGGCCTACGCTGGAGTGGTGCGGTCGTAAAAATGCCACAGAACTCCAGAGTCTCTGCTCAAGAGTGTTACGCTGTTAGTGCCAAGATTAATCACTGAATTCATACTGATCTGCAGGTGTATTCTCTTCCTATAAGTCAAGCTATATTTTCCCTCAAAGAATAAACATTTAAAACCAGGATAGTGACGGTAAAAAAAAAAAGAAAAAAAAAGCCTGCCACACCCAATTCAAACCACAGTAGAAAACCCCCAATCAGAGCGGCTCCGAGTAAACAAAAGGCTCAGTGCAATTCACCTCTATCAAAGCAGCCATCTTACACGCCTGAGAGGTGGAGAGGTTTGAGGGAAACGTGTGTGTACTGTAATCATCTAAGCACACCAAGTGTTTAATGGCGACTTTATGTATCAGGTTTAAGTATCAGGGAGGAATTCCACAGCTTAGTTATTCTGATGTTAAGGCTAAAAGCTCAACATGCTAAAAAGAGCCTGCAGCAGCCCGTTCCCTTCCCCCATACACTCCCACTGTATTTTTCCACTGCATTTAAAAAAGGCACAAAGTCCACTGACATACCTGTGTCATGAAAAGAAGCCTGCACCACATCAAGTGTCTTTAAAACATATTTTATTAAAAACAATCCATCAAACACACATTAGTAAGAAAAGAAACTGTACAATCTATGATATGGAAATTAAACCGATCAACACGTTCTAACATTAAAAATGTGGCATGTGCCAAGTGTATTTTTTAAAAAGCACAGTTATTTATGGCATGTAGATTGGATGACAAGTTCAACACTTTACACAATTTATAAATAAATGGCGATACCGGTATTGCCAACGACGACATTGACAAACAGCAAGTTGATCCATCTGCACTCCTCAAGTAAAAATGGTGAAAAGGGCACAACCCCACCGCAAAGGACGTTCATCCAAAAAGCTGATGTACAAAGCTGACTCTTCATAAGTCTGCCGCTGCAACGAGGTGATTACATGGGGTCCATCTCTCTTTGCTGCATGACAGGAGGGAGCAGAGGATAAAGGGTTGTTAAACTGCAGTTCTGTGGCTCAACAGGGGACTTTCACACGAATTAACATGCAAAAATGATGAAGTTACAGGACGTTCATCTCACCTGAGTCTTGTTGTACTGCTGGCTCTGACGCCTTCTCACAAAGAACTGCAAAGACAAAGAAAAATCAGGATACATCGTCCAACAGTCTGCAAAATCTACACCGTGCTTCAAAACCCCGAAGGGACAAAAGAAAAGTTCTCTCACCAGGACCAGCAGGCCGATAACCACAGCCAGCACCACCACCACGATGACGGCGATGATCCCGCCCGACAGGTGCTGCATGGTGAAGGTCGGGGCCTCCTCGTCCACGTAGTACACCAGGATGTTCTCCATCTCCAGCTTCTGGCCGTCCACCATGGGCTCAAACTTGTCCTGGTTCTTGAACAGTGGCAGCACTTTCACCTGCAGGAGAAGAGAAGAGGTAACAGTGTGAGTTTTGACAGTAAAAAACCTTGTGTGGAATTGCAAAATACACACTCAGTATAAAGCTTCCACATACGTCTTTCTCCATGTAGTAGGCCATCTGGGCCAGGTCAGGCTTGGCAGTTTTCTTCGCCTTCTTCACATCCACCACAATCAGGCGGGCGTCAGCGTCATACTGCAAAATGACAAGACAGGATTGTTAGTGCTGATGCTGTGATGCTCTCCTGAATGAAAGTCACTGTATAGAAATGTGAGAAAACTTCCTGGAAATATCACTCACCTGGATCTCGTCCACCAGGCTCTTGTCGAAGTTCTTGTAACGCTTGTTAATGGCGTCCGCAATGGCACTGTATCGAAAAAACAAGGTTACAATGAGAAACTTATTGAAAATAATGTAGTTGTGCGTTTGTGTTTCAATATGGGGGGCTGTCAAATATACTTACACTTTCAACTTGTCAGCATTCACTGGTTTTGTAACCGCTTTGTGAGTCAGCTGAAGACGAACCCAGCTGAAGGGAGATAAAAAATGTCAGTGTTGAACATTTAAACCTTTTTATTCAAATACTTAATCCACACCGATGAGGATGAAGTTACTCACTAGGTCTCCACCAGCTTTTCACACTTGAGATTCTTGTCTCCCTTGTCACTTCGCCGCACGCCAGCGCTGTTGACGCACCAGCACTCCTCGGTGTTGTTGCACTGCTTGGCCTTGAATTTGCCGTCGTTCTCACACTCCGGGTCGTAGATGCCGTCGTTGTCCACGAAGGCCGTCTCCACTGGCTTTCCTCCCCCGCTACGCGTGTCCAGGCCCTTACTGGCTCGGTAACTCTCGGCCTTCATCAGGTAACACTTAGGGACCACTTAAAAAATGAGAAAGGGGGGGGGGGTGGACACATGAGAAGGCACCACCAACAACAACAACAACAGTAAAGAGTGGTGCTGTGTGAGGTAAAGCATGCGTTTGACATCTGTAAAGATATATATTTAGATATACATTTTATTTTCTATTTAAAATTTTTGATATTCTATTTTATTGTTATTCTATTTCTATTTTTATTTTATTTTTTGGGGTTGAAATTACTGAGCATTGCTTAAAGAGAGCCTGTGACCCAAGTATTTCATTGACAGTGACTGCTTCATGTTATCTCTCTGCATTTGACAATAAAAAATCTTGAATCTTGAATTAATACTCACATGCAGAGCAGTCCAGAGTTTGTTTTTCGCCTTTGCCGACCAAGACGTAACACTTGCACGGAGTATCATCGCAGGTGGCCCACTTCATGGTTTCACATGTACCTGCGCACAAAGAACAAGGGTTTAATTCACACCTACACACAATCAACACAACACAACACAAACCTCATGTCAGCATCGAGGAAGCTTCAGTTACTATGTCCAGTGATTTTAAAATTAACGACACAATATGTCATAAATGGACAAAAAGAGGTTTCGTCAAAAGTATTAAAGAAGGGAACAGGTTTTTATGGAGCGGTGGTATACACAGGCCTGTACACACTAGTGCAGCAGGTAGACAAGCAGGTTTACTGAGCACCTGGGCGTTGGTTTCCACACACACACACACACACACACACACACACACACACACACACAGACACACACACACTTCCTCAAAGAGCGGGCAGATCCTCCCCACCCCCACTCAACGAAACCAACTGCGTCCCTCAGATAAACCGACTTGAATTCTTCCATTTAAACTCCCGCCAGGGTCAGAGAGGAGATATGAATGTGAACCACAGAGCTCTTAATTAATTAATAATTAATTATTCCCGACCCGTTTGTAACCAAACCTGCTGCACGACACATTTTAAACTGTTTTTTTTTTTTTAAATAAAAAAGTATAATTGATGGAACTACTCACAGGCCTGAGCAGAGGCGCCCGCCGCCATGGCCGCCAGCACCAGCACGATCAGCATCTTCATGATGGAACTTTTCAAAAGCAACGCAAAAACTTCTCAGCAAAGTGTCGAACAAGTTTCCCTGTGTGTCCTCGTCCTCGTCCGTCCGCGGTTGACTGAGTATAGAGCTGTAGAGTATAGAGCTTCCTGTGTCTGAGCCGCAGGTGTGTCCCCGTCCAACCTGTTTGGAGAGAAACTCAAGCGGGAGCGCGCACGCACAAGGGAGAAGAGCTGAGAATGCGTGTAGTTCCGGGTGTTCTCGATAGAACTGATGCAGACCGTGAAGGTGAGGTCACTTTATATCCCCCTTGTACCTGCACACGCATGACGTCAGGAGGGGGCGGGGATTCATGCGCACCTCTTCTCCGGTGTGACCATATTTGGTCGCGCCCCACTCCTTGTCATGTTTTTGTTTTTCTTTCTGTGAGATTTCGGGGAAGTCGAAGATGTACTCTATGAATTGATTCAATTCCTATGATGTGTTAATGTGTTACATTAACACACATAACATAACAGTATATTGCATATTGCACATCCCCATTTATCTCCTGCTTTGCATTTCACTTTTTATTTAACTTTTTATATCTTGTATATCTGTTTTTGCATTTTACTCTTTATTTAATTTTTATGTATTGTATATATATTTGGTTTATATACAGGTATTTCTTTCTTATGGGAAGTACTTATTGTGTTTTTATGCTTTATGTTAAATGTATGCACCTTGTCACCAAAGAAAATTCCAGGTAGGTGTAAACCTACTTGGCAATAAATCCTGTCTGATTCTGATTCTGATTCTGATTCTGAATAAAACTGGTTGATATTAGGGTTCTTTTGTTTCTCCAGCAAATCAAATCTCTAAACCATGACACACAGTTTGGTAAAAACGAGCAGCTGTTGTCAATGAATGTTCACCACATTCCAAAGACTATACTTTGGCAAACAGTTAACAGTCTAAACTTATTTATTAATGATTTAAGGCAAATTAAGTAGCAGTTGCTTTTGTCTGATCTTCATTCATTCTGCCTCCGGGAAATTATTATTATTATCTGTTAATCAATGTATTTCTAGAAGTCACTATTGCGACTGATCTCTATAGTTTAGTGTGAGTTAAACAGGTGAAAAAGATTTAGCTTATCTTCCAACTCTGATCTTTAAATTCAAGAAATCACTTGTACATTTCTGCAATATGTTAATCATCGTGTGGATGTGCATGTGTAAACGCTGCCATTTGTTCTATTGTACTATTTCCAAACACATGTTGTTTATTCTTCGTGGTAAGTTATTCAGACACAATCTCTCAAACTTTGTGGTACATTCAAACCACTTTGTCCAAAACGGTGTTCTTTCCTGTGTTCATATTTCATTTCAAATATCCCACTGTGTGCATTAGAAGCACAGAAACTAAGTCTGAACATGTTTGTTGTTTACTATAAACTGAGGAGCATTGTGTTATGATGACATCATCAAGTGTCCGAGCAGGAATCTCACACGACTGAAACCAGAGGTTGAGAAAACATCTCTCAGGTGTTGTGAGTCACGTTCAACTGGATGAGTCACAGCCTCAGGTCTCATGGAGACTACGTGTTTGTGAAATATTCTCACCAGCAGTGATATGGATTCTTTAATCTGATTCATTAGACAAAGTACGTCAATAATGAAACTTGTAAAATACTGAAATATGGAAGAGATGACATTCAGCAGAAGGAACCCGAGGAAAAAAATGAATTTGTTTTGAAATTTGCTGTTACAAGTCGGTCATTTAAGAAATGTGGACCAAATACCAACACACAGGATTTTATGCTAAGCATGCATTTAAGCATGTGACTAATAAGCATGTTTCTCCCTGAACCTGTTAAAGTAAAAAAAAAGGTGACATACTTGAAATGTTTTCTTGGAGCATCTGTTGTGCAAAGACATCTGAAGCCTACAAGAGCTACGGACAGATATCATCTCTAACAATTTACATTGAAACTTGAATATTTTTCCTGTGTTGTAAGTTAATGGATTCAGAGTCAAATTTTTCTCAAATAAATAGTTTATAGTCTTATAGATGAAGAAATGTTGCCACACATATGTCCAATATCATATGCAAACTGCGTTAATAACATTCACAGTTGACTGAAATAATTTAGATCTTCATCACTGGACCTTTTTAATCACATTCAGACGTTGTGTTCTTCTGAGTCTGATGTAAGAGGTAAAAATTACTAAATGATTCAAAGCATTGGCACGATTTTGTATTTTTAGGCTTTCAGCCAAGGGGAAATAAACAGACTCAGTTTTCTTTATTCAGTTTTTTTTATTCACAATCAAAAATATAATTTTCACCTACGTCACTTCATGAATCTTCTTCAAATGTGTCACAAATCTCTAGCAAGAAAAATACTGAATCATGCACTAATCACAGTAACAAGTCACTTAAATCATTTGCGGTAAAATGTTAAGGCAATCAGCCACCTTCATGACGTGATTATTAGTTACCTGAGTCCATTACTGTCGGATCAGAGTTTCTTAAAAAATGGTGGAGATTGTTGCGGGTGGGGCTGTTGTGAAGAAATGTCATGGTTTATTAAGACATGTTCATACATGCGTCTTTATTTTTGTATTTCTCTGACAAATCAAATCTCAAAACCAGGGATTATCCGATTAAGATAAGCTGCTGTTCTGTGAGGCTGAGATATTCAAAAAAAGGTCATCATACTCTTAAGACGTAAGCAAACAGGTTCCATAATGACACCTTTTCTCTAGTAGGATTATTAGAGGATCTCATTAAAGAGTGTGCAAGTTATTTTCATGTGCCTCTGAGGACATATCCGTATATATAGATGTAGAAAGCCGTCTGTGTGCCTCCTGCCATCTTGTATTACTGCAGGGGTAGGAACAGTGGAAGGGAGGACCCCAGCGCAGGCAAGTGCAATGAATCAACTTGAATTGATAGATGAGGCCCAGGCTTAAACAGACAGACGGGCAGACAGTCAGGTGAGAACAGACAACAGATACCTACACACAGGAAGCAGTTACAGGAGTCCACAACATGCACAAAGAGAAACACACAGAGACAGGAGATGATGTGGCAGCTGACTGGTGAAACAGGGCTGCAACAAATGCCAGGAAGCAGAGTAGGGAAATGAGGAACAGGTGAGAAGGTGCATCCGGACCACAGACTGTGTCCGGACACAGGAAGAAAGACCAGGGACATCTAGTGGACAGGTGGAGTATGATAGGAGGTTGGTAAACAGGGCGGAGACAGAAACCATGACACAGGCTGTGGCTGATTTCTCTCTTTTCTTTTGAAAAATACGCTTCGATGCTTTCTTTGTGTCTCCTTTAGCAAATAAAATGTTGGATCCAATCACTTGGTCAATCACATTGATTATGGCATGATTATGTGGCCTCATGTCTGTGTAGTATCAAAGTTACTTTGTCTGAGTCCTTCATATCTTTCGTTGGTCAAGGAAAAAGGACAGGAAAGGACACATGATTTGTACTTTACACTGTGTTACAACTTTTCAAAGCTTAACAACAGATAATTTAACAAAGAGAAAATTTTAATAATTTTGTAAGATCTAATATTGTAGAAGGTAGGATTTCTGTCTTCTTTTTTTTAAGGTGCTATTTAAATTTCACGGACGTGAATATAGTCTGAATAAAAAAATGGTTCCTTGTAATGAGCCAGTATGGCTTCCATATTTTTGTGATGTCACAAGTAGTCACTAACCTCAGTCACGGCCCCAGCATAGCTCACCTGGACCCACTGTGTGTTTGTTTCAACTTTATTATTGACAACACTCCAAGTGCTCTAGAAAGGAAGTAGATTAAAAACGTATTGAGGAAACATTGCACAATTGTTATATATCAGGAAGGAAGCCAGTATATAATTTCAGAAGAGAGTTGAAGGGGAATTTTCTTCTCCTCTCATTCAAGCAAATATTATGTCATATTTCACTAATGTGACACTGCACGTTGAATTTCAACCCTCCACTGTGCATTCTTCCATCACATGCACAGATAACTCCCAGCATCCTTCACTCTACAGCGGGGCTATTGAGGCCTGCTGTAGAGTGCAGGACTAGTCAGGTAAGTTTCGATGATATTTCTGGGGAAAATATATTAGCATGCGGATTGAGGATTGTTCATCTGTTCATCTAGCCTATTTCCATTCATTTATCCATCAATTGTTAAATATTTTCACAGACGATTCCAATTGTTTGGCTAACTATTTATATCTCTGGCATTGCATTAGTGTTTGTTTACAAACTTTTTTCTCATCTTATTCTACAGAACAATGCCACGTGCACTCGTGATGAGACATTTAACCCCATCCAATGTAGAAGGAAAGGCTGTGTACATTAGCAAATACAGTGCAAAGACCTATGTTAAGAATGACACAACGATGCAGAAGCATATAGTCAAGTGCCCAAAGTTTCCTCAGGGCTCAAATCAGCCTATGACAAAACAAAATGTTTATATTTATGCCTGTATATGACAAGGTAAATACAGTAAGTATAAATTACCTACAACATTTCCAGTTTATTCCCGTTAATTCCCGTATATTCCCGTTAATTCCCATGGAAAGTTTCCAAGTTTGAATATTCCTGGAATTTTGCAACCCTAACCCTGTCCCTGTCACTGCTAATCCCACTTTTAGCCTGAGGGAGGAGGTAGGAGGACAAACTGCTTCGTCTGCTCGGACAGAGACAAGCCTCACTGGGAAACAGAAACACACAGAACCAACCATGTTAGCTGCTTTCATGGTTAGCACCTCCCTGAAAACTAAGCAGAACAAAACTGCGCTCACAACAGCCACAGACTGATCAGCAATAAACAGATCATAACCCTTATGACCTATTATCAAGTCTAAAAAAGTTCAACAGTTACACAGGCCCAAGTGATCCTACGTAAATCTTAAAGACAGGCCATGAAAAGAGTTTTCACACTCTTCCCACCAGTGGACGGAGATCATAAACTTTCTCATGACCGCCTTATCTGTGCAGTAGCTGCTGCCAATTTATTACTGCATGTCATAAACTGCAATGTGGCAGATCCACATTGAGACTGCTGGAAAAGCTGCAAGGACCGGATGAAATCTAAAGTTAGGTCATGAAATATTCCCTCAAATAACAGCAGAACTAGATCAAATATTTAGCATGACTGCGTTTTAGGGCCATATTGAAAAGAAATCTGATAAAAAATAATTTCATAATTTTACAAGATTAAAGGTTGTATTTTAAGGACAAAGATATCATCATTTTACAAGATAAAGACAAGTATTTGTAATGAAATAAGCAGTAAGGAGAGCCCGTGCTTTCCAGAATTCAACTTCTGCTCTTGATTATCAATGTAACAGTTTCAATGAATCAATGAAACCCCTTTGAATCGCGTCCAGATTACAGTTGACCACTACCAAACCTTTCCTCCTCCACATAAGAGGAACTTTCCTCCAAGTCTGTGCAGTTCTTTCTTCAGAATAGACAGTTTCTTGCACGATATTATAGGGCCCTGTTACTTAGCATAATGTGGTGCTGGTGTGCCAAAAGATCCAGTGTTTAATTAGTTGAGAAACCGTTACTAGTGTATAACTTAACAAGATGTTCATTCCTAATTTTAACACTAGCTGCAGGCTGATCTTCTGATATTCCTGAAATAACACATACCCTAACATTAGGATTTTATTCTTGTAGTATTATGTTATTGTGTTATTTGTTTTTCCATACAAATAGCCCTAATACTCCATTGTTATTAAGATATTTCCAATCAAATCACAATTAGCCTCATAGGGCCTAACAATGAGCAACATCCTCTGTCGTTAACCCTCAATAAGAGTGAGGAAAAGAGTGTCACACAAGTGCAATAGATGTGGTGTGTAACAGTGCACATTAACAAAATAACAATATTGAAAACATTCATTAAAAAAGACAGTTTGGAATTTGGCATTTGGCATTCATGTCATTAATGGATGAATGGCATTTACCAGAAAATACTTTTATACTATGTATAGCACAGCATGTGGGAGTCAAGTAAGTTCAGTAAGCATGGACTGATGTTTTACCAAATAAATAAAAAAAAGATTTTCAGCTTTTATTGTAGCTCATGATGAAATGGGTATAAATGGTTTGATTAAACTATTCTACTGGTGTCACTGGTGATTGTAATATGATCCACATGTTTGTAATGTACTTATTTACTAGAAACTGATATTAAACACAATTAAAATAATAGAGTTTTATACCGGGAAGCTCCAAATCTCTTTCTCCTCAGATAAACAGGTGTATGAAAGACATTTGGGTGTCACTCCTCCTTGTCGACTGTGAAGAGGACAAATGAGGGCCTTAGGGGAGAGGTCCATTTATTGTGTGAGAGCTGACACATAAGCAGGGGAATATGGGTGTTCCCCTTCCCAGAGGTTTAAGATGTCAGGGCAGTGCATGGTATGGTGAGGTGGGCCTTTGTCCCTCGTCCCAGGGGTGGAGGAATCAAGACAGAGGTGGAGAAGAAGGAAACGGTAGATGCTGCTTGTCGACAGAGGTTCCACTCTGCGGAAGAAAGACGAAGAGAAGGAGAGAGATCCAGAAGAGGGGAGTCCACATTTTCTCCCCCAAGAAAGACTCAAAGCCCACCAGGTGACGTGGAAATATGTGGTAAGTGAAAATATCTGCTTCTGAACGTTTCTTTTTAAGTCTTTCTTGTTTATGTTATTGGAAGGATTGGCCAAATATTGGCTCATTATAGCTCATTTGTGAAGTTATCATTAATCCATTTAATGTGACCCCGAACACAGATGATCAATTTGATAAGATTAAAATAAAGGTTTCACATGGACACAAAGAAGTGTATCCATTGTTAAATGAATCAGTTCATGACAAACTTTGTCAACTTTGAATTTTGTTTTTTCGATGGGATTTTGTTATTGATTACATACATACATAGAAGATATTGATACTTTTTTTGTGATATTTTTCCTTTGTCACTATCAATTTAAGTACGTCATTGTTAATTTGTTGTTTCACTGTCTACTTGCTGTATTTACAAATGCATTTTATTTATCTAATTACTTAGTGGTTATTTATCTTTTATCTAACAATTACAACCTTTAATGTGGCCAAAATGGCAACCTGATATGTAGATACAGATGAACAATATATATAAACAAACAAATATAAGGAACAAAACAGCAATAAAGTAACTGAAACACAAAACAATGATTAAGATGGTTACATTATACAGTAAAAAATACCCTTTTAATGTAGTAATAAACAAACTCAGAGCAAGTTGGTCAGCCTTTAAGCTAAGCTAACCAGCTGCTGGTTGAACATTCATATTTAATGGTGAGGTATGAGAATTCTTCTCATACTAAAAAGTGAATAAGAACATTTCCAAATATTGGTATTAGCAGACATTTTAGAGAAAATAGAACTTTACTTGGAATAAAAAAGGATCAGCTACAACATTACAACAGGTAACTGGTTTTAATGATGTGGCTGATCTGTGTATTTATTGATTCAGTCCAGCCATAAAGCCATGGAAAATAATTGAAACTACAAAATAAGTTTTAATACTCGGATTTACAAATAAATCAGGCTTTTATGTTGTGACTGATGGGTGTATTTATGTAAAGAATGAGTGACTGATGAGTTCTGTTTAGGGAAAAGCTGCGTGCGGAAAAACAATAAAATTGTAATTGTAATAAAATGCTGAAAGTAAGACAGTTGACCTTTCAGACGCCCAGTGGACTGAGACTAACCATTTGCTCACGTTTCACATGGCTATACATGTTACAGATGGGAATGGAGATTATGGGCGGCTGTCATACATACATACGGTCTTTGTTCCAGTTCCTCAGGGAGGCTCAGTGCGATTCAAAGTAGACAGTCCTGCATTTATGTAATGGAATTCTGCCTCAGCACTCTCACTGTCCATCCATTATCTTCCCCTGAGACACAGACATATAGCCTTGTTTAGCCTGGAGTGAATATTGACATATAGATTGTAATCCAATCAGAACAAACATGGACTGTTATCATTATTTTAGTGATTGTAATAATTCAGCTCAACTAAATCCCTGAGCAAGTTGGTCAAATGGACCGTTAGACATTTTAAACCAGTGCCTCAACTGTGCAGTTTGAACATGATATCAACACAATCATGGTAGGCGGGCTAGACACACCATGATTGTGTTGATATCATGTTCAAACTGCACAGTTTGGATTAATGTGAGGTTGAATAAAATATGTACCTCAAGGTACAAAAGACCCACAGGTACTCTGGGATATCTTTCATTCATCTTGACATGAGGAAATACAATTTTGAGGAATTTACCAAAGAAATTCCATAGAATTTTTTTTAAATTCGAGAATCTATTTCATAGACAGTCTATAAGGTCGAGAAAATTATTCCTACTTTGAAATGAGAAAATACTATTCACATTATGAAACTTTATCTGAAAGGAATGAATTACAGTGCTGGATAAGCCAGAGCAGAAAGATGGTAAATGACCTGTTTGAGTGTTGTGTTAGGATAAGACAGGTTTAACTGTGCTACACTAACTGTAACAATAGACACCCCACCATTGTTCCAGTGGGATGAAAGTAGGCTCTAAGTACAGTAAGCAAGGTAACACACACTGTACAATTAGGTCAAATCAGAACTTTACACAAATCAACCACAACGTAAAACTGGTAAGAGCTTTAATGTTTTGGCTGATTGGTGTGAATCCGTGGCTTGTGTTAATTCTGAACAGTTTTTAAATGTTCTTTCTAGTTAAATTCTCCCCCCAACCTTTTTCAATGGCTTCATGGCTGTATATTTATGACATAGCAGACTGAAACTATATGTCTCTAATTGAGTGCTCCAAACAAACACTAAGGGGATGAAACTCATGTCTCCTTAAATTAACACTGACTTAATGTTTTAGTCTTTATCCAGTATCATTCTTCTATAGCTGAATATACAGCAAAACACATGATTTAACATTACTCCAAAGGGTAATGGCCAATTCTCATGAATTTCTTTCCTTCCCCCTGACAGGTTTCCACTGTGGCTGATAAGTCTAGTTGCAGTGCTGGAATACTGCAGTGCAGGTACCTTCAGTTAAACATTCAATACTGTTTTTATTCAATATACAGACAGAAGAAACCAAATAAAATATACTCCTTTAACATTAAACAATTTGTTGAAAGATTTACTTTTCATACTATTTTGTCTTATCCTGTTTTTTTGCAGTTGCTGACCTGAAGGACTGCGTGGCAGCAGGCAGCAAGTGCCACCCTGAGGCCGAGTGTCTGAAGGCCGGCAACAACTTCACCTGTGTGTGTAACATGGGCTACCAGGGCAATGGTATCCTGTGCAATGACATTGATGAATGTCTCAGCGGTCTGCAAAGTTGTCATACAAAGGCCCGCTGCAGCAACACTCTGGGCAGCTACAGCTGTGTCTGCATCAGTGGATATGTTGGCGATGGTACCAACTGCCAGGACATCAACGAGTGCCAAAAAGAAAATGGAGGTTGTCATGCCAATGCTCTCTGCACTAACTCCGAGGGAGGGCGACAGTGCCGGTGTAAAGCTGGCTTCACGGGCAACGGCTTCCAGTGTACTGATAATAATGAATGCACTAACACAAGGACCTGCCACTGGAATGCCACATGCACCAACAACCCGGGGTCCTATGCTTGCACCTGTAACGCTGGCTATAAGGGCAATGGAAACTACCTGTGTCTGGACATAGATGAATGTTCAGAGACTCCTTACGTTTGTCCTTCCTTACTTGGCTACAAAGGTTGTAAAAATCTACCAGGCACTTACTACTGCACATGCAGCGATGGCTTTGAAAGTAACGGGAAAAACTGTGTGGACATTGATGAATGTGCAAGTAACATCTGCAGTCTATATGCACAATGTACAAACAGCATAGGGTCATATCGGTGTAGCTGTAACAGCGGTTTTGTCGGAAATGGGCTGAGGTGCGCTGACATAAATGAATGCAATGAAAACAATCAATGTGATCCCAAAGCTACCTGCATCAATAGGCTGGGGACTTATGACTGTGCCTGTCCAGCAGGTTTCATTGGAGATGGACGACTGTGTGAGGATATTAATGAGTGTGCAACCGCCAACATCTGCCCTTCTATCACTACCTGTGTCAACACTGGTGGATCATATTACTGCGACTGTGGCGGTGGCTTCATCTTCAACGACTCCAAGTGCCTTGATGTGGATGAGTGTGCGTTGGGCCGATGCAGTCCCTATGCAAACTGCATTAATTCCCCTGGCTCCTTCTCTTGTGAGTGCAAAGCAGGGTACAGAGGAGATGGCTTGACCTGCGTGGATGTGGATGAATGCTCGTTGGCTAGGCAGTGCCACTCAAACGCCCTTTGCATTAACCTTCCTGGCTCCTACAACTGCACTTGCCAAGTGGGATATTTTGGCGATGGGGCGATCCAGTGCAATGATGTGAATGAGTGTCTGGTGGATAATGGAGGCTGCAGAAACAAGGCTACATGTAACAACAACCTGGGTTCCTTCTCTTGCCTGTGCCTGACAGGTTTTGTCTTGGTTAACCGGACTCTTTGCCAGGATATAAATGAATGTAAGGAACAGAAGAATCCATGTGGAGTGAATGAAGAGTGCAAGAACATTGATGGAACATACGAGTGCCCCTGCCGTGTTGGTTACTATCGTCCTGCCAACAACATGGAATGTGTTGATGTGGATGAGTGCAAAGACAACCCTTGCCATGTCAATGCCACATGCCTTAATAACATTGGGTCACACATTTGTACCTGCAAGCGAGGTTTTGTAGGAAATGGCACCCAGTGTAAGGATATTGATGAGTGCTCTGTGGTGGGTACATGCCACCCACGGGCACGATGTACCAACTTCATAGGAGACTTCTTCTGCTCTTGTCAGCAGGGCTTCAATGGTGATGGCTTCTCCTGTCAGGATGTGGACGAGTGCACCCTTTCAGATACCATCTGTCCAGACTTCTCAAAGTGTGTCAACTCCCCCGGTGATCATGTCTGCTCATGTTTGAATGGTACAGTGGCCTTTAATGACACCTGTGTGCCACCCAGTCCATTGTGTAACCCTGCCTGCCATAATTATGGTCTGTGCCACCAGTCACCCACTGGATATCAGTGTGTTTGTGACCTGGGCTATGTGGGTGATGGGCTGATGTGTTCAGACATAGATGAGTGCCAGAGGGAAAACATTTGTCCAGAAAATGAAACTAAGTGTGTGAATATCCCTGGATCATTTTCCTGTGTCTGCAAGAATGGCTACACCCTCAACGGAGCACGATGTGTCGGTAAAATACATTTCTATCATTCCTATTTTCAAATTAATATGTGTTAATGTCATTCATTTTCCAAACATTTCAAACTGACATGACAGAACCATGATAATGAGGATACCTCTTTTTTTTAATCCTTTTCCTTTCTTTCCATTGCCACCAAACTTACACATTTGCTTTACATCACTTCAAAGTAAAAATCCATCTGTAAACATTTGCTTAAGCAGCCCACAGAAATCATTAACTCTTCTACTTGACGACACACTGTTAAAACTAATGATCTCCCTCTCCTTCTCCCTCCCTCTCCATTCGTCCATCACCTTGCTAGATGTGAACGAGTGTGAGACAGGGCAGCAGGAGTGTAGCGAGTTTGCCCAGTGTGTCAACACAATTGGCAGCTATTCCTGCGTCTGTCTGAGCGGCTTCACAGGTGACGGAAGGAACTGCACTGGTAAGCATCACATTCTAATCATTAACATTTATAATGCCAATGTGTTTTTGACCCAATAAGTGCACTGTCTGCCGAGCTTTCTTTTAGAACCATTTGGGGCTGTTACCCTGACACTTTTCCATTTTGGATAAATTATAGACTTTGATGAGTGCCAAATCCAAAATGGAGGATGCCATCCGGTTGCCAGCTGCACTAACACACATGGATCTTTCTACTGTGCCTGTCCACCTGGCATGGAGGGCAGTGGCTTTGACTGCCAGGATGTGAACGAGTGTGACCAGAACTCCTCCCTGCCACACAACTGCAGTGCCCAGGCTTTGTGTTTCAATTCAAACGGCTCCTACATCTGCCAGTGCCAGGATGGATACCATGGTGATGGCTTCGTTTGTGAAGATGTGGATGAATGTCAGCTGAATACAACCTGTAGCCCAAACATGACGTGCAGCAACGCCCTTGGTTCCTTCACATGTACATGTGTTTTTGGCTTGGTGTACAACAATGGCACGTGCGTGAGTGAAGATAATTGCCTGAATGCTAGTAGCGCCTGCCACCGCCGTGCCGAGTGTGACCCATACCAGGGTTCCTTCTATTGTAGGTGCAAAGATGGTTATGAAGGAAGTGGCACTGACTGCAGGGATGTAAACGAATGTGACCGTTTACAAGGGGATGTCTGCGTTGCCTTCTCCCACTGCTTCAACACTGACGGTTCCTATATCTGTGACTGCTGGGAAGGCTTTGAAGACAATGGGACACACTGTCAGGACATAGATGAATGTGTGACAGGGAACTACACCTGCCCCGAAAACAGTACTTGTACTAACGTAGATGGGAGCTATGAATGTACCTGTGACCCAGGTTTCTCAAGCAACAACTCCTTGTGTTTGGACATAGATGAATGCATCCTTGGCCTTATCCAGTGCCCTAATTTCTCCAACTGCCTTAATACTGTTGGATTTTCTGTCTGTGAGTGCTGGGAAGGTTACCAAGGCAACAACACTGACTGTGAGGACATTGATGAGTGCCTAGACAATTCCACCTGCCATGAGCATAGCACATGCGTCAACACCGATGGTGGTTACTTGTGTCCTTGTGATACTGGATTTTCCAATTTAACTGACTTGTGTGTGGACATCGATGAATGCAATGAACCTGAGCTGGGGGAGCTTTGCACCAATGGGACATGTATCAATGCCATTGGGTCATATTACTGCGAATGCATAACAGGATTCTGGAGCAATGGGACAGAGTGTGTAGATGTAGATGAATGCTCAGACTCTTTCAACTCTTCAGTGTGTCAGCCCCATTCTACATGTGTCAACATCCTAGGGTCTTACCTCTGCCCCTGTAATGTGGGATTTATTCTGAATGATACAGAATGTCACGATGTGGATGAGTGTCTCAACCCAGATGACACCCCATGCCCGGAGAACTCCTTATGTAACAATACAGCAGGGTCCTTCTTTTGTCTGTGTTCTCCTGGGTACAAACCCAATAGCCTGGGGTGTGAGGATAGTGACGAATGCAAGGACAACACCACCTGCCGCTTTGACCAGGTGTGTACCAACTTTCCTGGAACATACAACTGCTCTTGTTCCGTGGGATACCATGAGGAGAAACAGGCATGTGTCGACACCAATGAATGTGAGCATTTACCGTGCCACCACTTGGCGAGGTGCTGGAACACTCCTGGTTCCTTCTCATGCCACTGCCCTCTGGGATTTGCTGGGAATGGATCCTGGTGCAAAGATGTGGATGAATGCGTTGCCCTGACCAAGCCTTGCCACCTTCTTGCCCGCTGTCACAACACCCCTGGGTCATTTATATGTGTTTGTATACCCGGCTTCATGAGCATAGGGTCCCTGTGTGTAGACTTTGATGAATGCCAGCAGGATAATGGGCAGTGTCACCTTGCTGCCACTTGCTCCAACCATGCAGGAGGTTTCAAATGCTCATGCAGTCACGGATGGAATGCAACCAAAGATAATGGTCATGGAAGAGAAGGATGTGTGGACTTCGATGAGTGTGTGTCACCCATGGCATGCCCAGGGCAAACATTGTGTAATAACATGCCAGGGTCTTTTACCTGTTCCTGTCCCAAGAGCAGCACATGGTGCACAACAACAACAATGGCACGAGAGGGTTCGCAATGTCTTTGTTTTACACCTCTGTTGATAATCATAGTCTGTTTTTGCTCATATATGACTCACACTTTTCTATGACGATTTTGATCAGCGTTTCTCAAATTTGACATCACTGTTGTCAGGTGATCTTGTATCACAAAAATGTCCATGTTTATTGAGAAACAGTGTACAGCTAGTTAAATTTTACATTGTAATCGTAACTTAAAGGAAAGAATCTTTCAACAAGTTAGTTCAAATATAATAGGGCAATTAGAATTAACATGACGCTTATCTGTGGTGTCAAATATTAAATCAGATACAGGATTACTTTCCAGGCAGTTTGATGTCAGCACAGTGCTCAGCGCAGAATGGAAAAGAATAGCAGCTTAGCCTCCAGATAGCACAGCATCCATTTAATTTAATATATCAACTGACTGATGTGTGTATACACCGTGAATTTTATATTTTTAAATGGTTAGTTTGGTTGATGACATTAAAATGTAGCAATCCTTATTTAATTTCTGTGCTTCCCCAATAGAGGGCAACCTGTACCCCTTTGGAGCAGAGGTCGGTGATAAAGGTGTAAAGGTGGACACAGAAGATGGAAATTCACCGTATATCACACCACCAATGGGATTCCCCTTCATGGGAAAATTGTACGACAGGGTTTATGTGAGTTTCTAAGCTCAATTCCACTACAATACTAAACACAGCCCACTGCCACGGTTGCCAAATAGATTTTAAATGTTATATCTAATAATTGGAATTAATTTACATTTCAAAATATTTAGAGATCCATGACAAACATTATAGTAATGGAAAGTGAATACATCATGTGTGATTTTATGAAGACAATGATACACACACTACACATGACTTACTTCAGTCTGCAATGGCAGCATAATGCTGCAAATATATACTGCGATTCTTATGGGGCTTACACTCCTCCTAGAAGAGCAATAATGCAAGTGGATCTAATAATGAAATGAAGGAATGACAGAAGATGATGGCCAACCTTTTTGATAACTGTTTAATACCATCTCTCTCTTTCCCAGTTTTCGGACAATGGGCTTGTCCAGTTTCAAACTGTCGCTGAGAATGAGCAGTACCTGCTCCCTGCTCCTTTTGCCAGTGGTTTTCCCGACAACATGAATGTGGCTCTGTTGGCAGCCTTCTGGGATGATGCCGACCTCAGCAATGGTTACGGACAACTTCTCTATCAGGTTAGATGCCATCAGGGGTCAAGCCTCGGGGAGTAAGACCAGAGTTTTTTAGGGGGTTTTTGAGTTGAAAGAAAGTAAAATCCAATACATGTTCATAAATTTAGAAATCTGCAAAACAAGCTGCCCATTCATATTTAATGACTTTATTGTACTAGTTATGATTGATATAACTCTTTCTCTCAGGAATACGATAAGATGGATATGTCAGACGTCTACTCACAGATAGTGTTTAATCGTACAATGTATGAAGTAACGAAGTTTGAGGTTCAGAGGTCCAAGCCTCCTTTTACTCCAGCGTGGATCCTCAAAATCACCTGGGACCATGTGGCGCCCATCTTCTACCAGAAGTTCAACCTCTCAGAGGTAAAGATTGTTTCAACCATTGAACGTTCAAATGTGAAATGTATCCTGTTTTTTTCCTGATGAGATTTTATACAAACACTTGGACATTTATGTATGTGTGTGCAGAATCCTGGTACATAGTATTATTGATGAACTGGAAGGTATGGGCCTAGGTTCAAATGACAATGTAAACTAAATTAACATGCAATTTAAAATAGCATTATAAATATTCATATATATATATTGTCGTCTCTCTGACAGAAACCCTTAATAGCCAATGAGTGAGAGCTGTCCGGGAAGCGTCACAATCCGGATATTGCATACTTCTACAGCTTCCCCTAAAAACAACCATACATTTCCAACTCACCTCCAGCTCGCGCTGCAAAATGCATAAGCCAATACCGGCTTCTCAGCCATGATTTTTTCCTCTTTTGTTTTTCACTGGGAAACAGAAAACACATCAGTCCTCCTTCATGTTTGATTTCCCTCTGAAGTCACATTTATTAACGCAGGTTGTCCACACTCTTCAGAAGGTAGGGAAGGTGGCGTTAATGTACCTAAAAGTTGTTTGCCAACCGCCATGAAATATCCTCTGGTGTGCACCAGGCGTTAGGATTAAAATTTTAAATGTTTCCCTAGAGGTGGAACACCTTAACCTGATCTTTGAAAGGCAGTCGGAACCTGGGAGCTGAAGAATTCCCCCTGTAGTGATATAACCGATGCTACTCCCTCTGTGTAAAGACTGTTACCAGTTTGATTGTAATTTTTGATTGGCAAGGCAGAACGAGCAGTATTGGTAGTTGCTCAGTAGGAAATGTTTTGTTGCCATTTAACGTTCAGAATTCAATTAACGTTTGAATTTTGTCCTCTTTAAAGGGGCTTGTGACTTTTAAAATCACGGAACAGTGTTTACTATTCACCTGAGTCTTAAGACAGACATAGAATGTGAAAAAGGCTAATTTGATTATTAAATTTGAATCTAAATTTATACTCAAGTAACAGAAATAATAAGATGATACATAACAGATATAATAATATTATTACATTACATTTCATTTAGCTGACGCTTTTATCCAAAGCGACTTACAATAAGTGCATTCAACCATGAGGGTACCAACCCAGAACAACAAGAATCAAGAAAGTACAATTTCTTCAAAAAAAAAGCAAAACTACAAAGTAAGTGCCATTTAAGTGCTACTAAATTGTTAGTTTAAAATTTTTATTCAAGGTACAGTCGGGAGAGGTGTGTTTTTAGTTCGCGGCAGAAGATGTGTTAACTTTCTGATGTCCGGATGTCGATGGGGAGCTCATTCCACCATTTAGGAGCCAGGGCAGCAAACAGTCGTGATTTTGATGAGTGTTTAGCTCGCAGTGAAGGAGCAACGAGCCGATTGGCCAAAGAGTGCACAGGCTGGGGTGTAAGGTTTGATCATGTCTTGAATGTAGACTGGAGCTGATCCGTTCACAGCACAGTATGCAAGTACTAATGTTTTGAAACGGATGCGAGCAGCCACTGGTAACCAGTGAAGGGAGCTGTGGAGCGGAGTAGTGTGAGGGTATTTAGGTTAAAGACCAGTGGAGCTGCTGCCTTCTGGATGAGCTGCAGAGGTCAGGTGGCACTAGGAGGTAGACCTGCCAGGAAGGAGTTAAAATAGTCTGGGCGTGAGATGACCAGGGCCTGGACCAGAACCTGCGCTGCCTTCTGAGTGACAAGGGGATTTATTTTGTTGATGTTATACATCATGTATCTACAGGAACGTGTTGATGCAGAAATGTTGGCGGTCAGGGAGAATTGACTGTTGAGTGTCACATCCAGGTTCCTAGCAGTCTGGGCGGGATTAACACAGAGTTGTCAAAGGCAATTGTCAGTTTGTGGGTGGGAGAGCGTTTCCCGGAAAGGAAAAGTTGTTCAGTCTTGTCAAGGTTAAGTGAGTTTGACGACATCTACTGAGAGATGTCAGTCACAACACCATTGAATCTCATCTCAAACGTATCTGACAGAGGCTTTATCTAGATCTGAAATCTCTTTTGTACCCGTCTGGATGAAGGGTGTGATGCAACAGGGAGTGTCACTGTCTGCTTTCATGCTTGTCTGCTTTAAATGCTGTTGTTATGTGCAATGTTTGAACTTTAACCGTCAGCTCTAATCAGTCAGTGAATGAAACACTCTTTTGTTGTTGCTCTTTTGTTTAACTTTGGTGCCATCTTGGGGTTGATAAATCCTAAAGGGCTTCAGTGCAGTGTCATGATATTTGCTGCCACCTGTCTATTGTATATCAAAAGTGTCCTATTGTTCATGAACAACAATGTGGTAAGTCATACAGAATCTTAAAAACTGTTCTGATTTGTTGTTTCCAGACTATCACTTACCAGTGCATCCTGACCACGGATGGCGCACGTTCCTTTGCTCTCCTGCGATATGAGGACATGCACTGGGGTGCTGGCCAGAGGCAATATCACAATGCTGTCATTGGCTACACAAATGGAAGGTTGTCCTTTAAGGAACCAACTGTACCCCCTGAAAACCTGTTTGGACCCGGAGGCAGATACCGGCCCCAGGAGGTGAAAGGGACCCTGGGGAAGTTGGGACAGCTGGTGTATGATTTGACAGAACCAGCAGGGTCAGACGTAAATCCCCAAATCAATTGCCAGGCCTGGGCAACGGAGGAGCCCGAGCCTGCTGAGTGGACACAGCAGCTGTCTTCTTGTCCCTGCACCCGAACCCAGGCCCTGGAGGACCTGTCCTTCCTGCAGGATACGACTGATCCAGGTTTAACGGTGAAGAAGCTGAGGAACCAGCGGTGGGGGGGTGCAGCGGGGCACATCTTTCAGTCAGTCCTGTCCAACAGACATGGCTCAGGGAAAAGATGTGTGTATGAACCAGAGGGTCCTCTGCTGGCTGGATACAACGAACGCTACTTCTCCGGACACAGCCAACAGAAACATATCGGTAATACAATGATTCTGTAGTTTTAGTCAAATGCACCATAGACATAGGATCTTAAGTGCCATTTAATGATCTCTGATTTTAATTGATGTAATAATAACATGTTACTCTTGTGACTAAAATGAGATTAGATGACCCTATATCAGTCCCACTATGGGGGAATTTGCCATTGCGCAGCAGCAAAGCAGATAAAAGTAACAAGTTGAGACACAGTATAAACACATGGAAATGTAGCATCTGTAAGATATATAATATATTATATAGAATATATTATATTATCTATTGTATAGTCAAATACTTATATTTATACCTCTACTATATATCATATATTATATCATACACTCTGTATATTCTTGTATATATAAGTCTATATACACATATTTATACATGTGTACATGTTATAATTATTATTATTATATTACTATTATTATTATTATATATACTGTTGCTGCCATTATTACTATATACTGCTATTATATTGGTATAATTACTATCATGTATAAATATATATTATGTTATATTATATACTATATATACTGTACTATTTTTATATACTGTCTAACAATAACATTACCATCATATCATCAGTACTATTACCATCATCTTGCCACTGCACCTTATCTACCTATTTATCTTGTGTTTCTGTTTTTATTCTTTCTACCTCAATATTTTTTATTTTATTCTATTGTATTTTATTGTATTCAAATATACCGGCTGCTATGCGACTTAATTTTCCTTTGGGGATGAATAAAGTAATCTATCTATCTATCTATCTATCTATCTATCTATCTATCTATCTATCTATCTATCTATCTATCTATCTATCTATCTATCTATCTATCTATCTATCTATCTATCTATCTATCTATCTATCTATCTATCTATCTATCTATCTATCTATCTATCTATCTATCTATCTATCTATCTATCTATCTATCTATCTATCTAAGTGCCTTGCTCAAGACAGAGCTGGGATCAGAACCTGCAACCTTCTACTTCCAGGACACTCTGTCTGACCTCTCAATTTAATCAAACTTCTCTGGTCAGATGGAGACCTCCTGCCGTTCCAGTGGTGTTGTATCGAGTCTCCTCTGTGTCACCTGTACCTCAACAAGAGACCACTGGACCGCTGTCAAGGTTACAGCTGGGCCAGCTGTGATGACTGCAGCCCGGGCATGAAGGCCACACAGGGTGTAGGTGAGGGACTCAACTTAAATTTAAAGCAAGTTAAAAACAGCAGAACACATGCAACAATCTGTTATATTTACTATTTGTTTGGCCTGTGTTAGTGCTTATATAGACTTTACATATTGACACCATGAAATATGAAAAACCATGTCACCTCTTAAGGATTTCTTAATAATACTATAATATTAAAGCAAGGAATGAGTGCCATAATAAAAAAAGTAGCCAGCTTTGCCTTTAATTAACAAAAAAAGCTGTAACTCCTACTTCTATTTCTTTACATAAGAAAATAGTATAGTGATGATACTCAGCTGTCTGCCAATTTCCAGAAAACCGGTGCTTTTATTTAAAGAAGTCTAGTATGATGAATTCAAATAATTGTCTATCTTTTACTTGCAGCGATGGTGTATGGCAGCCTCCATTTCATCACCTTTGATGGTACAGAATACTCCTTCAAGGCCCTGGGAGACTTTGTGATCGTACGTCTTTCCTCCACCACCGGCTCTAATATCTTCACCCTGCAAGGACAGACTGACAAACTGCACACAGACGCAAAGGGGCTCATCGAAGTCCCAGTGGTGGTTCGCATGGCTGCCTTCCACCAGGGCATCGGCAAGGTCAGGATGTTTGTGTGTCGCAAGGGGAGACACTTGAGTGTGTGTGTACAAGAGAGAGAGATAGAATTTAGTTCTGGATCAAATAAGTTACATTTTTTAACAATAAGCCAATTTACTTTCTTTAATGTTTGAGTGTTCGGTATAAAGTTGGAATTTGGTGGTGATGAGCCCAAATTACCATAAAAAATCAGGGTGAAGTAGCAAGCCTGAGATTGTTCAAGTTACAAAAATAAGTCTTATATATTCCGAAACTCATTGATTGATAGTTTGGGTTTGATTTGGTCATTTAAGATGAGAATATAGAAGAGGATATTCCCAATATAAACAAATTAATCTAAAACCATGTTTTGTCTGTAATGTGACAGAGAACAAGAGAGTTTAAGTATCAAGATCTTTGGAGGAAATATTCCTATTCATTAATTTAAAAAATATATTGTTTAAAAATTATTAATTTCTTCCTTTTTGGGTTTGGATATGTGTGCAGTTTTCTATAAACGCCACAGACACCAGTATTGTAGGCTTGGACCCATTTCTGTACAATAGTCTTATACCCATCTACTTTTTAAAGCCAGCACAATCCAGTTTTACATGCAGCTGTTGAAGCAAGCAATATTTATATAAGCGGTAGACAATTTTTGTGAAACACATGTGTCTAATCCAGCTGTTGTGTCATTTACAGATTGAATGGAGATGTGCAGAGAAAGGAGACGGACTCCAGATTTTTGTGGATAATGTTGAAGTCCCAGTAACAGTTGGTAATTATAACCCTAACCCTAACCCTAACCCTAACCCTACACATCTAATATGTAACCCTGTACTTTTGATTGTGGTACAATTGATGTAAGAAAATGTTTTATGCAACCACACTAACACAAATCTACTTCAGACCTAATAGCTGTTGTCTTCATCAGATGATAAACATGCCGTCACTGTCCTTTCAGGTGTGGTGCACATGGGTGTGAAGGACTTTGCCGTGCGCTGCCTGTCAGTGGATCGCTGTGCAGCGCTGTACGCCGGGGGTCTCCATGTGCTGGCATGGCGGGTTGGAGGCCACAGGCAGCTGGGGGCCATGGTGGGAGTTCCTCAGGCCTTCTACAAACACACCGTGGGTCTCATGGGTCTGTGGAGCTCCAACCGCTCTGATGATTTCGTCATGTCAGACGGCAGGCCCCTCCCCTCAGTGGACCTCAACCCCCCCACAGAGGAGAGACTGCATCAGTTTGGCTTGTCCTGTGAGCAGAACCTAGATGCATACACTTGTTCTATTGTCCTGTATCACCACTAATTCACAGTCAGGCTTACTGGCGTTCTTCAGTGACATGTCTTTCCCCCTTTGTGACTCTGTTGTATCAAATCTTTATACCGGGAGCTTGACTCTGACCCTCTCTGGGCACTGTCGTCCACAGCAGATTCACTTGCTTCGATGCTTCTGACAACAGAACCATATCCGGACTGTCATGTCAGGCGTAAATTGAGCTGCTTTCTTATCTTGAACCTTTAGCTGCAAGACAGAAACAGAAGTTGGTTGGCTGGATGCAATCTTAAAACTGGAGGTTTTTTTGCCAGCTTTTAAGCTGTTATATTCAATATTTTAACAGTGGATCAGATTGCTATTAGTAACGTATCAGGAGTGGCTTGTAGTGACAAATCAAGAGGGGAAAAAACTCTGATAAACCTACAGCTCACCTCCTGTCCAGTGCCACACAACAGATGTGGAAAGTTATCAACAGGCTGGTGAATAAAAGGAACGCATTCAGCAAGTTAGAAGCCAGATAGTTTTTTGAGGGAGTGGGTCCTCTTCCACTGAAGCCACATTTCTACTGTAGCTCAGAAAACACAAACCAAACACAGAGATAAAGAACATCATGCTTTCAGACATGCACTGAACTCCACAGTATCTCTGTATTTTCACGGGAGGAGGTCATGTGGGAACGTAAATGTCAGAGTGAGACGCTCCATAGTCTCTGTGGACTTCCTCCACCTGGCGAGCATAATGTCTGTAGAAATCCAGGAGAAGTCGATGTGTGAACACAGCAGCGGATCAAAAATTCAGGTGATCTCTGCAGCAGGGTCAATATGTCACTTCCTGCCTCTGCACCAGGTAGAGAACCCCCTGCTGTGTTGTGCATGTATGAAAGGCAGACAGGTCATGTCTTAAAATGGCTTCAGGTAGGGAGGAGTAAAAGGAAAGGTAGTCAGTTGACTGCAGTCTGCAACCTTGCCACTAGATGTCACTAAATCCTTCAGACTGGTCCCTTAACTATACTGGGTGACACAGAAACTGTCTGGAATATGAAATAAAGCGGAGAGCTTTAGGTTCAAGTCCTCATCCATACTGTCTATTCTACCACATATTAACAGCTTTGTCCTTTTCAAGGCTTTGTTATTACCCTGTCTTTGACATCCACACCTACATGTATGTTTGGAGTCACTATGCTGAATATGTAGTTGTCTTATTTTATACAGATCAACAACTAAGTCACATTTCTGGTTTCATGCAAAATACCAACTGAAACTTACAGCTCTAGCTTCACATTACACTTCAGTCCAGGACCGTGTGATAGGCTGATAGTTTTCACAGCAACACTTGTCTCTGCCCACATCTGTCCTCATTTCTGGTTCTGTGTGTGTGTGTGTTTGTGTTTCTAGGGGCAGTCCCAGTCCCAGAGAGCCTGTTGTTCTCTCCGCCTCCACTGGTTCCACTGAAGCATGTCTCCACTGAGCACTTGCTGGGAAGCGTCAGTCCTGCTGAGGTGGAGGAGCTGAGGAAAACCTGCAAAGGCAGCATGATGTGTGTCCAGGACACTCTAGCATCAGGCAGCTCTGACATGGGCCTGCAGACTCTGGACGCCGAGAAGCAATTCCAAAATCTGGCTCTGATCTATGGTAAGCTGTCTGGACAATTGTGGAAAGGTTTTCCAGTTCCCATCACTCGACCTGTTCTAATTTGATGTGGTGTGTCTGTGGTCTGGCAGGTAACATGCCTCCCATAGTGACAGAACCCACAGTGATCCAAAGCAAGGTCAATTCTACTGTCAACATTCGGATTGTTGCTGAGGATCCTAACGCAGACCACATCACCTACTCTTTGCTCTACCCCAGGCCTCCAGGGGTTTCTATTAGCAGTGGTGAGACAAACACACACACACACACACACGCACACACACACACACACACACACACACACACACACACACACACACACACACACACACACACACATGCATGCACAAACAAAAACCGATGACGTTACTGTTCACATTTGTCAGTGGGATGATGAGCAGCAGTGCACTCTTTCACCAGATGGGACATTTCAGAGCTGAGTCAGTGGATGGCTCACAGAGAGAGACACACACCAACAAACCATAAAGCCCAAATACTTTTATTTATAATTTATTATTACTGTATTGTACTGTTGTTACTTTTGTTTATACTATTGGTGTTTTCCTACCTTGACAGAAAATTTAAATTGTTGTAATGTGTGTTATTTTTAAAATGTAACCTCAGAAAGACAATCATGCTGCCTCAGATACCCCATGACCCTGCCATGGCAGTTTATGAAGGAGTTCCTTTTTGTTCAGGCTTTCCTCTCCTGTTATACAACCCTTTGTGTTTTCCCGCTCCAGGTGATGGCTACCTGGCGTGGACTCCCCTCAGCACGCAGCCGGTCCAGCTAACCATCAGGGTCCGGGACGAGATCTCCAGCTCCCTGTTCACCCCGGTTCTGCGGGTTTGCAGCTGCCTCAATGGAGGAACCTGCCAGTACAACAGCATCGCCGAAAACCACCTGCAGGGGAAGTTCCAGGTGAGGTTACGAATGTAGTTGACGCACAGCATGTGGTTTGCATATTCTTTCATATATTCATCACCTGACGTTTCACAGCTTATTGACAAACTGCCAGTTTGTGCTGGTGTTTTCAAACAATAATTCACTTTTTAGAAGTTATTTAAGTAAGAATGATTTCATGAAAAAAAAAGGCATCTCCTCATTACGTCTCATAGATTTTAGAATTATTTGAAAAGGTATTGTTAGATTATTTCCCTTAGATATGGATTAGATAATTGTTTTACTAATTTCAGCAATTTTTTAGTCACCCTGGTGTCATGTTTCGAGCGATGAAAACATCCGCCCACCACTTTGGTCCAGATTGAAATAGCTGAACATCTACTTGATCCATTGGCAAAAAATGTGATACAGACAATCATAGCTCCCACACAATGAATTCTAATAACGCCAAAACTAATCCTCTGGTGCCATCATTAGCTGCACTTCATGTTTGTTTCTGATTTTAATTCTAATTAGCAAATCTGATGAAGTTATCATGTTAAAAAATATAACCCACAACATGTTAGCACTGTTAGTGGCTCACAACTCAGGATTGACAAAATAAACGACTCCTGCTCCAGTCTTTTTATTGGTTGGCCTGTTCATTATTTTTGTGTATTGTTGCTCACATGGATGCCATACTTACTTTTACTACAACTGCATGTGACACTTGGGTGTTTCAGTGTTGAGGCAATGCCTAATGATTTGTAATGCCCTGATATACAGTTTAAGGATTAATCAGATTACCTTGATGCATAATCTAGTTCTCCTGTCCGAAGTCACATTTTGTCTTGATGGAATTCAGGTGGATTCTGTCAATACTGGGGTTCTTTAAGAATTCTCGGGGTCTAACAGTCGTCCTCACCTCTGAGCAACTACATCTGTCCTTGACTTGATGATGTTTCACATTGAATTTAAAGAAATGTGGTTTGGAGGACAAGAGGCATGTATAGATGTTTTGACTTTTGCAACACTCACTGAGTTTAGGATGAGACGAGTCTTTTGAAAAGGTCATCCCTGCTGGTGCATCCAAGTGCAAGTGGGAGGGGTAAAAATTAAGTAGGCTCCAGCTTTACGAGGCCCTTTTCTACGTATGCTGAATGTTAAACTGTCCTTCGTACTTTCTGTTCATTCTTACTCCTCGTCCCTAGGTGGTGGGCTGCCTGTGCCCAAAGGGGTTCAGTGGAAAGTTCTGTGGGAAGGCTTCAGACATATGTCAAGGACAGCCCTGTTTCCAAGGGGTGAAGTGCCAGTCGATGACCGAGCCCGACCAGTTCACCTGTGGAGAGTGTCCTGAGAATACTGTCTCCAATGGAAAAGAGGGATATAAGTGCTTTCAGCATGGTTTGTGGCACATTACAGATTTTTGTTCGCAGGATTTTTTTTACAGTCACATTATCAGATTTTGTCAAACTAAAATTGACCTTGACAGAGTATGATTTATCTCTTTCCCGCTTCTCAGACATGTGCAGCCCTCCGTACCCCTTCCCCTGCCACCAAGATGCCGACTGCCGCAGCACAAAACAAAACTACACCTGCACGTGTAAGCCTGGCTTTACAGGAAATGGAATCAGCTGCACAGGTACCGAAGACACAATACTACAGTTTGAACTCATTTATTTACAGTAATCTAACCTAGCATCTAACCTTTGTCTGTATTTGAAGATATAAACGAGTGTGCAGAGATGTCGACCTGTCCCAATGCCAAGTTTGAGTGCAAGAACAAGCCAGGCTCTGTTGAATGCCTCTGTAGATACAAGGACACCAAGGACACTGATGGATGTGGTATGTGTTGATTGTCTATTGACCAGCAGACAATAACAGACAACAAAATACAGCAAATATATATATAATATATATATTAATGTATTTTCTTGCCAATAAAGGTGCTATAGATAATGTATGTGATACAGCTTCAGTGAAAGCAGTGGTTCCCAAACTAGGAACCACTTCCACTGCAGACATGTGCATGTAGGTGATTTTTTTGTGCACCTCTGAACTAAAAGACCCGAGCTAACATCTTCTTCTTTATGTGCCAAAATACTATACATTACAACTACATGCAAGAATTGTATATGGTATAAATCTGATGACTCCTCTTATATTTTCTCCAACTTCATACTCTACTTTTTCAGTAATAGTTTATTATGATTAATATGATCTTTGGCAGCCCCTCATTTCTTTTTCTAATTTCGGTGTGTTATATAGAAGGCCCACGCATACAAATGATGTTCCTTTTATGTGTTTTTGAGCACATTATAAATAACTACAGGGGCACTTGGTCAGCACTAGCCTCTGTCAAGGCTAACTTCCTAAATGGCCAAGTAAATAGAAATAAAAATGAATTACTGGAACTGGAAATTTCATGTTAATCAGTTCGAATTTGGGCGTAATTGTGCTAATAAACAGACAAACAAACACTGATGAACATATATCCTCCTACATGGAGGTAATAATAATCCCTCAGCGTTGAGATCTTTATTGATCAAAATAAATGAAGTGTAGAAGCTAATATATAAACAAATATTGATAACTGATATTCAACTGCTTTGTGTTCAACAGTGGTGTCATATTGTGTCAGTGTGTGTTTGACTGAATCATGTGTTTCTCTGCAGGTGACTCTGCCAACCCTCCAGGTGAGAGCTTCCATGTGACTCTGTCTATGGCCTCAAGAGCTACATCATAGTTCAGCCCCTCATCTGGTGTTGCCAAGGTTAACATGTCCATATCCTGTATGTTGATAACACAGATGTTCCTACTGTTGTGTTTCTGTAGGGTCAAATTTGTTCAACGTCTCTGTGAAGTGGAGGGAGGACAAATCTGACGGGCTGGAACAGGTGTGTGCAAGCATATGTGTGTGTTAAAATAGTAACTTATATCACCAATGAAACGATTGAACCCATTTCTATTTTGCAAATCAATAATCTGTTAATGCTAACCTTGTGTCAGCTGGTGGACATCTTGATGATGGGTTTCCAGAACAAATTCTACAACGCCAGTAAGAAGGATCAGAAGCAGAGCGCCACACCAGGTTCAAATGAATATCGTATTAACATGTCCAGTGACACGCCTCACTGGTATATCAGAGACTACCTGGCCAGAGTCGGCGGCCAATATGACATCAATGGTATTGAGGTTGATGGTAAGATACTTTGGGTTTTAATATATGTATTCTTTGCTTTCTTTCTTTCATTCGTTTATTTTTGGAAGGATTAGGGTTAGAATTTCCTCGTATAAGCTCAACAAGTCCAACACCACAGGGCTAACACTCATCGATGCTTTTCATTCCACTTCAGTTTATCGCTTTTCTTTAAAAAAGTAAAACATTAATTATTTATCGGGTTCATTATCATAGTAAATGCAATGAAAACACAGCAATGCTATTGTAGTTTTCACAATAAGTATAGTAAACTATTACCTTTATGTGGAATTGGCAAGTGGGACTAAAATATGGGTTAACATAAAACTTTAACTTCAATAAATGAGGCTAACACTATGTTTGTGTCAGTATTGTGGTTTAGTATAAAGTATAAAGTATCCTGGTGTTGGTGAAACTTCTTTGTCCCCACCTACAGATCTGGATGAGTGCACAGCTAAGGAGGCGGTGTGTGTCCATCCTGCCCTATGTGCTAACACTTACGGAGGCTACAGGTGTGTCTGTAACGGCACTGATATGGATGAAACCCAGTCCTGTGTATTAGGTGAGAACCTGAGCATACTATATATCTATCATACAGGTTTATAAATAACACTAAAGCTGCTTTCAGACCTGCACTGAACTCTTTACAACCTTCTAAAATCATGCGGAGGGGGCCAGGAGATCCTCCACAGGATCCTTTGTGAGCAAGTGGGTGATAACATGTCTCTGGATAAAAAATAAGTGTCATACTTGCAAAGACACAGTTAAAGGTGTCATTCCAAGATGACAACACGATTTTTGGGCTTTTGGTGATAAGGTCCCGACGCCTGTGTTGATGTGTGGCAGACAAAAACAAGTGATCTCTGCAGCGGAATTAAAACGTGCCTCTGCCTCTCCAGCCCTCACCTGAATGCTCCAGAGGATTTTCTCCTGTTGAGTTCTCCATATGTAAAAGACAAACTCTGAAGAAAGTCTGTCCCCCATCGTCCGGACATCTTCTGAAGGCTCATTTTCAGAATAATAGTACTAGACCAATGAACCATTTACTAGAAATGACATTTACTACTTGAATGAATATGAACACTTACAGTATATATCCAGTGTCATTGTCATTTTGTAGGTCATAATGTAATCATTGCAAGATTTAATTGTAATAGTTGTAATTATAAATTTGAACTTACACCTTAACATTCCTCTCCTGTCCCTTCTCACCTCTGTGTGACTGATTTGAAGAGACTTTGCCTCAGTTTGCCACAACTTAACACTGCCTGACCTGTTCCAGAGCAACCCAGGACGAGTAACAAGGAGCGGGACCTGGTCCTGGGGCTGGTTCTGGGCATCGGCATCCCTCTGCTCCTGCTGCTTCTCCTGGCTCTACTGGCCTGCTTCTGCTGCTGCAGGAAGACGGTGACTGGAGAGTGAGTAACACACGTAACACATTAAATGTGTGTATTAGGTGGGTCAGCAGCTCCTTTGGGCAGGGGGAAGCAGGTCACCGCAAAATATACTGCTGCAGTTAATGACCAGACAATGGCACACACACACACACACACACACACACACACACACACACACACACACACACACACACACACACACACACACACACAGGGCTGTGGATCCATGACTTTTATGACAAATTATTTGTTGGAGACTTACTTTAACCTTGACCATAGCTACTTCTTGCCCAACTCTAAACTTAACCTTACCTGAACCTTAAAACATGTCATGATTCATCGGGAATACCTCAGGGAATACAAGGAGCCATAATCTGGAAACAGCTTTAGGTCCCCACAATATAAATCTCTCTCTCACACACACACACACACACACACACACTGTTTCAAGGTACAGTAGTCAAGTAGGTCTGCCCGGAGACAATCGTTTTTTCAGCAACTCGGAGGCTTTAAATCCTGTCCTCTGTACTGCTGCTGCAGCACTGTCTTCTTCTTAACTTCTCAGTCGGAGGATGAACTGCCCACTCTCTTACTATATTAAACAAAGACACTTCCTACTAACAGCTTTGGTCTGAGTTATGAAACTTTGCTTGGGTAACACCAAGGAACAGTGACTAGAATAGACACTAAACCAAGGTAATCAGAGGTTGTTTGCTTAAATCATCCTGAAGGGAGTTAATATGTATTTTAAATGTAATGGTTGCTTCTCTGATCCATACCACATCATTCTGCCAACTACACATCCATTTAGTTGTTATTGAGTAAATGGACAGGGGTGAAATTGCAACCACCTTGGCGGAGGTAACTACAACACACAGTGTTTGGTATTGTGAGACTTTTTCGGTATTTAACTTGACAACACAGATTGAAAAGTCATTGACAATAAACAGACTGAAATGATTCAGCCACAGCCTCAACATCACATGAAAAATATTTCACACAATCATTTAATTTCATGTTAAAGCTAAATGTTTTGTGTGGGAATTGAATTCACTCTAAAATAGGTTACATCTCATGCAGATGTCTATGTATGTGTGAGTGTGTGCAGCAGTGTATTCATGACTTAGTGCAGCATAATGTGCGTGTGTCCTTGGCCCCAGCGTGTGTGTACAGATGTATGGCATCTGGGCCAGGTGTTAGTGGGCCATAGAGACCCTTAATCCCCCTGATGACTGGCCTGCTTTCTCTGCTATCTGTAAACTAGACCCTATGGAAATAATAGCTGTGGTCTGTGCCTGCATTGTGGGATTATGTTAAATTGAGGACCAAAACCCAGGGATGAGATTGTGCCGTTGGATCTGAAGAAGATTAGTTATATATAATAAAACAATAATCCCAGATGCATGTGATATGATGGAGATGGAGCAGAAACTGTTTATGCAACGTTTCCAGTGTTCCCGTAAAGCTATGTATCATCGTATGTAGATGCTGCAACATTTTATTTACAAAATACTACTATATTTATAATATGTGTAACATGTCAGGGTGCTTGACTAGATTCTCGACAAAGCGTTTTAAACACAACATGGAGCAGACAAATCTTTTGACAGAAACGATTTGGCTAAAATTGTGTTTTGAATGATTCATGGAACACAAGCTTGCCTCATTATCAGGGAGGATATACATATTTGCATAAAGAACAACCATGTTTAATAAACAATGTGTCTGAGCTGCAAGTCACACCACAGGGTGTCCAGAGAAGCATTCAGGATGTGTGTTTCATGTTGTGAATCAGCTTTAGCTCCAGATTTCAGCATCTTTCAACACTCTGAATATCTAGGCTAGAACCTGCATGAATATTCATGAGTCACTGAGTATTCCACAACAACTGCTGCCCATCCAAACCTGTCCACGAATTGCCTGAGATGATTGTCTGATGGATGGAGAATTAGAGGCAGCAGTAGTTAGAGCTAAGAATCCACTGAATAAGGTAGGAAATATACAGAAAGTGATCGAGACTAATGCAGTGTCCATTCTTAACCTGCCTGTTTCTAATGGGCTGTTCTCTTGTCCTGTGTTAATGCTCCAGAGCTACTTCAGAATTATTCATTTTCATTAGTGAGTCCTCTTCACTACAATACTACAATACTAATAATTATAATACAATAATAGTTCTACAATATACTGTCACTTTTTATTATAGGGTGTGCTGGACGTTGAGTGCAGAGCACTTTATAAACAGTGCGGAGTGAAGCTAGGAAACGTTGTGTTCATCCTACCGGGTTTATCTGCAATGTTATAGTTAGTGTTTTTCATAAAATAACACTTAATTTGCTTTATTGGTGTGCACGTGTGTGGCTTGTATTTAACTTTGAATGATTTACTGAAGGGTTTTTTTCATACTTTGCATGTCTGCTGTTTCGGAAGTCTATTAAGCATCAGCACAATCTTCAGACCCAAGTTCACAACTTTTCTAAATAAAACCTCTGTAATTCAGCTCAACATAAAGCATTGCAACAACAAAATTAACATTCAGCTTTTACTTTGAAGAGAACTTGCTAAAGAGGATGTGATTCTATGACGGGGATTAGCACCAGAGACTGTCTGTGTCAGTCCGATATGATGAAATAAATATATTTACATAATCATAATGATCTGGAGGGTCAGATAGTATTGCCGTTTAGATTAGATTAGATTTTAGATTAGATTCAACTTTATTGTCATTGCACAGTACAAGTACATATACAACGAAATGCAGTTTAGCGTCTAACCAGAAGTGCAAAAAAGGCAGTAAAAGTGCAGAGTATTGTGCATATTAAAGTGAAAATGTAAATAAATAAGATCTGTACAGTAGAAATATATATGGAATATTACAGTATTAACAGGAATTGTAAGATATAAGGACGATGAATACACTATGAGCAGGATAAAAATATAAATATGAATACACTATAGGCGGGGTAATACAGTAGTAAAAAAAAGTAACAGTAGTGCAAATGTACAAATGTTCAAATGATCAGTGGTTGGAGGGGGGGTGTGGCAGTGTGTGGCAATAAGAAGTATATGAGTATTGTGCATATTAAAGTGAAAAAATAATAAATAAGATTGGTACAGTAAGAAATATATATGGAATATTACAGTATTGACAGGAATTGTAAGATATAGGGACGATGAATACACTATGAGCAGGATAAAAATATAAATATATATAAATATGAATACACTATAGGCGGGATAATACAGTAGAAGTTTATCTGAGAACATAGAAGAAGACACCTTGAATCTGGTCCACATACTGAAGGCTCACTGGCCCCACTCTTTATAGACATCATATCCTTAAAATGAATGCTAAATATGAATATGGACATCACTCTGTTGGTTTATGAGTAGAACATATTCTGATATATCTTGAGAAGCAGACTGCAGTGATTTCTTGTTTACCTCTGCGTTCTGATTGGCTCATGTGTTTTCTTCCAGCCTCCCCCACCTGCTGCCAGACCACATCCAGGAGCAGTCCAACCCCCCACCCTTCAACTACTCTGACCCCGCTCTGCACTACATGACCCACTGCAGCCCCCGGATCATCGACATCTACACCCCCAGGCAGCGCCTCAGATAGCACATACTAAAAACCCCATAAACACACATGCAATATATTTGCAGATCCCTCACACAGACACTTAAAGACAGTGAACCCTGCACACGGAAATGCACAAGTCTACAAACACAATGCACTTTTGGAGCTACTGTATATGTTTTATAAAGACAAGATGAATGACATTTATTTATATGGTAACAGACCAGCATTTAACCTGAGTGACTTTTAATGTTAGTCATCTCCGATCCTCTCCCGCTGAGATGGAGCCAAGTTTTTTTTATTCTGCGTGGACGACAGTTTACAGTCAGAGTCTGACCCAGCAGAACTTGACAATCTCTTGGCTGGAGACGTCGATGAAAAGTATACCACTGCAGTGGTCTTGAGCTTCCAGCTGATACAAGGCCAACAGCATTCTTGATAGCAACATTAGCATTTACCAGAATGCCTGGCGTGTAACCCTCCTGCCCTCTGTGCACAATTATATTCACTTTCTTGTTTATTACTGCTCTTGTCCAAAATGAGATTTATGTGGTTATGATTGCAAACACATTCCATAAAAAATACGTTTTGAAAGCTGTCATCTCACTTTGGAATCACACAACAACAAACCAACCGCTAATTATTGTTCATGTCTCGTACCCAGTTCATGTCACACAGCAGAGTAATTCAGTGTTTCAACTGAAAGCTGTCTCCAGAAAAGCTGGACTGTCAATAGAAATAAAAAAAATGATGTGTAAATATAATATAAATCAATAAAAGTGCAACTTGATTACTGTTGCTGTGGTGATTTCAAGAGCAGAAACAATGATGTCACTTTACTCACGTTGGGAACAGAATGGCCTTGTGACTAACTGATAAGAAAGAGATAAGAAGAGAAGAAAGCAGCGGGTTTAGATTCGTTCTTACTTTGACCCGTGACCTGCCACTGAGGAGGGAAATTAATATTGTCGTCTTCCTGTAAACTAATACATATCAAGCTGTAGCTGTAACTAAGGACTCAGTGTCTTTAAAAAGTGCGCATGCCGAATGAACATAGTGATGTCATCTCCACCAAATGTTATTCTTAGCAGCGCAGAAAACACCTCACACTATGAAATGAAGGACAATTCATTCCAATTCTACTACAGAATACAAATCAGTTTTTTCCTCGACCATCAATACAGTATGGATCAATACTGCTACTTAATGTCAAATAAACTACACACTGTAGTGGAGGTTTACAATATATACTGACTAATACCAAATCAAGGATTCATCTTTAATTTGATCACTAATTAAATAATAAATCACATTGTATTAAATAATAGCATGGTGCTAAAAATGCTAAATTATACATTTTCCAAATATGAAAGTACAATTATATATAGGTATTATCAGCAGAGTGCTCTTAGTTTTAGAGTTATTTAATTAACATATAAAGGTTTTAATCTTGTCGCAGTTAGATATAATTGAGTTTAGCAACTTTATACCTATTCAAGTAAATTTCTTGCATTCAAAACTTACTTAGTACAGATGAGTATTCTGTTTAAGTATCAAAACTAAAACTAATCACCTCATTATTTGTACGAAAGGGATGCTGTTATTGGTTCATTAAGATGTAAGTAGAATATTTGTTTTTTAGCCAGTTGAGGTGGAGCTCATGTTAACTTCTTTAAATACTCTCATGTACATTCTTCTATAAACATGCTTGGTGATCATCTTTTTTGCATCTGAAAAATAACTAGAAACTGTTGGAGTGTAGAAGCATGAAGTAGCATAATATGCACTCATATACAAAAGTGCACGATATATTGATTCATCTTATGTACAGTAGTTGACTAAATGTCATTTTCCACCTTTGTATTTTGGGCATTCACTTTATTTTGTTTGACCTGCAATTCCTCTACTAGCCACCGGGTGTCTCAGCTGAGCCTTACACCCAAGGTGCAGATCGATCACATTTGTTTATGAGCAGGGTTTAAGCAGAAACGCAGCAGTCACAGCCACACACACATACACACACACACACACACACACACACACACACACACACACACACACAAAGAGAGATGACTAGACACCTGCTCTGCAGCCTTGATCTGGAAGTGGCCACAGCATGCAGTGGAGCCGCTGCCCCCTGCAGAATGAGATCATCTGGGGGGGACGCGGAGCCACTGCAGAGACAGACCTGGCCTCTGCTGCAACCCGGGTCAGGGACGGGCCGCTTCTCCCAAACACTCTGTCCTGCACCTGTCACTTCTTTTATTGCCGTTACGCACCGAAGTCCACACTCATGCAGACAGCTACCCCTGCATAACCTCTGCAGTGCTGCTTGATTCCCTTCAGTTTCAATTTCAACATGATTGACTAAGCAAGTAAAAACTGAGATTGAGCTCTGAAGAGCACAGAGAGGATTTGCAGAGGAAAACTTCTGTAAAGACTAAAAAATCCACAGCGAGTAGAGTTGCTGACACCTGTGATACAAAGGCAGGACACAGAGCGAACAGTGGCCACTCACAAACGACCACTGAGGATGAAATCACCTTGGCGAGAGAGAGAGAGAGAGAGAGCTTTGTAGTGTCACACTTCTGGAAGGTTCCAAGCAGCAGTGTTTCATGTGCTGCTGAAGGCTGCGGCGTTTGAACTCCAGCTCCTCGCTGACTGCAGAAGACAACCTGGAGGCACGCCAGAGAGAGGGAGAGTGGGAGAGAGACAGAGTCAGAGAGAGAAAGAGAGAGAGACAGAGAGAGGGGACAGGAGTGAAGCTCAACAGCAGGGATTCTATTTGACAGCCAGTAAGAGGTTTTGTCCCTCGGATCCCCTCAAATAAAACAAGTGGCGTGTGCAAGTGTTAGAGGCTGCTGATGAAAGAGCCAGGTCCCAACAAAATGAGAAACACGTTCAGGGGGGATGGGGAAATAACTGCATGCTTAACACTATATCCATTTCATCACAACATGATTGAAATAGGCTGCGAATAGCAGGCCAGAGCAAATCCTCTTATCTGATTTGAGGCCATTAATCATTTCTGCTTCATGATGTAATTTTGGAAAACAAGTCATTTCTCAGTAACAGGTAGGATTGGCTCGTGTGCGGCGGCCAGACTGATGTTGGACCTTACGCGGCTTATGCCCTTAGTGCACGGCAGTAAAACCCGTTCACGCTATCTGGACGTGGTTTGCCGTAATAGGCCGTTAACTTTGTCCATTGACTGCGGAAGACCTTTGGCCTGAAGCACTGGTAATCAGATGAGGCCTAAATTGCCTTCGGGTCATAAAAAATACATACGTACACAAACGCACCTCGTACTTGTGGGTTTTACCTTCAGTGTGTGCATAGAGTAGCACTGCACAGAGGCTCACTATAGGGTACTCTAACACACACACACACACACATACACACACACACACGTGTATGTTCGATTAGCGTTAACACATACAGGCCCTGAATGTGCTTGGGCTCACACAACGTTAACGCCCTTTTCACTAATGCGGCTACATCCATGACAAACAAACGGCCATTCTTCTCCTATGAAAGGTGATCCGCTCCGTTGGCATGAGACCAGCAGGTGCATTACAAAGCCTCATTCATTAGTAATGGCGTGTGCGTCTTTCAATTACACAGGTAAACATCTTCTCATATTTGTCACCAGCGCTTTGTCCCTCAAAGTCCACTCAGGTCACTCAGGTCCAGCGATCGGCCTTCTCTTCTGCTCTGGATGCGTTTTTTTTGCTCGAGAGCTGCTTAACTTCCAGGCCTGACTGCAACACCTTGCACACCATAGATATCATATATAAAGGCTAGATGTCTCGTCTGCGTTGTCGGCCAACAGAGACGAACGTCTGCATATGGCGGCCCTCTTGCTTGGGGGCAGCTCACTCACCCATAACATTGTGTTGGTAGTGGTAAATAACCATAACTTGTTCAATTTTCACCCGATTTTTAAACGGTTTGGTTTGTTATAAACGTCAGAGATGTAGATATGACACTATGACATTTAGCACTACCAACACAATGTTATGGGTGAGCGAGATGCCCCCTAGCATGATGGCCGCCATGTGCGGCTCCATCGAACGAGACATCTAGCCTTTATATATAAATCTACGTTGCACACGTCCACCACACAGCGTCTCTCACATACCCACCACCCCCCCATCTCCACAAACCGAACTGACCCACATGATCTTTTGTGGAGGGAACAATGTTATCAGTGGGAGTGATGTTGCACAGGCCACTGGAAGGTGACATAAATGAAAATGGAGGGTCAGACTTCGGCCAGCGCCAATGAACTTTGGCCCGCGTGATCTGG